>NC_044390.1:69778216-70084258 GCF_006542625.1 Nomascus leucogenys
CCACAGATTTGGAGAAAATATTCTCAAAAGACATATCAGATAAAGGACTATTATCCAAAATACATAAAGAATTTTTAAAACTCAACAATAAGAAAACTAATAACCTGATTTTCAAATAGGCAAAATACCTGCACAGGTATCTCACCAAAGAAGATATATAATAAGTATATGATAGTAAACAAGCATATGAAAAGATGCACAATATCATATGTCATTGGGAAATGTAAATTAAAACAATAATGAGACACCATTACACAATTATTAGAATGGCCAAAATCCAGAACACTGACAACACCAAATGTTCAGGAGGTTGTATGGAGCAACAGGAACACTCACTGGCTGCTGGTGAGAATGCAAATGATACCGCCACTTTGGAAGATGCTTGACAAGTTTTTATAAAATTAAACACACTCTTAGTGTATGATCTACCAATTACATTTTTTTGTATTTACACAAATGAGTTGAAAACTTATGTCCACACAAAAACCTGCACATGGATATTTATAGAAGCTTTATTCATGTGCCAAACTTGAAAGCAACCCTGAAAAGCTTTAATAGGTAAATAGATGAATAAATTGTAGTACAACAATGGAATATTATTCAGTACTAAAAAGAAATGAAGGATTAAGTCATGAAAAGACATAGAGGAATCTTTAATGCATATTACAAAGTGGAGGAAGCCAATCTGAAAATATTAATACTGTATGATTTCAACTATATGACATTCTGGAAAAGGCAAAATTATGGAGACAGTAAAAGGATTAGTGGTTGCCAGGGACTGAGTAGGGAAGTGGGAATTAATAGGCAAAGTATAAAGGATTTTTCAGGCAGTAAACCTACTGTGTATGATATTATAATGGTGGATACATGGCGTTTTACGTTTGTCAAAACCCATAGAATATACAACATTAGGAGTGAGTCCTAATGTAATTTACACATTTTGGGTGATAGTGATGTGTCAATGTAAGTTCATTGGTTGTAACAAAGGTACCACTCTGATGTGAGATATTGATAGTGAAGGAGGTTGTTCATTTGTGTGAGCAGGAGATATATAGAATCTGTACCTCTGCTGAATGTTGCTGTGAACCTAAAAGTGCTCTAAAATATAAGGTCTATTCAGAAGGGGAAAATGTTCTATATGGTTTCTTTTCAAACTTGATTCCTCTTTAAAAAACAGTTTTATTTTGCCTTTTAGTTTCCATTCTTTTTTTTCTCTTTGAACATTTAAAATTATACATATGTTAATAGATCTTTCATATACATTTTTGAGCTGGAGATTCCATTCTTTTTCCAATTCTGGAAAATATTGCTTTTCTGCTATTATTCTTTGCTTATTCCAGAATTCCCTGTAAAAGTGTGTTGGACATCTCCATCTCTGCCTTCTGCCTCCTAATTACTCTTTTATTAACATTTATCTTCTTATACTTTTTAAAAGTAATTCTTTCAAAGCCTTTGTCAGAATTTATATACAGACATTATTTCCTCTTTAGTCAATTTATGTCTTATATAGTTAATTTTGTTCTTGTATTGGTTAGGGATAATGCAAATATACCTCAGATAAACAGAAAAGCCTCATTAAGTCTAGCTTTCACCAATAGGAATTTTTGTTTTACATAAGAGATTTCAAAGTAGACAGTATAGGGCTGTGCAACTATTCAAGAATGTCACCAATGATCCAGCTCTTTCATGCCTTTATGCTCCATAATCTTTTATTCTCAGTTTCACAAGACGGGTGTGTGCCTCTAGGCATAATGTGTACATTCTAGATATGAAAAAGGGTGAAGGTCAAAAGGACTTTATCCCAGTGAGGCTTTGTCTTTTTTTTTTTTTTCCAGGAAAATATATGTCTTCCTAGGCACTTCTGCTTTTATTTCACCATCCATGACTATGTCACATGGCCTTCCATAGCTGCAACAGAAGCTGGGATAATGAGTATTTCTTTTTCTAGCTTCTATAGTACAGAAAGATAAGTAAAAGGGAGATTGGGAATAGACATTAAGCCAATCTACAATATTTTCCACAGCACTCTTGCCCTTCACTAGATTTCTTTGAGTGTTTTGTCTTTCTCTATATTCATCCTCCCATATCAATAGGCTCAATCTGTCTCTTAAATCCCAATTAAAACAAGCAGGTCTGCTAGTGCCTGTGTAGAGTTTTTGTGCTGTGGTGCTCTTGGAGTCTTCAGCTATCCAGACACCAAGTGTGAATGGCTGTTAAAATTTCTGGTAGTAAAGCTACATCTATGTCCTTCTTCTTCCCTTGGACCTCAATGTCTTACAAACTTAGAGCGGTAGGCACCAGTTGCTAGCAGGGTTTTTTCATCCCGGACAATTCTTATTAGTGGAAGGCTAATTGCAGCTGCTCATCTCACATGCAGCCTTTTTATCATTAGCCCACAGGAGCCAAACTTCTGGCCCCTGTTACCAGTTTCTAGACCCATAGCCCAGTATACTTGTTTATTACTTAGCATTTCTGTTCCACTTCAAGTGCACTGAAATGTTTGTATTTTATTAAAAAAATAGTTCAGCTATGTCTTTTTGGTTTTCTCCTCTTATATTTTGACTAGCATGCCTATGAACCAGTTCAGTGTGTCAATGTGTGAACTAACCAAGCTATCTATGACTTTTAGTTCTCAAACACATGACTCTTTTGTGTTGTTCTCCATTTATTTTCTTGTACAATTACTCATAATACATTTGTGAGGTTCTTAAAGGCAGAGATAATGTACTTTTATATTCCCCAAATAGCTTGATAGATGCTCAATACTGAACTGCAAAGATCCTCTATAGATGCATGGAGGTACCAATCACTGGAGTTCTGGCTTATAGATCAGACACATGAGTTGTTCTTGTATATATTGAATGGGAAATTAAAAGACAGGATTTAAGAGTCCAAACATTCATTGTAACTCGGTTGGGTATTTTAGAGAATTTCTAAGGTATCCCAGTCGTCACCTGGCCTAGTGATTTAAAGCAGCAGCTCTGGAGTCAGACCTGACTTTAAAGGCTAGTTTTGTTATTGTTAGCCAGTTTAAACTTGTTCAAGTCACTTACATTCTCTAAATCTCTGATCCCTTACCTAAAAAAAAAATGGATAGAATAATAGTACTGACCTCACACAGTTGTGGCAAAAATAAATGAGACAATGCACGTAAAGCTCTTTGCACAGTGTCTGGCACGCAGCAAACCTCATGGAGAGGGTATCCATTGTCATCTGTTAATTTCCTGGACATCCATGATGAAGGCTCATTTTCTTCTTTTTTTCCCACAAAGCATTGAGATCTAGCATAACTAAGGTAAACATGGCTAACTCAAGGTAACCAATGATCCAATTTTTAATTGTTGCTTTGTAATTTCAGCCTACAACATGTGTCTTCTCTGTACCTTCCACTGTTTACATTGTGCTAGGATTTTCTGAGAACTGCTGTCCAGCTAAGGTCAAATTCTAACCAGTGTTGTGCAACTAAGAAGTCCTACTTACCCATGCTCACCAAATTAGGAAGATCAGATTTAATTTCTTTTAGTCTGTCAATCATTATAGACTCTCCTCCCCCACCCCCATCTTTGCCAATTCTCTGATTTCTATCACTTCCTATTCTGTGTCATACACTGAAAACTACTCTCTGCCTATTAGGGCAAAACAAGTCTTCACTGAGTAGAAAATGGAAATTGCAATGAAGCTGAAGACTAAAGTATTGCTTCTACACTTTGCTTCTCTTCCAAAGAGTTCAAAACCCTAAATAATAGCTTCATACACACTTCACACACTTTGACCAAAAGATATACAGTAGGCAGCAGGACTTTATTCAGGCCTGAAATCAGCACTAAGTAACTTAAAGGAGCATTATCATGTAACTTTCTTCCTAGATATTTCAGTAACAATTTACTCAGAAATAACCATTTGATTTGTTTTTCTTTTCATCGTAGTAGCTGCCTTCAAAGAATGATGTTAGTTATGGAATAATGGAAAAGTTATTTCTGCCATGCATGAAGACTGAGTAGGCAAAGAAAAATGAATTATTTGAGGGAACTGTTTGAGTTTGTTTGTGCCACTATAATGCAACACCTGAGGCTGGTTTATTTAAAAAAAATAGAAATTTATTTCTCAGAGTTCTGAAAGCTGGAAAGACCAAGATGGAGGGGACAGTGTCACATGGCAGAAGGTAGAAGGGAAAAAGAGAGGAACTCAGTCCTCACAGGGTAGTAGAGCAGAAGACAGTGAACACACTCCTGCAAACCCTTTTTCTACTGGCATTAATTCATTCATGAAGATGGATGAATTACCTAAACACCTCCCATTACGCCCCGCTTCCCAACACTATTGCATTAGGGATTAAATTTCCAACACATGAATTTTGGGGGACACATTTATACCATAGCAGGGGCTTTTAAATGTTTTGCAGCTAAGATATATGAAATTGATTTTAACCATAAAATAATTCTAGCTAGGCATACAGGAAGGAATAAAATTATTTTACTTTTTTGGATACTAGTTTCTACACACTGACTTGATTTGATACTTTTTATTACATTATTCAGTTAGATCAGAAAATCTCATAATTCCCATTCTACCCACATTCATTTATGCCCCTACCAAACTATGGGGTGATTGTCCACATACAGACTAGACTTTTTGAAATGATGCTATAGCCTGCCATATTCTCTGTTTCATGGAATCAGGTGTAAATTTAACTTTCAACCTGTATTACATGTTCAAATGAATTTGGATTTGGAGGTTTTATTTAGCAGAATGTTGCAATTATTGTTTGATAATTATTTGTTTGTTTTATTAGTCTACAAATAAATCGCAAAAATTTTAATGCCTCTCAAAATCTCCCAAGACACTTGTTAAAAATGAATATTCCTGTATCCGGCCCTGGAAGTTCTAATTCAGCAAACCTGAAGCATCCGTGAGTGAAACTAATGCCTATCATCTTCAGGCAACACTTTGAGAAACACTGTCTTACTTTTCTCACTGTTAAAATTTTTGCAAAGGTGCTTTCAATCATTTAGATATCGTCAATGGCTGCTTTCTTTATTTTTTCAATTTTTAATTAATACATAATAATTGTATCTATGGGATACGTGTGATATTTTGGTACATGTATGCACTGTTTTTCATGATGTCTACCAAGAGATTATAGTTTTTCTTTTCTGTTTTCTAACTTTTTTTTTCAGTAATGAATAAAAAAAGAGAGTGCATATGAATTTGACTCCCCTCCCTTCCCTTTTTTGAGGCTTCTTTCTGAGCAAAAGCACACAAGAAAGTTGTACTTGATTTGGGTCCATATCACCAGTGTCCCACATCTTCCTGATGATGAGGCCTCCACCATTATTGTCTAGTGGGAGACTCAGGACTGCCCTGCAGCCCTCATGGGAGCCCGCTTCCTTACCAGTCTTTGTAAGATTCTCAGCAGGCTCAGCAGCTACAGCCTAATTGGAGCACTTATGCTGCCATTCCACATGTGCTCTCTATACTGTCAACATGCCTGTGACCACACCCTTGATGACTGGGAAATTTTTTCTATAAAGGACTGGGTAGTAAATCTTTTATGCTTTGTAGGGCATTAAACCCAATTCTGCTGCTGTATCAAGAAAACAGCCATTGACATGGAATATTATTCAACCATTAAAAAAAGAAGAAAATCCTGTCATTTGCAGCAAGTTGGGTGGAACTGGAGGTCATTACGTTAGATGAAATGAACCAGGCACAGAAAGACAATTATCACATGTTCTTTCTCACATGTGGGAGATAAAAAAGTTGATCCCTTGGAGGTAGAGAGTAGAATGATGGTTATCAAAGGCTGGGAAGGTGGGAAGGGTAAAGGGGGAGAGAAGAGAGGCTGGTTAAAGGATACAAAAATACAGTCAAATAGAAAGAGTAAGTTCTAGTATCTGATAGCACAGTAGGTTGTCTGTAGTTAACAATAGGATATTGTATATTTCAAAATAGAAAATATTTGGAATTTTCCCAATACAAAGAAATGATAACTGTTTGATGTGATAGATATCCTAATTACCCTAATTAGATCATTACACATTGTATACTTTATCAAAATAGCACATGTATTCTATAAATAGATATAATTATTATGTATCAATTAAAAATTGAGAAAACAAAGTAGCCATTGACAATATGAAAATGATTGAAATCACCTTTGCAAAAATTATAACATGAGAAAAGTAGGACAGTGAAAGAGATCTGACCTAACCAACTTCATCTTACCTTTAACCTTTAAACTGCCCTTGATCATTTCTGGCCATGAGTTGAGCTAATTTGGGGATAAATTTAGTTTATAGTTGAAATGATAATAGCCTTTCCCAAAAATAAACTGCCTTTGTAAAATTAATGAAAAGCCACCAAGTTAGGAGGATGAGAGGGGCCTGAATTCTGCTAAAATTTAGGCATAGTTAAGTGATTACCAACCATTATTCTGGAGGTCACAAGATTTACAACTTCCCCAATTACTCCTGTAATTAACATTGTAGAACCTAAGATGTCTTTTCAGGCTTTTGCATTTCTGACGACTGAATAGCCCCACCTGGACCCACAACTCTCAGCTCAACTAGTCTTGTGGCCCCCACCTAGAAGAGGGCTAGGCACATGCAACCATTTTCTACACCCCTATGATTGCATTACCAACCAATCAGTAGTACCCCTGCCCACCAAACTATCTTTGAAAAACTCTAGCCTCCAAATTTTCAGGGAGGCTGACTTGAGTAATAATAAAACTCTGATCTTCTGTTTAGCTGGCTCTACATGTTAAAATATTTCACTACTACAATTCCCCTGTCTTGATAAATTGGCAGTTTCTGGGCAGTGGACAATATGAATCTATAGGTCAAGAGAACCCTGACTAATACAGTCAGTTACATGAATTGGCATGGCTGTGTGCTGATAAAACTTAATACATACTGAAATCTGAATTTCATATAACTTTCATGTTCCTGAAAATTTTTTTTTACTATTTTTCAACCATTTAAAAATGCAGTGACTATTTTTAGCTCTAGAATCTGTACAATTGTTAGAATATGTAGTTAGGCAGACATGAGCAGGGCAGGAAAGGGCCCCCTCTCCACCAAGAATGTCAGGGGACCATTAGGTGATTGTCAGTCAGTTGTTAAACTGTCTCTCTAAAATAATAATTGGTCACAGCTGGTGCCAGGGATAGGCAATCTCCCAACTTGTAGAAAACACCTGAAACTGATGATCAGCAGCTTCCCATTAAGATCTCAGGAGTTGGGCAAGTGGGCCCAAACATGCACACTTAGAGACGAAATGGCAGAGTTTAACTGGTATATGACTTTCTTCTAGGAATGCTCAATTGGTAAGGGAAAAATGTCTCAAATGAGCATGAGCACAACATCAGTAAACCCACTGTGCGTGCAGCCTCTCCCAGGTGCTGGCAGGCCACTGTGCATGCAGGCAACCCACCCCAAGGGAAGAATCAAGGGAGAAAAGATGCAAGACCCTGGAAGCATGCTAACATATAAAACCCCAAGTCAAAGGTCAAACAAGGCACTTGGATCTCTCAAGTTGCACTCTTGGCCCTCTTTATGTTACTTCTTTTCATTCCTGCTCTAAAGCTTTTTAACAAACTTTCACTCCTGCTCTAAAACTTACCTTGGTCTCTCCCTCTGCATTTCACTCCTCTATTAAATTCTTTCTTCTGAGGAGGCAAAGATCAAGTTGCTGCAGACCCATATACATTCACTGCTGCTAACACAATCACAGGCAACTAACTGATTTGGCCTTTGGGGCACAGCTTGTTAGTTCCTATTCTAGAGAGTGAGGGTGTCCGCCTCCTATTCAAGGCCAATCCTTTCACTCTATCCCATGATCCTACTTCCTGCTCCTTTGAGGCCTCACTCATTCTATGTATATCTTTTCTTCCCTTTCCTTTTTCTTCCTGTCTTCCTTACTACAGGCTTCTCAGAGTATAAACATGTTCAAACCTACCTCATTATAAATTAAAGCTTTCTTGGCCCTTGTGATATATAATTTTATGTACCAACTTGGCTGGGCTACGATGCCCAATTGTTTGGTAAAAACACTAGCCTAAATGTTGCTGTGAAGGTATTTTTCAGACGGCATTAACATTTAAATCAGTAGACTTTAAGTAAAAGGTATTACCCTCCATAAGATGAGTGGACATCATTCAATTAGTTGAAGGTCTTAAAAGCAAAGACACACTTTGTGAAAAACAATGAATTCTCCTCAAGTGTGCAACATAGAAACCTTGCCTGTGTTTCCATTTTGCTGCTCTGTGGGATTCTGACTTAAGACTGAAACATCAACTCTTGCCTGAATTTTCAGCCTCCTGGCCTCCTCTATACATTTTGTACTTGTCAGCCCTCACAATCACATGAGACAATGAAATCAGTATTTCTCCCCAGTACCCCATGTAGATAGATAGATAGAGATAGAGATACATAGATATATGTAAATTCTGTTATTCTGTTTCTGTGTAGAACCCTGACTAAAACAGCAGCATATTATTCTTTTAGCTACTTCTTACCCTCTGTCTCCCTTTTTCATCTAAATTTGGAAGAACAATGTTGAGAACCAGGACTTACATTTGGAAACCTGCTGGCTAAGTCTAGCCTCAGATTTACTGTTTGATCAGCACAGTGTTTTGGATCAGATTATTTAAAAAACAAGATTGGAATTGAATGACATCACTTAGAAATTGGAAGATTTTATTTAAGAATCCAGATTTCTACTTTTCTTAGAATTGTGATATTGGGACTGGGTCCATATTCTTAAGTAGAGCTGACTAGCTGTTGTTGATCAGCAACTGTCCTCTTTAAGTTAGATAAATGCTCTCCACTCTGCCACAGTCCCCACCACTTCCTATTATCACCATCATGATTCATTCTTATGCTTGACCTTTGGCTTTCTCAACAGTTGTCTTCCAAGATGCACTTTATCATGGTCTTTACTATGGCCAACTAGCTTGAGTTAAGCTGGCTTCTGTCTAGCTCTCCTACCCTATCTCCTGACACCCTTCTCTTTGTTAACAGTTTCCAGCCATACTGACTTCTTTATTAGGAATATATAGATGCTCATTCCTGCTTCAGAGTCTTCACATTTACTATTTTCTCTTGGCCTATAATATGCTTTCCCAAAATATTCACATGGCTGACTTCTTATTAAGGAATTCATTGAAATGTCATCTCCTCAGAGAAATCTTTCCTTACTCCCCCTCATTCACTTGGAATTTGCTCTTTGCTTCATTTCTCTCTTATTTTCTTCATTTTAAAAGAATTCTGAAACTACAGTTTTTCTTACTTTTTCTGTCTCCT
This sequence comes from Nomascus leucogenys, assembly GCF_006542625.1. Taxonomy (NCBI): domain Eukaryota; kingdom Metazoa; phylum Chordata; class Mammalia; order Primates; family Hylobatidae; genus Nomascus; species Nomascus leucogenys. The sequence goes on from NC_044390.1 coordinate 69,787,522, forward strand.
CTCACATCACTACTGAAAACTCAAGTGCCTATTATAGTACCTGGCCCATGTAGGCCTGGACACATGTTATTTATTGAAGTTAACTTATCCATTTACCCCACCTATCTGGCCCCTGTAAGTATTTGAATATCTGACCCCTAGTCTTTACTCACTGCCACTACCTCCTCACCTCCCATTCGTTCCTTAACTCACCTCACTTTTGTTTCTAGCCCCACAATTTGACTGCACAGCTCTTGCTAAGGTCATCCATAACCTCCAACTTGACGCATCTCTCAGTCCTTTTTTTAAACTTGGACTTTTTGGTGCAACTTGACCCTCTCTTGGTTTGTTTTACTTCCTTTTCCTCCTTTTTGTGGTTTTCCTCATATTCTATTCTCAGCGTACCACTCTTGCTATTCTGCACATTCTCACTGAGTAATCTTGTCTAATTCTTGTAGTTTCAATATGCAAAAATGCAATATCGCTGCTTGAGTGTCCTGCAATCATCTCAACCTAGACTGAATTCATTATCTGTCTTAAATTGGTTTTCCTGGATAACAGACTCTTAAGATACGCATGCTGGAAGTTTTTTGGGAAGTGCTATTAGCAGCAGAACTCATGAGAGGGAGTGAAAGAAGCAGGATAGGGCAGAAGAATTTGATGTCATGAAGATCTCACATTGGAGATCAAATACTCTTTATGCTTCTTGATAGTAGTGCTGGCTAGGGCTCTGTGGGCAGGAAAGGTAAACCCATCACTGGAATATGTGTCCATTCTAGTGAAAATGAATTGTTTTCCTAATTAGGATGAAAAGAGTTCAATTCAGTTGACTTGCCACCAAGTGACTGGTTATGGTCCTCATGGGATTGTTTCATATTGGGTTTTCAGTGTTGTGTCTCTGTTGTTGGAAGAGTGGACATTTGGCAATGATGGTAGCTAGGTTAGCCAAAATAATGAGGACCCATCCTGTTAGCCCATGCATAGCTTCTAGACTCACCTCCATGGCTACTCTATTCAAATGCCTATTGTGCCATCACCCAACTGACAAATCACTGATGTCGACTGGCTGAATTATTCTGTGTACTTGATTATTTATGATTCTTCCATTTTAGACACTCATTTGTGGGCCTTAATATATCATTATTCACACTTTGTGCTCACTCTCATAGACCAATCCATATGCCTCTTCTCCAGATCCTCTTGCTTATGATATTCCAGATTTTCTTCTTCCAGGCCTTGAGCCAATCAACTCAGCCATTCACCACTGCCTGTGAATCCATAAATAATCTTTTCTCAAGCCACCTCTCTTTCCACATCAAGTGGATAATCTTAAGCTTAAGCTCTACTCATTGGGGGGATTTTTTCTCACCACCATCTTTTAGAGATACCTCTGACTAGAGCTACACTGAAGCAGCAATCATTTTTGGCTTGCACTATATGCTCCTAGTTTGGCATTTTTCTTCCTCCATTACTTGGTCAAAAGGAACTCTCATGAAGGCATAGGTGTGAGTTGAAGGAAAGACACCAGGGCAGTTGCTGATGGCCATTCCTAGAGAAAGTCTTTGTTGTTAGCCATCAGCAGTCACATGCCCAGCAACTGGGGAAATAAGAGTCTAAATCTTGGGCAGTGAGTCATAGCATTCATTATACCATCCTCCCACCGAATCTGCTTCTCCTGCATTGCGTTTCTTTTTTATAGCACCACCACCCATTATTCAATGAGGTTGTAAGTGTGTAAATTATTCCTGACTCCTTCTTCTTCATAACCTTTACTTCCTCACCCTAGATGACTAGTTATTGATTGCTACATGTCTAAATATTTCTAGACTCTGTCCCCGCCTTCCTCATCTCTGGTTTAAGTAGTGGAAATAGGAATGACCAAATCTAAATTTCAGAAAAATCACTTCAGTCTCAGCATGGAGAATGGATTGATGGAGGCAGGACTGGCAATAGGAAAAATTTAGGAGGTTAATGCAAAGAGATTCATAGTAGAAACTTGAAGGTTGTTTTAGATTGGAATGTAGAGAAGTGGTTAAATTCTAGAAACATTAATAAGGCAGACCTGACAACTTGGGAATGAATGTCAGAGAAATGCAGAATGACTTCTAGGTATTAACCTAAACAAGATGGAGAAGAAAAATAACATTTATTGAATCCTATGCTCTGTGCTAATTATTTATTTCTGTGATCATGTGGAGCCCAGAAGGCCTCTATTTTCTCTTTTACTTATATTAGGACTTAACTGATTTGCCCTTTTCTATAATAATGTATCTGCCAAAAAGCGTGTGTTGGAAACTTAATTCCCAATGCAAGAGTATTGGGAGGTAGAGCCCAATGAGGATGATTAGGCCATGAAGGTGGAATTAATGGATTAATGTCATGATTGCAGAAGTGAGTTTGTTATAAAAGGGGAAATTCGGCCCCTTTTTACTTTCTTTCTTTCTCCCTGCATTTCTCCCTCCCTCCCTCCCCCGTTACGTTTTGAGACCTTTTGCCATGGGATGACTTGGAAAGAAGGCCCTCACCAGATGCTGACCTCTCGATCTTGGACTTCCCATTCTCCAGAACTGAACAATAAATTTCTTTTCAGTATTAGTTACCCAGTCTTACATATTCTGTTATAGCCACACAAAATAAAGACAGTCTCGTATCTCTACATCTAGTTGTCTTTATCTGGAAAAAAAAATAAGTCCAACATAGCTGTGAAGAAGTTATCAATCTGCTGGGTGCGGTGGCTCATGCCTGTAACCCCAGCACTTTGGGAGGCTGAGGTGGGTGAGTCACCTGAGGTCAGGAGTTCAAGACCAGCCTGACCAACATAGTAAAACCCTATCTCTACTAAAAATACAAAAATTAGCTGGGCGTGGCGGTACGCATCTGTAATCCCAGCTACTCGGAAGACTGAGGCAGGAGCATCGCTTGAACCCAGGAGGTGGAGGTTGTAGTGAGCCGAGATCGTGGCCACTGCACTCCAGCCTGGGCATCAGAGCGAGACTCCATCTAAATAAATAAATAAGATGTTATTAATCTTATAGATAGCATTTTGTAGTCATAACAGATTTTGACTTTTATCATTTATCTCTGTATCTGTAGAGTCTAATGAGCACCTGGCACACAGTACGCATGCAACAATTATTTGCTGAATTGAATTAAACCTTTTTCAATTAAATAAGTTTTAAATTAAACTATCAAATAACTATTTGCTAACTGAAACCGTGGGCCTCCATAACCCACACATAGGCTCTTAGGAAGTAGAGTGGGGCAAAGTGGCCAAGGTAGCATTTGGTTCATAGCCATCTCCACCTCCCACCATGTTTTCTGGGTTGGAATAAACTATTAAAGTCTAAGATGAAATCTTAATAATGGCAAGACCATCACTCGGATTGCTTGGAAATCAGCCTGGATAATTCATCTATGTGGAGGACATGGTCAGGACAGGCAAAAAGAAATAGGATTCGGTTCCAACATTTCCTAATAATCTTCCTTAACAGCAGTGCTTTATAGAGCCATGAAATGTTAGAACTGGAAAAGGCCTCAGAGACCATAAAATCCAACCTCTTCCTTTTACAAATGAGGACAGTGAGGCCTGGTAGAGCTAAGAAAAGTTACCCAATGTTTCACAGTTAATCAGTGAAAGAGTGGGACCCAGAAGCCAGTGCTCTGTGTTCTGAACCAGGTCAAGTCAGGAAGCATAATTTGGATGATTAATATATTTCAGGCAATTTGCTAATTTCTGGTGCTGCAGAAATCAGTCCCCTGGACATTAGTTCCCTACCTGATGGAAGACAGACACAAAATCATATTTTATCACCATGAATTAAATGGCATGATATAAATATAATACAATCATAGCTAATTGCCACCATTTGTTGAGAACTCACAGAACATTTTACTGATCACTTTCTGTGACTTAGTTCATTCAATCTTTTCATGAACTGCTTTATCTATTCCTTTTCAACTCCAAGCAGTGAATAAAATTGGAAATACACACTGAGAAAATTTCTTCAAACCAAAATCTATGTTTAGGTTGTTCCCCTTCATCCAAAGTCTGAAGATATTCACCACCCAGATTGTGGGTGAGCACCAGACCCTACTCAACTATGATTGGGGGCATAAAGGATTAATAAACAGCTCTGGGAACCTTACAGGAACCAGTGCTAGTGGAAAGCTCTGTGATAATCTTAGTAGATGGAAATAAAGCTTGCCATGTTTATGATTTCTTTGGGGATTATATAGGAGCGTTATAAGACCAATAAGGTTGTATTTAAAGCTGGTGAAAGGACTTTTAAGGTTTACAAGGCACACATCAGAATATTAGTTGGAGTTTCTGACAGTTAAGTTTCTGAACACTGCTTTTACTGCTTCATAGGGACTGACTGCTGAAAACCTATTACAACATCAATTTACATTTTGACAGTTCCCTAAATACATCATACCCATGTCCTAAAATGTTTTACAGAAACGCTGGGCAATTGGCTGTTAAAATCAAAGAACTTCAATGAAAACAGAATTAAAAAGCCAAGATTTACTTTGAGATTTTTACTGATCCAGATGGGAAAAATGTAGTCCCTGTATCCTCAATCATTCCAGTGAGCTGATGTCATCTGAACCAAGAAAAGCTCAAGAGGTTGCTACATAACAGTTTGCATATTTTTAATGCTTCTCTCCCTAAAATTTTTAATACCAACAAAACTAGTTTATTGTGTAATTAGAGAATAAAAGCAGAGTATTTAAGAACTCTTACGGTAACCTCCCCACATTGTCTTCATTTGCTCATTTGTTATTGAGCATTTATTATCTGCTAAACACTGTTCTAGGCCCTGGAAAATTAGTGAAAAAAAAATACAGTCCCTGACTTCAGAGAGTTTATGTTCTAATTATGAAGATGAACGAATGTAGAAAATAAATAAATAAATAAAATGATTTTGTTACTGATTAAAGTAATGAATAAGGTAAAACAATCATGAAGGAGAGAGTAAGTTAGTGTGTATGTGTATGGGGCAGATGGGAGGGGTGTGGTATTTTAGCTAAGATAATTAGGGCAGACCTCTCAGTAATTGACATCCTAATGAAGAGAAGCCCTCAACTCTCCGGAGATCTGGGACAGAGCAGCCTTAGCAGAAGGAACAAGTGCAAAGTGCAAAGACAAGAAGGAGGACGGAATTCTTTGACATTTAATTTCATGGTGTTGGATTCTTTTTCCACAATAAATATTTTGAAGGCCTAAAAATTTACTTTGGCATAAGTGTGATATCCAGAAAGAACTCACACGTAAACACAAAGAAGACCAGAGTAGCTGGGGTATAGAGATAGAGGTTGGTGGAGGTGAAACTGGAGTACAATGAGGAGAGAGGCCGTCAAGACCTAGATCATATAAGGTCTTGAAGACTATCTAAAAGTTTTGGATTTCATTTTAATTTCACTGGGAAGCCATTGGAGGGCTTGATGAAAGAAGGTGCAGTCTGAATTGTTGTGCAAAGCTCACATTGTTGCTATGTGGGTGGGTGGGCAGGAAGCATGAATAGGTCAGTGAGGCCAGGGAGAAGGTGGGTGATGGTCTCCAGGTAAGAGATAATGGGTGAAATTATTCTTCCTTTTTGAGGACCAATTTAAAAGTTCCTTCCTCTGTGAACATTTCCTGACACAGTCTCCCCTTCCCTACAAGAAGATACAACTGGTCCCTTCTCAGTTTTCCTATAGCATTTTGCATATACCTCTCTTGAGAACTTATTAGTTGGGGCCTGATAAGTCCAATGTTTGCTTGCATGTCTCCATGTAAATGCATGAGTTGGTACAAAATTTCTGTTGTTACAAAGATTGTGCCTTATCCATCTGAATCTCTCAGCACTTAGTAGTGGGCTTGATTCATAATAAGTGCTCAGTGAAGTACTTAGTAATAAATGTGTGAATGAATGAATGAAGTGGCCCTGGGCTTGGTATTCTACATTTGTGACCCTATACCTATTTTTAATTCCCATGCTTTGTGGATTATCCCAGATCACATAGGGAAGTCTTTTATTAATTAATTAATTTAATTCAAGCAGAATGAGAGAGTGGCTTATGTAGGTAAATGGGTATGCAAGTTTCCCAAAGATATTTTGACTGAGGGATCATTTGGCAAGCTGAATTTTGAATCTATTTTATGGGGTAACTATCAAGTTGTAAATAATCAAGGCAGAACATACTAATTTAACTAGGTGCTCTCCTGTTGCCATCAGTCAGTTTGGAGATGTTGCAGTGATGCTGCTGGGGACTCTCAGGTAAAGAGAGAGCCCAGTAATCAAGGTAGGTGGGACTCAAGACTGAAGCCTAGAATTTTAAAAAAACTCTTTAATGTCTCTAACTGAATTATTTTTTAAAATAATGATGCTGGTCAATTTCATGGTTTAGTGGAAAGGCATTGTGCTAGAAATTGAGGCACCTGGCTTGGTTCAGAGCTGCTAACCAGCTCTGAAACTGAGTAAATCACTACCAATTTGGGTTTATTTCCTCATTCGTAAAAAGAAGTATATTGGAATGGCTGATCTCTTAGGCCTCTTTGATTTCAACAACTGTCTGCTTTTATGATCAGTATCTCCACAGGGTCTAATAGAGCCAGCCAACTAATTGAAATTTCATCAGTAGTTATCACGATTTACTTGATGATGTTCGCTACTAAAGAATTTCCTTAAGAATAAAAAAAAAAACAGAAACAACGGCAAAAAAAACATGTCCATTCTTTGTTTTACTGGTCATTAAAGTTGTAATTACGCAAAGCGATGTTTTCTTTGGAAATTAGACATATCTGTAGACACAAACATAGTTATACATGATTTGAGGTCACACTAAGATTGGGTTAGAGCTGTTTTATGATTGTGATATGTGTCCCAATTGCTGACACTACATGAATGACATTGAGAACATCTAAGGCCTGGGTGAATCTTTGAAATCCAGCTATGGTTCATGCAGATGCCAAGCCATTGAGCTGTTGGTGGCTTTAAAAATTACTAAGATTAGAATTAGTAAGTGAATTCAGCAAAGCCACTAGGTACAAGATCAAGATATAGAATTAATTGTTATTCTATATTCCAGAAACAAACTGGAGAATAAAACAAATTAAAATGATATGATTTACAGTAGCATCAAATAGCATCACATATCTAGAAATAAAATCTTACAAAAGAAATGTGAAACTTCAGTAGAGAAAATTATAAAATATTTTTAAGGGAAATTAAAGAAGAACTAATTAGAGGGATGAGGTACTATGTTTATGAACAGATAACTAGAAAAGTGAAATAAATAGAGGCTCCAAAAAATGACCTGCATGTATATGGCCACAATATTAGACAAATGTAATGCTGCAAGCAGAGGAAAAGATAGTCTTTTCAATAAATGTTGCTGGGTCAATTGGGTCTCTATGTGGGAAAAATAAATCTTGACTCTTCCACCTCACACTGTATATAAAAACCAACTCCAGGTGCAATGTATATATAATTGTGAAGGATAAAATAATAAAACTTATAGAAGGCAACATAAGAGTATATTTTCATGACACTGGAGTAGATGAACATTTCAGTTTTTTTCTTTCAACTTTTATTTTAGATTTGGGGAGTACATGTTTGCTACATGGATAAATTTCATGTTGCTGAGGTTTGGTATATGAATGATCCCATCATCCGGGTACTGAGTATAGTACCCAATAGGTAGTTTTCAACCCTTGCCTCCTTCCTTCCTCCCTACCTATAGTAGTCTCCAGTGTCTATTGTTCCCATCTTTATGTCCATGTATACTAAATATTAGCTCCCACTTATAAGTGAGACCATGCAGTATTTGGTTCCTGCAATAGTTTATTAGGAAAATGGCCTCCAGCTACATACATGTTGCTGCAAAGAACATGATTTTGTTCCTTTTTATGGCTGTGTAGTATACCATGGTATGTATATATCACGTTTTCTTTTTTCTTTTTTTTTTTTTTGAGACAGAGTCATAATTATGGCTAAACTTAAAAGCTGCTTATTTCTATGTTTTAAAGTATACTTTTCTCTTACTTCCTTTTTTTTTTTGAGACGGAGTCTCGCTCTGTCACCCAGGCTGGAGTGCAGTGGCACGATCTCAGCTCACTGCAAGCTCCGCCTCCTGGGTTCATGCCATTCTCCTGCCTCAGCCTCCTGAGTAGCTGGGACTACAGGCGCCTGCCACCATGCCCGGCTAATTTGTTTTTGTATTTTTGGTAGAGACGGAGTTTCATCGTGTTAGCCAGGATGGTCTCTATCTCCTGACCTCGTGATCCACCCGCCTTGGCCTCCCAAAGTGCTGGGATTACAGGCTATACCGCATTTTCTTTATCTAGTTCATCGTTGATGGGGATCTAGGTTGATTCCATGTCTTTGCTATTGTGAATAGTGCTGCAATGAACATATGAGTACATAAGTCTTTTCTGTAGAATGACTTATTTTCCGTTGGGTATATGCCCAGTAGTTGAATTTCTGGGTTGAATGGGAATTTTGTTTGAAGTTATTGGAGAAATCTTCAAAATGACTTTCTACAGTGGCTGAACTAATTTACATTCCCACCAACAAGGTATACATGAATGAACATTTCTTAAACAGGACACAAAAAAGCTAACCATAAAGGAAAAGATGATAAATTGGACTATGTTTAAGTTAGAAATTTCTATCATAAAAAGATAACCTTAAGAGAATAAAGAGTCAAACCAAAGAGTGGGAAAAGATACATGTAATATACATGTATTAGATAAAGTGCTCATATCCAGAATATATGAAGAACCTCTATAGCAGGCACCCAATAGAAAAATGAGCAAGCAGGAATCTAAATGGCAAATAAATAAATATATAAAAGATATTGAACCTCATTTGTCACTAGGGAAATTTGAATAAATCTACACAGATATACCCTATACTAGAATTGCTAAAATTAAAAAGGCTGACATTACCAAGTGTTGTGACAAAATAGATCTTTCATATATTGCTTGAAGTAGTATAAAGAACAACTATATCTTTTACAAATTGCTTGAGGCAGTATAGATTACTATAACATCTTTGTAACCCTGTTTGGCAGTATCTAAAAAGCTAAAAATATGCATACTACTATGACTCAGCAATTCTATTTCCATATCTATGGTAACATATCAAAGCACTGATGTAAGGATCTTCATAGAAGCACTATCCATAGTGATTGAAAACAGGAAACAATCAAAATACATGTCAGTAATAGAATGGATAAATTAATTGTCATATTAATATAACAAGGTATAGAACAAAAATGAAAATAAGCAAACTACTGTTATGTGCAACATGAATGAATCTCGTAAACATATTGTTGAGGTAAATTCCAATACTAAACAGTATATAAAGTCCTAGCCAGAGCAGTTAGGCAAGGGAAAGAAATAATAGGCACCCAAATAGGAAAGACAGGAGATCAAACTATCTCTCTTCACAGACTATATGATTCTGTACCTAGAAAACCCCATAGTCTCTGCCCAAAGGCAGAGCTGATCAACAACTTAAGTAAAGTTTCAGGATACAGAGTCACTGTACAAAAATTAGTAGTGTGTCTATAGAACAATAATGGCTAAGCTGAGAACCAAATCAAGAATGTAATCACGTTAACAATAGCCACAAACAGAATAAAATACCTTGGAATATAGCCAATAAGGGAAGTGAAAGATCTCTAATGTGAGAATTACAAAACACTGCTGAAAGAAATCAGAGATGACACAAATAAATGGAAAAATATTCAATGTTCATGGATAGGAAGAATCGAGATTGTTAAAATGCCCATACTGCCCAAAGAAATTTATAGATTCAATGCTATTTCTATCAAACTACCAGTTACATTCTTCACAGAATTATAAAAAATTATTTTAAAATTCATATGGAACCAAAAAATAGCCCAAATAACTGAAGCCATCCTAAGCAAAAAGATCAAAACTGGAGGCATCACACTATCCAATTTCAAACTACATTACAAGGCTACAGTAACTAAAACAGCATGGTACTGGTACAGAAACAGACACATAGACCAGTGGAACAGGTTGGTGAACCCAGAAACAAAGCGCCACACCTACATAGCCATCTGATCTTTGACAAATTTTACAATAACAAGCAACAGGGGAAGAATTCTCTATTCAATAAATCATGCTAGGATAACTGGCTAGCCATATGCAGAAGATTGAAACTGGATCCCTTCCTTTTACCACATACCAAACTCAACTCAAGATAAAGACTTAAACATGAAACCTAAAACTATAAAAACTCTATATGAAAACCTAGGAGACCTTGGCAAAGATTTCATGTCAAAGACTCCAAAAGCAATTGCAACAAAAAGAAAAAGTAACAAGTGGGACCTAATTAAACAAAAGAGCTTCTGCGTAGCAAAAGGAACTATCAGCAGATTAAATAGCCTACAGAATGGGAGAAAATAATTGTGAACTATGCATCCAACAAAGGTCTAATATCCAGGTTCTGTACGGAACTTAAAAAAATCAACAATTGGCCAGGTGCAGTGGCTCACACCTGTAATCCCAGCATTTTCAGAGGCTGAGGTGGCTGGATCACCTGAGGTCTGGAGTTTGAGGCCAGCCTGACCAACATGGAGAAACCCCGTCTTTACTAAAAATACAAAAATTAGCTGGGCTTGTTGGCACGCACCTGTAGTCCCAGCTACCAGGGAAGCTGAGCCAGGAGAACTACTCGAATACAGGAGGCAGAGGTTGCAGTGAGCCAAGATCATGCCACTGCACCCCAGCCTGGATGACAGAGCAAGACTCTGTCTCAAGAAAAAAAAGAAAAAAAAAAAAGAAAAAAAAAATCAACAAGCAAAAAATGACAACCCTGTTAAAAAGTGGGCAAAGGATATGAACAGACATTTCTCCAAAGAAGACATATATGTGGCCCATAACATATGAGAAAATGCTCAACATCACTAATCATTAGAGAAATGCAAATCAAAACCACAATGAAATATGAAATACCATCTCACACCAGTCAGAATGGCTATTATTAATAAGTCAAAAAATTACAGATGTTGGTGAAATTACAGAGAAAAGGGAACATTTATACACTGCTGATGGGAATGCAAATTAGTTCAGCCACTGCAGAGAGCAGTTTGATGAGTTCTCAAAGAACTGAGGACTACCATTTAACCCAGCAATCCCATTACTGGGTATATACCCAAAGGAATATAAATTGTTCTATCCTAAAGATACATGGATATGTATGTTCATTGTAGCACTTTTCACAATAGTAAAGACGTGGAATCAAGCTAGATGTTTATAAATGGTGGACTAGATAAAGAAAATGTGGTACGTATATTCCATGGAATACTACGTAGCCATGAAAAAAAAAATCACATCCTTTGTAGCAACATTTTTACAGCTGGAGGCCATTATCCTAAGTGAATTAACACAGGAGCAGAAAACTAAACACTGTACATTCTCACTTATAAGTGGGAGCTAAATGTTGAGTATACATGGACAAAAGAGGACACAAGAGGAGGTTCTGGAGTGCTGGTAATGTTCTGTTTCCTGATTTGGGCAGTGATATTTCCATGAGTGCATTTACTTTATAACATGTCATCAAAATGAACTCGTATCATTTGTGTACCTTTCTATATGTGTGTTATGTTTCAGTTAAAAATATTCTTAAACTACTGGAAAAAAAGCTACTTTTTTCAGGGAAGCTCACATATTATCAAAACAATTTATAGTTTAAATGAATCTTGGAGATTAGCTATTCCAGGGATCAGCAAACTACAGCTCTATTTTTGTACAGAATATGAGCTAAGAATGATTTTATATTTTAAAGGGCTGTAAAAAAAGAAAGAGGAGAAGGAGGAGGGGCATATACTGCAAAAACCATATATCATCTTCAAAACTTAAAATATTTGCTATCTTTCCCTTTAGAGAAAAAAAAATTGCTTAACTCTATGGTCCATCACCCTCTCATTGTACAGATGATTAAACTGAGGCCAGAAAGACATGATATGTCCAAAATCATCCAGTTGGTTGGGAGTAGAACTAAGACAAGAAGTTAATTTTTTTTTGGCTCACATGGTACTGTTTTTTCCACCAGTTAATATGCTTAATCTGTACCATCAACACAGAGCCCTCACTAGACCTGGGTACCCATCTTCATATTGCCCACAGGCAACTCCTCATTTTTCCATTTCTACTTGCCACACCAAGCCTACTTTTTTTTTTTTTTTGAGACGGAGTCTTGCTCTGTCACCCAGGCTGGAGTGCAGTGGCGCGATCTCGGCTCACTGCACGCTCCGCCTGCTGGGTTCACGCCATTCTCCTGCCTCAGCCTCCGCAGCAGCTGGGACTACAGGCGCACGCTGCGACGCCCAGCTAATTTTTTTGGTATTTTTAGTAGAGACGGGGTTTCACCATTAGCCAGTATGGTCTCTATCTCCTGACCTCGTGATCCGCCCGCCTCGGCCCCCCAAAGTGCTGGGATTACAGGCATGAGCCACCACGCCCGGCTACCAAGCCTACTGTTAATCCTTCATACCTATCTTAGCACCCACCCTTCTGTTCAGTCAGGATCCAATGAGACAATTTTAGCTCCTCCTTTATTCTCCATAGCTCATGTTTAATTGATCACCAAGATCTGTTGCTATGGTTTGCTGTTTGTCCCCTCCAAACCTCATGTTGAAATCTGATCCCCAGTGTTGGAGATATTTGGGTCATAGGGCAGATCCCTTATGAATAGATTAATGTCCTCCCTTGGAGGTCAGTGAGTCCTCACTCTGTTAGTTCCCAGGAGAGGTGGTTGTTAAAAAGAACCTGGCATGCCCCAGCCCTTCTTGCTTCCTCTCTCACCATGTAATCTCTGCACATGCCAACTCACCTCAGCGTTCCATCATGAGTGGAAGCAGCTGGAGGCCTTCACCAGATGCAGATACCCAAACTTGAACTTTCCAATCATCAGAGTCATCTGCCAAATAAACATCTTTTCTTAATAAATTATCCAGCCTCAGATATTCCTTTACAGCAACAGTAAGTGGACAAAGACACCTGTCAATTCTCTTTCCTAACATACCTCAAAACTGTCCTTCTATTTCAACCATTACTACCTTAGATCAGAACTTTGTCTTGTCTTTTCAGAACTATTGATTAGTCTCTAACTGGCTTTCCTGTCTTGCTTTCTTTCAGTTCATCCACAACCAGACTAATCTTGTTAAACAGAAGAGTTGATATTCCATTTGTCTATTTAAATACTTAATTCAATTTCTATCTCCTAGATGAAAGACACTAGCCAGATGTGGCTATATAAATTTAAAGTGATTAAAATTAAAGGAAATAAACAATTCAGTGCCTCAGTTAGAGTAGCCACACTTCAAGTACTCAGTAGCCACACATAGCAAGTGGATACCACATGGGCAGCATAGCTTTAGAACATGTCTATCAGTGCAGAATGTTCTCTTGAGCAGTGCTATCAACATCTATGGTAGAATATTTGAGCTCCTTAATATGGCACATAAAATGTATTATTGTCTGATCCCTGCCTTGTTCTTTCATCATCTCTTGCCATTCCCTTCTAGAGCTCTATATGTCTGTGATAGTGAAATGCTTAAAATTCCCCAAAACACAATGCCATTCATGCTATCAGACTGCAGAATATGCAATACCCTCTGCACAGAAAACCTGTTCCTATGGCCAACTTCTGTCTATTCAAAAACGACTAAAATGTTACCTCTTCTAGGAAACCTTCCATGATCCTTACCATTCATTCCTCTTGTAGTAATTTCTATACTGAAGACAGATTTTTTTTGCTGGTTAATTTACATAACATTGCATTGAAATTTATTTTTATCTTTCTTTTCCTGTACACTGTGACTAGGGGTTGGTAAACTTTTTCTAAAAAGGGCTACGTAATAAATATCTTTTACTTTGACAGCCTGTAGTCTCAAATACAGCTATTCAACACTGTTGATGGAATGTGAAAGCAGTCACAGACCATATGTGAATGACTGTGGACAGCATTAGCTAGTTGGCATCATTTTTTGACCCCAGGTTAGAAAGGATCATGATGTCTTGCTCAGTATATACTTTTGAGTGGAATGAATGAATGAGTATGGAAGAACAAAACTGTATATCATTAGGAGAGTGAAATGATTAGAATTTCACCACAAAGAGAAAAAATGCTGGGTGTAATTATGCATACTGAGATTATTTTGTATAATCTTGAAAAACCTAGTTTAAATAAAAAAGGGGGAGGAAGATTTTGTTATTTAATTCAGTATTATATATGCCCATGACAAATTTGATTTTTCAAAGACCTGATAATTACTTTAACATAATGGACTTTCTTTGTAATCTTCTGCACTTTATTTTAAGCATTTAAACACATTGTTCTCAGAAGGGGTTTAGGCTCCATCAGATGACCAAAGGATACAAACAGGACCTCTGCTTGTGCCTGGGCTCTGTCTGTGGGTCCTGGTGTTCCTGGAGCACACCCAGAGAGGCACCGCACTCAGTTTGTCTAGACTGGAGGAGATCATGGTACAGCTGTAGCTAGGGATCCCCAGCTCAGCCAGAGGAGCTCTGCATGGCACATGAGCAATTACCAAGCTAAGAAGCTGCCTGCTGGAACCCTCCCCACCAAAGAATGCTTGGCCGCTTTCTGAGTGTCTGTCTGGATTTGGATTCCCCAAGGTTTGGAAAACCTGCCATTCCAAACACTTTCCCCTGTTTTTGCCACAGAGTGAGATAACAGGACCAGGGCTCTACCTGAAAGCTCTTTTGAGCTCCATTGTGTGTCTGAGCCAGTGGGCGGAGTGGAGAAGAGGGAGAAGCTGTGAACCCTGGGTTTGTGTACATTGGCTAGGGCTAAATGTGCATTGATTAATACCAGGGTAAAAAACTGTGCCCTGAGTCTATGGCTGAGTGGATGATAATTATATTTTTTTCTCACATCTTGCCCCAGGGAAGGGTGGAGGTGCCAAGTCTAAGTGTGTGAGTTGGAGGAGTTTTTCTTGTTGTTATTGTTTTCAAAAATATTTGCATGTTCAAATTATTTTTAACACAATTGAATTCACATTAGGTGAGTTATATAAACAAGGGTCCCTGTTTACAGATTAATCTCCAGAAATTCACAGTTGCCTAATCAGTCCCCTTTTGAAAACAAAGGTTTGAATGCCTGATCAGAGAAGACAGACTACCGTGCACTTAAGTCTAGAAATGCCAACCCTTCAAGTTATCTAGACTGTGCCAATGACCCAGTAATCACATTCTGTTAGGAGTCAGGCCAACTTGGATTTAAATCCAAGCTCTGCTAGACATTTGATCTCCGTAAGCTTCTGTTCCTTGTGTATAAAGTAAATGCAATAATACCTACCTCATATTCCAAATGACAAGGGATAGTGTAGACTTGCAATTTCTTTGTGTTGGGATGTCTTCATTTTGCTAATTGAGGCCCACATGCTCCTGTTGGGCAGGCACAATGCAGGACTGTGCCTTCCTTCTCCTCAGAGCATCTGACCTACAGTGGGGCCACCTCACGGTAGACACACAATGTCTCCTTGATCAAGATTATTTTTCAGTCTTCCTTTGGCTATTGGATTTATCATGTTGATTTGGGCCAGGATATGAATCTTATAGCAAAAAGTTCCTCCTTGTGTCTCTTATACTTGTATACCACACTAATTATCTACTAATTTTTTTTGCTCTGATTAATTTTATCATCTAGGTCATCCTTCCTGTCTCCTACCCTCACCTCACCTTTTCTGGAGAAATTCTGAAGATGCAGGTCTCCTTTGGGCAGAGTAGCTTTGAGTGCCTATTACTATCTTCACAACTAGAGATGGTCCCTGACTTATGATGGTTCAACTTAATGATTTTTCCACTTTATGGTGGTGCAAAAGTAATATGCAATTGGTAGAAGCTGTACTTTGAATTTTGAAGTTTGATCTTTTTTCCAGGATAACGTTATGTGGTGCAATATGCTTTCCTGATGCTGGGCAGTAGCGGCAAAGCACAGCCACAGTCAGCCATGTCATCATGAGGGTAAACAACCCATACTGTACTTACAGTGTACTGTATTCAATAAATTATATGAGATATTCAACACTTTTTATAAAACAGGCTTTGTGTTCGATGATTTTGCTCAGCTGTAGGCTAACGTAAGTGCTTAAGTAGACTAGGCTAAGCTATGATGTTTGGTAGGTTAGGTGTGTTAAATGCATTTTTGACTTAGGATATGTTTAATTTACAATGGGCTTACTGGGACATAACCCCACTGTAAGTCAAGAAACATCTCTATTTGGTAGTTCTCTGCACTAGGGTCATCATCCCCTATCACATACAGTGACATGAATATCTCAGCTCCTGACTGATCTGGGAGACTTCCAAGTTGAAGATGTTCTTGAGGATTCTGTGGGGTTTTTTCTTATGATTGAGGGAGACTGAAGTACTTAGATAAATTGCTGGGATCCAACAGCCTCTCCTGATAGAAAGCTCCAAAAGTGAAATCATGGACATGTTTGAGAATGGGTCTATAAGTTCACTTTAACAAATGGTTATTACAATATCAATTCACCTGGCCTGCTGCAATGTAAGCATCCTGAGGACAGGGTTAATATGGTTGGTTTATTACTCTCTGGCTCAAGAAATTTTTGTTGAATCAATAAATGAGAGCTTTGTAAAGCCAGATCTAGATGTACAAATAACTATGAAAGAAATGAAAGCAAGGAAGGAAGAAGGCTTTATCTAGCATGGGGGAGTCATGAAGACTTCATTAAAGAGGTGTATTTGAGCTGAGACTTGAAGGATGCTCAGGAGTCTTCAAGTGGACAAATGATAAAATTCCACACAGAGAAACTAGTGTGTACAAGGGTGACAAAGAAATAAGGTAGCATGATATGTTCTAGGATTTACAAAAAGTTTGGGATGGCTGTTGTGGGAGGAGAAGGATGGGTCAAAATGGCAGAAAAGAGATTGTGAATTACTTACTGTGATCTGATAAAGAGTATGGGCTTTATCCTACAGACAATAGGTGAGTCATCAAAGAGTTGTAACCAGAAAAGTGACAAAATGTATTTTAGAGAGACCACTCTGGAGGAGAGATTCAAGAGGGTAAGACAGGCAGAACCAATTGAAGCCAGGAGGCAGAGGTTGCAGTGAGCCGAGATCGCACCACTGCATTCCAGCCTGGACGACAGAGTGAGACTTTTGTCTCAAAGGAAAAAAAAAAAAAAGACTGAGGCAGGGAGACATAGGAGGACATTGTAGTGACTTAGTGAATGAGAGAGGAGGGGTGCCTAAGGCAGAGAAGTGCAATGGAATGGTGAAAGGGTGGTCTTGATATAGTCTTAAGAGGTAAAATTTATATAACTTGGGTGCAATGGAGAAGGAAGTGTTGAGATTTGGGCACTGATTTTGGCACCTGGATCAATGGGAAGAAAGTGGTTTTCTGGTAAGAAAATCAAGAAGTTAATTTTAGGTGTCTGTGGAACATCCGAATGGAGATATTTGAGAAGCAGTTGGATACCCAAGTTGGAGTTGAGGAGTGAGCTTTGGAATGGAAGTGTTGACTGGGAAGTGATCAGCAGTTCTATAAACAGAACCCCGGAGGACACCAAGATTTAAGGGCCAACTAGAAAGAGAAAAAAAAAAAGCACACACAAGAAAGAAAAGGGCCTAGATCAAGAGAGAAGAGAGGTTCAAGAATGAGGAGGGCCTCAACAATGCCAAGTGAAGATAAAGACCACTGGATTAGGAATTAAGACACTGTGGAGAACAGGAAAAGAACTATTTTGGTGGTAAAGTGGGGGCACAGAATAGGTTCCAGTGGGTTACAGAGGAAATGAGAGGTTAAAAATGAAGACAGCAAGTGTAGATACTTATTTCTAGATATTCAGTTGGCCAAGGGCAAAGCCAAAAGTAGAATGGAACTAAGAGCAATAGATAAGCTTTAAGAAGGTTTTTATTTGCTTTTTGTTGTTGTGTTTTCTGTTTTGTTGTTAAAGATAGAACAGATCTAAGCATATTTATGTAGGATGGGAAAATAATTAGGAGAGACAGGGAAAGTGACCATACAGGCAAGAGGGGTTTCTTTTGATGGAATTAAGTAATGGATTTAAAGAGAAAGAGATTAGTTGTGGATAGAAGGAGAGACCTTTCTTCTTTGTACATGAGGTAATGATAGAACCTGACACAGATAAGCAACCTAACTAGAATTTAAAACAGCCAACTGGCCTTACAGTAGATGGTCTTTCAGACACTATCCAGAAAAAAAGAGAAAGGACCCTAGGAACTACAGACTCCTGGGTGTCTCACTGTCATCTTTCTTACGCAGCCTGGAAATGATGGGTGAAAGCAGAGCCTTTGGAACCAGACTCTTTGAATTTACATGACAGCTATTCTACTTATTACTGCCCATGCAAACTTGGGTAACTTCATTTACATCTAGGTGCAGATTGCTTCATCTGCAAAATGGTTGTATTAACACTACATCCTATATAGAATTGGGTGGAGATTACATAATATATAGGTAAAACATTCAGAACAGTACCTGGTACCTAATAGGCACAGAATAAATGCTAGCTCCTATGATACCAGGAAAGATAGTAGGATCACCAGACACTGAAAGCAAACACAACTCATAGGGAGAAAGATAGCAAGATTTATAATGTAGAAAGGAAACTTCTCAGTTTTACCAAGAATAAGGGAAGGGTATACCATATAACCTATTTATATTTTCAAGAAAAAATGTTTTATAGATTATAAACCAAAAGGTAAACTTTCAATCAATACTACAACTTGTATTTACGGAAAAAAATCTAGAACACAAAAGTCATTCTGAATTTCTTGAAGATACTATCCCGTTGTGTTGCCATAACCCCCAACACTAAGAGAATTCTAGATGTTATCAGGAGTGAATATAGAAACTCCTGGGAAAACTTTGTGTTTCCCTTGTACAAAATGGGTGTGTTCACATCTGTAATATCATGTATAGTTTGGGATGTGTGTATTAGTCAGTTCTCACACTGCAAAAGACATACCTGAGTCTGGGTAATTTATTAAAGTCAAAGAGGCTTACAGTACTGTGTGCTATATGGGCTTCTGCTTCTAGGGATGCTTCAGGAAACTTACAATCATGGCAGAAGGTGAAGGGGAAGCAGGCACCTCTTCACATGGCCCATGAGAGAGAGAAAGAGAGAGAGAGAAGTGAGAGGTGCTACATACTTTCAAACAACCAGATCTTGTAAGAGCTCTATCACGAGACAGCACTAGGAGACGATGCTAAACCATTAGATACCACCCCCATGATTCAATCACCTCTCATCAGGCCCCACCTCCAACACTAGGAATTACAATTCAACATGAGATTTAAGTAGGGACACAAATCCAAGACATATCAACGTGAGACCTCAAAAAATAAAAAGAGAGAAGGAAAGATACATTCAGGCGTATCTGAGTAATGAATGTACAAACATTTAACTCATGTACGGCTCACAAATGTGTGTAAGCACTTCAAACAGAAATCAAATTTATAAATTTATGAATATGGATATTTGTCAGTTTATGATTAAGAAAATTAAAGCTCTGAGAGTTTATATTATTTACTCAGAGTTTATGTATTCAGTGCTGCAAGTGGCGGAACTGAGGTTCCTAGGACTGGAAGCGGAAGAACTGGGATTCCTAGAATCTGTAGTTCTTTCCAGACACTATGTGGCAAGCAAATGACAAAATCTTCCAGGAAATGGAGAAAAAAAGGTCAGGAAGCTTCTGTGTGACTAGACTTTGACCAAGTGGTTATATGATCAAAATTGAAGATGGTGATGGAAAAATATAGATTGGAAATTGAAACTGGTAGACATTATTTACTTGGAAAACATTTTCAACCCCTCACATAAGTCACATTCCTGTCAAGTATTTTCTTATTCCCCCTATGCTTTTCTGCCATGGCATTCATCACTGTTTTTGATTACATATTTACCTCTGTGATTATTTCATGAATGTTTGTTTCTTCCTCAGTTTCTTTAAGAAATATGAGAATGAGGATGGTATGTAATTTGTGTATGTAATTAGTGTATGCCCAAGACCTAATATAGTACATGACAAATAGTAGAAGCTCAACAAATAATTGACAAATAAATAAATGGAAACACCCACGCCCATTAAGACTTGCAGACATAAACAGAAGACAAATAAAAATAAGAGCCATCAGTAAACATTCCTGTGAAGAAATAAAAAAACATAGTCTGGGCACGGTGGCTCACGCTTGTAATCCCAGCACTTGGGGAGGCGGAGGTGGACGGATCACCTAAGGTCAGGAGTTTGAGACCAGCCTGGCTAACATGGTGAAGCCCCGTTTCCACTAAAATTACAAAAAATTAGCCGGGCGTGGTGGTGCAAACCTGTAATCCCAGCTACTCGGGAGGCTGAGGCAAGAGAATCCCTTGAACCCAGGAAACAGAGGTTGCAGTGAGCTGAGATCATGCCATCGCACTCCAGCTTGGGCAACAAGAGCAAAAACCCTGTCTCAAAAAAAAAATAAACAAAGAAATATAACTACTGAGAGTGCCAAATCAGGGTAAAGGAATAGAAAGTGTTGCAAGGGAGAGATTACTTTTACATAGCATTGTCACTGACTCTAAGGGACTCTATTTTAGATAAGGTGCCAAATGAAATTAACAAGTAAGGTGTGAAAATGTCTGAGAGAAGGGTGATTCAGGTCTAGAAACAGAAAAGAGTGTGATACATTGGAGATACATCAAGCAGGCCAATGTGGGCATAGAGGAACATGGAGGAAGTGAGGTTACAGTGATGACCAGGCCTGATCACACAGAGCTCATAGGTGAGTGGAAGAACCATTATTTATGGCAGGAAGATGCTTAAGGCTTTTAAGCAAAGTCTTGACATGCCTGCTTTATATTTACCAGGATCACTCTTGGTGCTGCAGACAGAATAGAATTTAGAGGTTCAGGAGTGGAAGCCAGGAGACCACTGAGGAGATTTGACAGCAGTCCAGGAGAGAGAAGATAGTGGCTTGAACTATGTAAAGGGTAAAAGGAGTGAAAAGTGTGCAGATAAATGTTGGATGCGGGACCAACATGATGGATTTAATGTGAGGTATGACACAAAGGGAGGAATCATAAATGATTTCCAGGTTTTTTGCTAGAGGGATGATGATATTTACTAAAATGAGGTGGAGAGGTAGGGATGAGAGGAATAACAGGAATCTGGACTGGAGTGGGAAGATGGTGTGGAAACAACAAGATATGTTAAGTGTGAGATTCCTATTGGATATCCACATAGATGTCAGGTAGGCAGGTACACATGTCTAGAGTTCAAGAGAGAGGCCAGTGCTAAGGATTCAACCCAGCACCCTTCAGAGTGTGGGTGATATTTAGAGCCCAGGGAAAAAAAAGCCTAAGGACCAAACCCAGAGATGCTCTTAGAAGAAAGAAAAAAGAAACCTGTAAGGGAGACTGAAGACAAGCAACCAGTGAGGCAGGAGACAAACCAGAAATGTGTGACTGCCGGAAACCAAGTAAAGGAAATGAGCTTTCTAAAGGAAGATGAGATTACCTGCATGAAGTGCTGCTTCCAACGTCAGTCAGGATGAAGACAGAATTGTCTACAGAGCTGGCAAATGGAAAATATCAGTGACCTTGGCAATAAACTTTTTGGTTCAGTGGCGGAAATAAAAACCTGGTGAAAGATAAAGAGGTGGGAATGATAAATATGCATGTCTCTTTTACAGAGTTTAACTAGATAGGATGAAAGGGAGGGATTTTGTTTGTGTTTTTGCTGTATTTTTAAATGTCAGAAGATAATACAGCATGTTTTATGTTGGTTATGACTTAGTGACCAGGAGGATAAATGCTGATTCTGGGGGGAGAGTATGCAGAGCAGCACCCTGAGAGGTGAGAGGGGTACAGATCAAGAGATTGATATAAGAAGTTGCCTTGGGAGGCCGAGGCGGGCGGATCACGAGGTCAGGAGATTGAGACCACGGTGAAACCCCATCTCTACTAAAAATACAAAAAAATTATCCGGGCGTGGTGGCGGGCGCCTGTAGTCCCAGCTACTCGGAGAGGCTGAGGCAGGAGAATGGCGTGAACCCGGGAGGCGGAGCTTGCAGTGAGCCGAGATTCTGCCACTGCACTCCAGCCTGGGCAACAGAGCGAGACCTTGGAGAGGACAGTCCATTTACTGGAAGGAAGGAAGTGAAGATTATTGAACACCTGCTTTCTCTACATGAATCAACTCATATAATCTTCACCCCAAGCTGCTGAGGTAGATGTAAGTATTTTCTCCATTTTACAGCTGAGCATAGAGCTTTTCAGGCACTTCTCTAAGATCTGAGAAGGGGCAGAGGCAGCATCTGAGCCTAGGCAGTATGGCTCCAAAGCACTTGCTCTTACCCACCACACTTTGCAGAGAAAATAGTTACAGATATAGGGTGCATGTATATTTGACAATGGGAAAATCTGATATCCTCTTCTGATTGCATCAATTTTCTCCATGCAACAGGAACCAAGGCCATTAGCCAGGAGTAGGGAATAGGGAGAGTGCTGGAGATGAAGAAGGATGGAGAAGACATAGTGTGAAATAACTGTCTTCAGAAGGAGAGAATGAATTGACTAGGGAAATGCAGGAGTATTGCCAGGCAACCCTGAAGACCGATGTGAACTTGGTGGCCATGAGTTTGAAGGAAAACCAGTAAGCAGAGTTTTGTGTTTTTCTCCTTCCAGTTTTGGCTGCTCAGGTACAGGTCCAGGTTGGGGAGAGAATTGGTTTTAATTCAGTTTGAGCTTTTCCCAGGTAGGTAAAATGGCAGGAAATAAGGGTGAGGTGATTGAGAATATATGCAAGGAAGTTTGGGAGATTGTAATCATGCACTATGAGACCTGAATTGTCTAGTGAAAAAGACGACATAAAACAGTGTTAGAGAAAAAAATTGCTTGAGTTGGAGAAATAAGAAAAAGTGAATGACTGCCTCCAGTGATTTTGAAGGCATCAAAAATGATGACAAGTGTAATGGCGCAGATAAAGACTGTGAGCTAGATGCTAAAATATTCACAGAAGGTGCGGAGTGGTTGCAAAAAGGAGAGGCAGTGAGGGACACAATTGTATGACAGATACTTAGGGGAATTTCTTTTCAAGCAAGGAAGGGATGTTGAAACGGTAAAGATATCCACATTTCAGGAGAATTTGAGGTCTGAGGCATAAGGGATGTAGAAAGAGAAAACAATCTGGGGAGGAAGCTGTGTCTTCAGGAGAAAGTTACTTTTGAGCTAAAGCAAGAAGGAAAGAAAAGGTTCTAAGAAGGAGCTGAGGATTTAGATTTAGTCGATTATTTAGTCCATGAGTTTTTCAAGTTGAGGAGAGGTGGGAGATTGGATTAGATTCAGGGCTTTATTAAGCCATGTCGAAATAAAATTCCAGGTGATGAGGCTTGGACTTGGGACTGCTGATGGTGTCTCAAGTAAACAGAAATGTGAGTCATGGTAGATTTGGTCCTGACAGTTCCATGGGAGAAGGTGTGTTATCAGTTTTATTCATGGCTTATTTCTTGGTATGTCTGATCTTTAAAGTAGATGAGCTTACTTTGTGCTGGTAGTATGATAAGATTTTTCACATTCATTAATTTTCTTGTCCAATGCTAACACCAATTCATTAGCCCAGTTTTGCAGAAAACAAAACTGAGACTTACTATGTGGCAGAAGTAGCACTGAAACTCATGCACATCTGATAGTAGAACTTGTTTCCCTGATCGTGGCATATATTGAGGTGGTTCTTGGCTTGAGTGAAAAATGCTTATTATAAGTCACAACTTCTCATTTCCCATATATTACTCAGTATATAATAACTTAATATAGAGTGGGTTATTTTGATGTGTATGATGCTTAATTTTGTACCATCTTGACTTGGCCACAGGGTACCCAGATATTTAGCCAAACATTATTCACTGGATTTCTGGGAGGTTGTATTTAGATGAGATTAACATGTACACTGGTAGATTAAGTAAAGCAGATTGCCCTCACTAATGTGGGTGGCCCTCACCCAATCAGTTGAAAGCCCAATAGAGCAGAAAGTCTGCCTGTCTCTTAAGTGAGAGAATTATTCCTGGCTGAATGCCTTTTAACTGGGACATTGGATTTTTTCTTGCCTTTATATTCAAACTGAAACTTTGGCTCTTCCTGGGTCTGGAGCCTGCCAGCCTTCAGACAAGAAATATACAATAGGCATTTTTGGTTCTCTGGCCTTTGGACTCTGACTAAAACTAAATCATCAGCTCTGGTGGGTCTCCAGCTTGTTGGCTCACCCCGCAGATCTGGGGACTTGCTTGCCTCCTCAATCGCATGAGCCAATTATAATAAATCTCTTTCTCTCTCTATATATGCATTCTATTGGTTCCATTTCTCTGGAGAGCCCTGACTGATATAGATTTTGGATCTGAGAGTGGTTTTAGAGGAACAGAATTTTAAGAATGGGTTTTTCTGAATTGGTTTTATAGCTGCTGTAATTGGCTGTCCAATCTGATTAGATTTAAAATGCTGATGACTTTATTTCCGGTAGTAAAGAGAAAACTGATAATCATGGTGTGCTCTGGCAATAGATAAACAGAAAATATGACCACTGGATGCTCCTAATCAACCACTTTTGAGAAGCAAGGATTTGGGTAATTACGTACATAATACTTTTGAACATTTTAGTCAAATGAATGAGTAAAATGAAATGAACTGGTTGCTGCTAATGTTGCTGGACAAAGTGGGGAGAGAAAAGGATGAGCTCAGGATTCAAATTCCCAGCTGAAAGGCTGCATAAATGACCTGAAAGTTTCTGTCTTCCTTGAAGGAAACCTTCATCTCCTGCAGCTGCAGAGCCAGGTTTGCTGAATTATAAATCCAGAGTCTCGTCCTGCAACTGGCTGGATTACAATGCAAGTTGAACTCCTGGCCTCAAAGGATGTCTACTGTTAAAGTGAGGTCATTGGTTGAAAAGAAATAGGGTCCTGAAAGTTGGAATGGGAATGTGTGGGATGACCTTGATGAAACTGGGGACATTAAAGTTTTAAGTTCTAAGTCTTCTTTGCCTCTCCACCCCTAGTGGAAGTGGTCTGCCCCCACCTGTCTGAGGGAATTAACCCTTTATTGCTTGAGGAAACTGAATGGCCTCCCCAGATAAAATTACCTTGCAAGAAATGATTATTCTCCTCAGAACCCACTCCCACAATACCTCATTGCTTTTAGACAAATAACTAGACTCAATTTCCAGCAGGCCCCTAAAGGTGAGGTATAGAGCATGACACATGAAGAGGCATAACACTTTCCAAAATAACTGTTTGAGTTTTTTAAATTAATACAAACAAATATCTGAGAATATGTAGGGTTATAGATATTAAAGGTGTGGGATAATTGTGGTGGAAAAATAAAGTTGAATCAGACTGATTGATATGGGCTCACTAAGCAGAAATTTAGCATTTACTGTTGCAGCTCAGGGAGTTAGAAAGAGCTCTAACAGTTTGATGGGTAGTCTCAAACATAGACCAAAAGGTGACCTATGTTGAGCAAGTTAGAAATGCCAGGCTTGCTTTAGCTTAATGTAGAGGAAGGGATTCAGGGGCTTAGGGAGATTGGGAGACTTACTCACCCACCCTGAAAGGGTCCAGAGAACACATCTTTCATCATGTCTAAGAAATAAATTTGTCAGAGGAGTCCTACATCCAAGAGCTTTGTGATGGCCCTTTTCTGCAATCACAGAGACCTTACAGTGGGAATGGCAATCCCTGAATTGGTAAACCTAAATGCAAGGGGACTAACTGGATCCTGGAATGGTGGGGACCAAGTGGCAGCACTCACGCACCAAAGGCAAGGTGGACATGGTTACTGTAATGGACAGATGAGTGAAAGCAGCAATCAGAATAGTCTGACTCATGCAGTCCTGTGGCATTGGCTGGTTGATCATGGTGTCCTTGAGAGTGAAATGGGTAAAAAACTTACTAAGTTTTCACTTGATTTGATAAGAAGCAAAAACGTTCTAGGTCAAGTGAATCAATGTCTAACCTGAATAGTAAAAACAAAGAATCACAGCCCCACAACCAATTTGATACCTTGATCCAGTTTACAGACCCAGTATCACTACAGTATAGGGGAGGCCAGGTTTCTTGAAGAAGAACCCTGGCACACTGCTAAAAGTTTATACTATTAATATGTTCTTCCACTCTTCTCCAAAGGTACCTATAGCTTTTTACTAGGGTAACTCTGCATTGGGGAAAAGAAAACAATCAGATCTTTCAGGAATTTCAAGACACTGGCTCTGAACTGACATGAATTCCAGAAGACCCAAAAGGTCACTGTGGTCCACCAGTCAGAGTAGGGGCTTACAGGTCAAGTGCTTTCATGAAGTTTTAGCTTAGGTCTGTCTCACAGTGAGCCCAGTGGATCTGAAACAATCCTGTAGTTATTTCCCCAGTTCTGAAATGCATAATTGGAATAGACGAAGTAAGCAGCTGGCAGAATCTGTACATTGGTTCCCTGACCTGTGGAGTGAGGGATATTATGGTGGGAAACACCAAGTGGAAGCCACTGAAACTGCCTTTACCTAGGAAAATTGTAAACCACAGGTAACGCCACATTGCTGGAGAGACTGCAGAGATTAGTGCCACCATAAAAGAACTTGAAAGATGCAGGAATTGTGATTCCCAATATATCCCCATTTAACTCACTTTTACTTGACCTGTGCAGGCAGATGAATCTTGGGAGAATGACAAATATGTTTAACCAGGTGGTGATTCCAATTGCAGCTGTTATGCCAGATGTGGTTTTATTGCTTGATCAAATTAATACATACCCTGGTACCTGGTATTCAGATATTGATCTGGCAAATGCCTTTTTCTCCATACATGTCAATTAAGGACCACCAGAAGCAGTTTGCCTTTAGCTGGCAAGGCCAGTAATATACCTTCATTGTCCTATCTCAGGGATATCTCTCCCAGTTTATATCATAATAACAACTTAATATGTTGTTATTATATATTATACAAATATCAACTCTCCAGCTTGTATAATAATTTAGTTCACAGGGATATTGATCACCTTACCATTCTTTGGGCCATTGCATGCCATACCTTCCACAAGACATTACACTGGTCAATGACATGCTGATTGGACCTAGTGAGCAAGAACTAGCAACTACTCTAGACTTATTATTAATACATTTGCATGTCAGAGGATGGAAAATAAATCAGACAAAAATTTAGGGGTCTTCTACCATAGTGAAATTTCTAAGGGTCCAGCGGTATGGGGGCATGATGAGATATCCCTTCTAATGTGAATGATAAGTTGTTACATCCAGCTTCTACAACCAGAAAAGAGGCACAGTGCCTACTGAGCATCTTTGAAGTTTAAAGGCAAATGTTCCTCATTTGAGTGAGTTACTTCAGCCTGATATGGTTTGGCTGTGTGTCCTCACCCAAATCTCACCTTGAATTGTAATAATCCCCATGTGTCAAGGGTTGGATCAAATGGAGATAATTGAATCATGGGGGTGGTTTCCCCCAAGCTGTTCTTGTGATTGAGTTCTCATGAGATATGATGGTTTTATAAGGGGCTTCCCCCTTTGCTCAGCACTCATTCTTTCTCTTGCTTTCCTGTGAAGAGGTGCCTTCTGCCATTATTGTAAGTTTCCTGAGGCCTCCCCAGCAATGGAGAACTGTGAGTCAATTTAACCTCTTTCCTTTTAAAATGTCCCAGTCTCAGGCAGTTCTTTATAGCAGCATGAGAATGCACTAATACAAGTCCATTTACCAAGTGACCCAAAAAGATGCTAGTCTTGAGTGGGATTCTGAAGAGAAGAAGGCTCTGCAACAGGTCAAGACTGCTGTGTGAGCTACTCTGCCACTCAGACCATATGACCTAGAAGATCCAATGGTCCTTGAAGTGTCTGTGGCAGATAGTGATGCTGTTCGGAGCTTTTGCCAGGCCCCTATAAGTGAATTTCAGCATAGTTCTTTAGGATTTTGGAACAAAGCCTTTCCATCCTCTGCAGATAACTACTCTTTTTTTGAGAAACAGCTCTTGGCCTCCTACTGGACTCTAGGAGAGGCTGAATGCTTAACCATGGATCACCAAGTACCATGCAAACTGAGCTGCCCATCATGAACTGGGTGTTATCTGACCCACCAAGCCATAAAATTGGGTGTGCAATGGGGATACAGGCATTGGGTAAATACAGCTGTTCCAAATGGGAGAAATTGGCCAAAACAAAGGGGCTATAGGCCCCATGCAAGTCTGAAATCCAGCAGGGTAGTCAAATCTCAAAGCTCTGAAATTATCTCCTTTGACTGCATGTCTCACATCTAGGTCACACTGATGCAAGAGGTGGGTTCCCATGGTCTTGGGAAGCTCTGCCTCTGTGGCTTTGCAGGGTACAGGCTCCCTCTTGGCTGCTTTCATGGGCTGGTGTTGAGTGTCTGTGGCTTTTCCAGGTACATGGTGCAAGCTGTTGGTGGGTCTACCATTCTGGGGTCTGGAGGATGGTGGCCCTCTTCTCACAGCTCCCCTAGATGGTGCCCCAGTAGGGACTCTGTGTGTGGGCTGCAACCCCACATTTCCCTTCTGCACTGCCCTAGCAGAGGTTCTCCATGAGGGCCCCACCCCTGAAGCAAACTTCTGCCTGGACATCCAGGCATTTCCATACATCCTCTGAAATCTAGATGGAGGCTCCCAAACCTCAGTTCTTGACTTCTGTGCACCCTCAGGCTCAACACCACATGGAAATTGCCAAGGCTTGGGGCTTGCACCCTCTGAAGCCATGGCCCAAGCTCTATGCTGGCCCCTTTCAGCCACCACTGCAGCAGCTGGTACACACAGGGTACCAAGTCCCTAGGCTGTACGCAGCATGGGGCCCCTGGGCCTGGCCTACAAAACCGTTTTCCCCTAGGCCTCCAGGCCTGTGATGGGATGGGCTGCCATGAAGACCTCTGATATGCCTTGAAGACATTTTCCCCATTGTCTTGGGGATTAACATTAGGCTCTTTGTTACTTATGCAAATTTCTGCAGCCAGCTTGAAATTCCCCTCAGAAAATGGGTTTTTCTTTTCTATCACATTGTCAGGCTGCAAATTTTCCAAACTTTTATGATCTGCCTCCCTTATATAACTAAATGCCTTTAACCGCATCTAAGTCACCTCTTTAATGCTTTGCTACTTAGAAATTTCTTCTACCAGATGCCCTAAATCATGTCTCTCAAGTTCAAAGTTCTACAACTCTCTAGGACAGGGGCAAAATGCTGCCAGTCTCTTTGCTAAAACATAACAAGAGTCACCTTTGCTCCAGTTCCCAACAAGTTCCTCATCTCCATCTGAGACCACCTCAGCCTGGATCATATTGTTTATACCAGTATCAGCATTTTTATCAAAGTCATTCAACAAGTTTCTAGGAAGTTCCAAACTTTCCCACATTTTTGCTCTCTTCTTCTGAGCCCTCTGAAGTGTTCCAACCTCTGTCTGTTACCCAGTTCCAAAGTTGCTTCCACATTTTTGGGTATCTTTTCAGCAGTGTCCCACTCTACTGGTACCAATCTACTGTATTAGTCAATTTTCACACTGCTAATAAAGACATACCCAAGACTGGGCAATTTACGAAAGAAAGAGGTTTATTGGACTTACAGTTCCACATGGCTTGGGAGGCCTCACAATCCTGGCGGAAGGTGAAAGGCACATCTCACATGGTGACAGAAAAGAGGAGAGCTTGTGCAGGAAACTCTGCTTTTTAAAACCATCAGATCTCATGAGACTTATTCACTATCATGAAAACAGCATGGGAAAGATCTGCCCCTAGGATTCGGTTACCTCCCACTGAGTCTGTCGCACAACACATGGGAATTTAAGATGCAATTTGGGTGGGGACACAGCCAAACCATATCAGTCAGCCAGCAGCAGAGACCAACAATAAGTCTTCAATATGGTACCATTCCTAAGGGGTGATCAGCCAGCTCTCTGTTGGCAAGTTGATTACTTTGGACCACTCTCATCATGAAAGGGGCAGAGTTTTGTTCATACTGGAATAGACACTAATTTTGGATACATATTTTTGCCTTCCCTTCATGTGATGCCTCTGCCAATACTACCATCTGTGGAATTACAGAATGCCTTATCTACAGTTATGGTATTTCACACAGCATTGCTTCCGATTGAGGAACTCACTTCACAGCAAAAACAAATTAAACAAAAAAATGTGTGGTAATAAACCCATATGCATGGAATTCCCTGATCTTGCCTGTTCCCCACCATTCTGAAGCAGCTGTCTTGTTAGAATGGTATAGTGACCTTTTGAAGACTCAGTTACAGTGCCAGCGAGGTGGCAGTATTTTGCAGGGCTGGGGCAAGTTTTCTAGCTGGTTATGTGTGCTCTGAATCAGTGTGCAATAGGTGATATGTTTCTCCTGTAGCCAGGATTCATGAGGCCAGGAATCAAGGGGGAAATGGAAGTAGCATAACTCACTATTACCCCTATTGACATATACACAAAATTTTTTTTCCTGTTCCCACAACCTTATGCTTTGCTGGCCTAGCAGTCTTAGCTCCAAGATATATAGCAATAATTTCACTGAGCTATCATCCAGCCACTTTGTACTCCTCATGCCTCTGAATCAACAGGCAAAGAAGAGAGTTACTGTGTTGACTGGGACGATCGATCCTGACTACCAAGAGGAAATTGGATAAGTACTTGTCAATGGAAGTAAGATAGAGCATGTCTGGAATACAAGAGATCCCTTAGCATGTCTCTTAGTATTACCATGGCCCGTGACTAAAGTTACCAGAAAAGACAACAAGCCAGTCCCAGCAGGATTACTAATGATCCAGACCCCTCAGTAATGAAGGTTTGGATCAGTCCACCAGGTTAAAAAAAACCACCAGCAGCCAAGATGCCTGCTTAAAGTAAAAGGAACACAGGAATGGGTGGGTATAAACACTGCCCATTTATAACTTCCAAGAAGGCAGTTATAAATATAATTTGTAACCGCATGACCAGTTACAGAATGAGAATTGTAATTGTCATGAGTATTTCCTCCTTATTTTGCTATGAATATGTGTGTGGGTATCACAAATATCTGCAAATATCTTTGTTTTCTTCCCTCTTTATCATTTTATCATATAATACAGGATGTACTGACTTCATATCATAGTACTGAAATATTGTTAACTTTCCATCATGGCACTTAAGTTATGGAATATCAAGAGGAAGGGTAAACATCATTCAAAGACTTTACTTCCTCAACTGGGGAAGGAGTTAATACATTTTTAGTTGCGTGTGGGATAGTTGTATTAAGTTAGGCAGAATTATAGCCATGTTATTTCATATTTATTGGAAGGTTAAATTTGAGTTAAGGAGTTATATATGGGTGCCAAGTTGACATGGAGTGAGTTTGTAATGATCAATTTTGTGTATCAACTTGACTGCACCATGGGGAGCTCAGGTATTTGGTCAAGCATTATTCTGAGTGTTTCTTTGAGGCTGTTTTTGGACAGGATTAAATTTAAATCAGTAGGCTGAGTAAAGCAGATTGCCCTCTCTAATGTGGGTGGGCCCCATCCAATCAGTTTGAATGCCTAAATAGAACAAAAAGACTGACCCTTCCCTAAGTAAGAGAAAATTCTTGGCTGTCTGATTTTGACTGGGACATTGGTTTTTTTCCCTCCTGCCTTTGGTCTTGAATTGAAACGTTGGCTGTTCCTGGATTTCTAGCCTGCCAGAATTTGGATGGGAACTATACCATTGGCTCTTGTGGTTCTCAGGCCTTTGGAGCCAGATTGGAACTAAACCATCAGCACATGAATCAATTCCTTACTATAAGACTTTCTCTTTCTTTTATTATATACATACCAAGTATGTATAATATAGTATATTGCTGAGACCAGCTCAGTCGGGGAGACACTAACCCAGTGGTGCTAGAAGAATTAAAGACACACACACAGAAATATAGAGGTGTGAAGTGGGAAATCAGGGGTCTCACAGCCTTCAGAGCTGAGAGCCACAAACAGAGATTTACCCACATATTTATTAACAGCAAACCAGTCATTAGCATTGTTTCTATAGATATTAAATTAACTAAAAGTATCTCTTATGGGAAATGAAGGGATGGGCTGAATTAAAGGAATAGGTTGGGCTAGTTAACTGCAGCAGGAGCATGTCCTTAAGGCACAGATTGCTCATGCTATTGTTTGTGACTTAAGAATGCCTTTAAGTGGTTTTCCACCCTGGGCAGGCCAGGTGTTCCTTGCCCTCATTCCTGTAAACCTGAAACCTTCCAGCATGGGCATTAGGGCCATTATGAACATATTACAGTGCTGCAGAGATTTTGTTTATGGTCAGTTTTGGGGCCAGTTTATGGCCAGATTTTGGGGGGCCTGCTCCCAACATGTCCCCCTTCTCTGATTTGCAAATCGATAAACACAAAGGCAGCTTTGTCACGGTGAGCTACTTCTCACAGGAGTCAGGATCCACATCTGCAGACTATACAAAGACAAACAACACAGATTAAAAGCACAATCATCATTGAAATGACAGAGCTTCCAAGTATTTTTATCCACTTTCAGCTCCTTTAAGCACTGCAGTTCCTGGCGTTAAGGTCAGGTGTGCCTGGGATGCTTTAAATATTTGTTCTTTTAGTTTTCAATCCTTATGTTAAGCTCATAGAGCAGGCCATATCATTTGAGGTTGAAGTGCCACTATACCACCATGGTTCCAGATAATAGGAACTCTTGCCGTACTTCTTCTTATATCTACCATCTGACCATTTTGTTCAGACCAGCTGAACATAGTGTGGCTGTGGCACGCAGACTGAGAGGTGCAATTCAAGCTAAACATCCCCTTAGGGGACCAATTAATGATTCCATAGGAATCGTTGTGTAGAACCTCTGCCTGTTCTGCAATCTTCCTAAAAAAGTACGTTAATTTTTTCTAACTGGGTCCAATCCTATTTACAAATAGGTTTTTGAGGGTGATATGCCTCAATTATAGGAGCAGATTTATTATAGCAAATGCTGAGATCATAAAGCATGTGTAACTGTGTCATAAAGTGATTGCATCCAGTCATTATTGCCAGCCAAGATTGATAAATATACCTAGTAAGTATAATTGTTCTCTGTGTCAGCCCTTATTGAAGGAATACTCACAGCAGTGGTGATAACTGCTATCATAGCTACCATTAAATTATTTGTTGTGACTGGTTGTCCCGCTTTCCTCAGGTTTTCTTCCACCATCTATGTCAGCTTCTTGATCTGTCCCTAGGTGGGTGGCTGTGTTCTATGGGTGTTGCTCATGACAGTTGGGTTCCTCCTCAGCGTCAGTCTCGACATGGCTGCAACTGGGGGGTCCTTGGGATCCTCCCAGAGTCTCTTCCTCGGCATCTGGCTCATGATAAGGTTTCAGGTGTCTTGATGGTATCCAAATTGGCTGTTGATTCGGTCCTGGAGAAATACAAACATAACCTCTACCCCGTTATTGTTTTACCTATTTCCCAACTTTCTTTTATCAGATCTCTCCACCAAATCAATTGTTCTGCATCTGTCTTTGCAACTGGTTTGTATAGATGCTGTTTAGCTGCTGATAACATCTGGCCTTTGGGCAGGCTCAAAAAATTTAAAGTTAATAATGCTAGATTCAGTTGTATCTGTGAGGTTCCATATTCTCTGTCTCCCCCTTTCTGCTTTTGCAACTGCTGTTTTAGGGAGATATTCATTCTTTCCACTATGGCTTGTCCTTGAGAATTGTATGGGATACCAGTAATGTGTTTAATATTCCACATAGAGAAAAATGTAGCTAGAGCTTGGCTAGTATAGCCTGGGGCATTATCTGTTTTAATAGAAGCTGGAATGCCCATCACTGCAAAACACTGCAAAAGATGATGTTTAACACAGGCAGAAGACTTTCCTGTTTGGCAGGTAGCCCAGACAAAGTGAGAAAAGGTGTCCACACGTACATGTACATAAGCTAGTCTCCCAAACGAGGGAACATGTGTGACATCCATTTGCCAAACAGAGTTAGGTTCCAGTCCTCGAGGATTAACTCCTCCTGTAAAAGATGAGGAATGTACCAATTTGGCAAGTTAGACATCGCTGGATAATAGCTTTAGCTTCTTTCCAGGTAATGCTGTATCTGCGTTTGAGACCAGAGGCATTAACATGGGTTAAATTGTGAAAGTGTCTAGCATTAGATATTGCATTAGCAACTAGGCAATCAGCCATTTGATTCCGTTTAGTCAAAGGTCTTGGAAGAGGTGTATGAGCCCTAATGTGAGTGATGTAAGAAGGATGCATTCTACTCCTAACTGCTGTTTGTAATTGGGTAAATAAAGTCATCAGTTGTTCATCTGTATGAAATTGTAACTGAGCATTTTCAATTAACTGTGTGGAATGAACCATGTATGAAGAATCAGAAATCATATTAATAGGCATATCAAAAGCAGTCAATACCTCAATTACAGCTACAAATTCTGCTTTTTGAGCTGAAGTATAGGGCGTCTGGAAAACTTTTCGAGACAGAATAAAAAGCTTTACCATTACTAGACCCATCTGTAAAAACATTCTCGGCACCTTCAATTGGTTTGAATTCAGTTATTTTAGGGAGAATCCAATTAGTTAATTTCAAAAACTGAAACAGCTTCATTTTAGGAAAATGATTATCAAGAATACCCACAAAGTCAGCTAAATGGGTTTGCCAAGTAAGACTATTTATAAAAGCTTGCTGTATTTGTGCCTTCATGAGAGGGACAATAATTTTTCCAGGATCATATTCATGTAATTTAACAATCCGAGTTCTCCCAATTCCTATCATAGTAGCAATTTGATCTAAATAAGGAGTTAGAGTCTGCAAATTAGTATGTGGAAGAAAAAGCCACTCTACTAAGTCCTGTTCTTGGACAATAACACCAGCAGGTGAATACTCAGTTGAAAAAATTAGCAAACCTAGAGTCTTCTCTGGATCTATTCTATTTATTTGAGCTTTATGGACTTGCTTTTCAATTAGTTGTAACTCTGCGTCAGCATCCTTTGTTAATTGCCGAGGGCTAGTAAGACTAAGATTTCCTCTAAGGATAGAAAACAGATTACTCGTGGCATAGGTAGGAATGTCTAGAGCAGGTCATATCCAATTAATGTACCCTAGTAACTTCTGAAAGTCATTTAATGTTTTTCGTTGATCCCTATGTATGGTTACTTTCTGTGGCACAATGGTAGTGTCATTTACTAAGGTCCCCAAGTAGGAGTAAGGAGTAGTAGTCTAAGTTTTGTCAGCAGCTATAATTAAACCAGCATGAGAAATCAAATTTTGCAAGTGATCATAACACTGGAGTAATATTTCTTGAGTGGGGGCAGCACAAAGTATATCATCCATATAGTGAATAATGTAACACTGTGAAAATTTTTTACAAGTAGGTTCAATTGCTTGCCCCACATACGTCTGGCAAATTTTGGGACTGTTTAACATGCCCTGTGGGCAATACTTTCCAATGATAACGCTTAGCAGGCTGCAGGTTGTTTACTGCAGGAATTGTAAATGCAAACCATTCACAGTCTTGCTCAGCTAAAGGGATAGTAAAGAAACAGTCTTTAAAATCTATGACTATTAAAGGCCAATTTTTTGGAATTATAGCAGGAGAAGACAATCCTGGCTGTGATGCTCCCATAGATTGTATAACTGAATTGATGGCTGTCAAGTCAGTTAACATTCTCCATTTACCTGGTTTTTTCTTAATTACGAAAACTGGAGAATTCCAAGGGGAAAATGTTGGAGCTATGTGCCCATTTTCTAATTGCTCAGTAACTAATTTCTCTAAAGCCTCCAGTTTCTCTTTACTTAGCGGGCATTGTTCTACCCAAATTGGCTTATCTGTTAACCATTTTAAAGGTATAGGTTCTGGAGGCTTAACAATGGCCACCATTAAAAATTGTTTCCTAATCTTTGGTGGGAACTTTGTCTTTCCACTTGAAGTGGTTCTTTCAAACCTTGCAAATTTTTTTCTAGTCCCATACCAGGGACATGCCCCATTTCATGCATCATATGTTGACTTTGAGGGTTATATAATTGTTCTGGAATTAGAACTTGTGCTCCTCATTGTCATAATAAATCTCTTCCCCATAAATTTATAGGTACAGAAATTATAATTGGTTGAATAGTCCCAGGTTGTCCATTGGGCCCTTCACAATGCAAAATATAACTACTTTGATATACTTCAGGGGCTTTACCAACTCCAACTATGTTAAATTGAGTGGGTTGAATTGACCACGTGGATGGCCAGTGCTGTAGAGAAATGACTGAAACGTCCACTCCTGTATCTATCAAACCTTTAAATTTCTTTTCCTGAATAGTTATTTCAGAGGTAGGATGTTTATCAGTAATTTGATTTACCCAATAAGCTGCTTCACCTTGTTTATTTGTGCTTCCAAATCCTCCTGTTGGTTTAATTTCACTTTTCCCCATTCCTACATACGGCACAATCAGGAGGTGTGCTAGGCGCTCTCCTGGCTCTGCTTTCCAGGGAACAGAAGTAGATAGAATAATTTGAATTTCCCCATTGTAATCTGAATCAATGACTCCTGTGTGTATTTGTATGCCTTTTAAACTTAAACTAGACCTTCCTAAAAGTAATCCTATTGTCCCTACTGGCAAGGGTCCACAGACTCCTGTTGGGACCTTTTGCGGGGCTTCCCCAGGCAGAAGGCTCACAGCTTTTGTGCAGCATAAATCTACTGTGGCACTACTGGCTGTGGTGGGGGGCAGACATTGTACGGGGGTGAGGGAATGGCCTGAGCTGGAAGTGCCACAGTTTAGAATAGGGCCCGAGACGGGCCCCTCATGGCATTTCCTGAAATTGGGTTCCCTTCTTTATCAAACTTAGAGTGACACTGATTAGCCCAATGTTTTCCTTTTTTACATTTTGGATATCTTTCAGGATCAGCAGTTTTCTTTTTTCCCCCATCTGGTGGCCTGACTGGCTGATTTTTTTCTACATTCTTTTTTAGTATGACCATGCTTCCCACAGTTAAAACAAGCTCCAGGAAGTGGACTATTTCCTTTATCCACTCTCAGTCCTGCCATTGCCTGTGCTAGCAGAGTAGCTTTATGCAGATTACCTCCGATACCATCACAGGCCTTGATATAATCAACTAAATGTGCTTTCCCTCTGATAGGTCACAGAGCAGCCTGGCAATCGGGATTAGCATTGTCAAAAGCTAATAACTGCAACACTGTATCCTGAGCAGCCAAATCTGCAATCATCTTTTTAAGAGACTCCTATAACCGAGCTACAAAATCAACGTATGGTTCTCTTGGTCCCTGTTTTATAGCACTAAACGAAGGGTATTATTCGCCACTTGAAGTGATTTTTTTCCCAAGCTCTAATGCACACTCCACTAAGCTGTTCTATGGCATCATCCTGCATGACCAGGTGTGCATCTAAACCAGCCCAGCTGCCAACCCCCAAAAGTTGGTCTGCAGTTATATTAATTTGAGGTTGGGCCTGTGTATTGGGAGCAGCCTGAATGGAAGCTTCATCTGACCACCAAGTTTTAAATTGTAAGAACTGAGCAGGAGTTAGACAAGCTCAAGTAAGAGTGTCCGAGTCAGTTGGAACCATCCGACTGGAAACAGCAAAATTCTTTAACAGTCCCATTATAAAAGGAGAACCTGGTCCATACTGATTTATAGCTTGTTGAAATTCTTTGAGTAATTTAAAAGGAAAAGGCTCAAATGTAGCTATAATATTTCCTTGTTGATCTGGGGGGTGTATTCTAACAGGGAACTGCCAAGCCTCTAAATCACCCTTTTGTCCAGCTTGCTGAATTCCTGCCTGAATAGAACTAAGAGTGGTCGTTCAAGGTGCTGCTTGAACAGTCACTGGGGCAACTACTTTTTGCCCAGTGTCCTCTGGAAAAGAAAAATCTGGAGGGTCTTTTTCTTCAAAATAAGAAGGGGGTGTAGAAGGGTAGGGATGAACCTCTCCTTCCTTTGCCACTTTAGCTGGTAAATAAAGATGCTTTGTAACCTCTTCTCTTACTTCTCTATATTCTCGTTCCTCCTCATCATCAGTGTGAAAAAGTTCCAAGGTGAAATGAAACAGACCCCACACCTGTCCCATTGTTACCCTGATGCTTCTGAGCTCTTCTTCTTACTCACCATGTGGATTGCTTTAAGAGTACTTGGGTTTCCTCCAGCTAGTTTTTTGTTCCAACCATCGCTCTGGTGACCCTTTGACCTGGATTCGAGCCCCAATGGTGGACACCGCTTGCCGAGACCAGTTCGTTTGGGGACACCCTAACCCAGCAGTGCTAGAGGAATTAAAGACACACACACAGAAATATAGAGGTATGAAGTGGGAAACCAGGGGTCTCACAGCCTTCAGAGCTGAGAGCCTTGAACAGAGATTTACCCACGTATTTATTAACAGAAAACCAGTCATTAGCATTGTTTCTATAAACATTAAATTAACTAAAAGTATCCCTTACGGGAAACGAAGGGATGGGCTGAATTAAAGAAATAGGTTGGGCTAGTTAACTGCAGCAGCAGCATGTCCTTAAGGCACAGATCACTTATGCTATTGTTTGTGGCTTAAGAATGCCTTTAAGTGGTTTTCTGCCCTAGGCAGGCCAGGTGTTCCTTGCCCTCATTCCCATAAATCTACAACCTTCCAGCATGGGCATTAGGGCCATTATGAACATGTTACAGTGCTGCAGAGATTTTGTTTATGGCCAGTTTGGGGGCCAGTTTATGGCCAGATTTTGGGGGGCCTGCTCCCAACAGTATATTTTATGCATATGCACTCCATTAGTCTGGTTCTCTGAAAAACCCTGGCTAATACAATGTGTTTCCAGATTTTACAGATTTGTGTTTAGAATAATGATGATAATGATAATGATTAGAAGAATAATAAGTAATATTAATTGAGCACTTATGTGTTAGGGACACTCTAAGTGGTTTATAAAGATTAATACAACAATCTTATAAGGAAACTGAGGCATAGAGATGTTAAGTGACTTGCCCAAGGTTTTATATCTGAAAAAAGGCAGAGCCAGGATTTGAACCCAGGCATTTTGACTTTAGAGTTCTTGGCCTCCAGAAACCTATAATCTCATTCATTTTTCTACATGCTTCATTACCAAACATAATCTCTCTCTCCTCCAACACCCCCCACCTTATATAAATCCATGAAATAGCATGCCCTTAGGATTTATATAGCCATATTAATTTGGAATTTCATTATAGTCAATAAGACCAGTCTGTAAATGTTTTCTGGCAGTCCTGGACTTTCACTAACTCTACTCTCTCCGTTCTTGAACCAATTAGGGCACCAACCCAGAGACTTGTAAATCATATTTTATCTGCATCAACTTTGCTTTTTTCTCTCCTACCTTGTTTAAGCTGTGTCTCTCCCCATTATGCATCAGTGGCTTTAGGCTAACCTTCATGGGAATGTGTTCAGAACATAAAACATCCAGCAGACCTCCTTGTCAGCAAGGGTTTGTCCAAATGCATGCAGGGGCTTCCCCACCACTGGACACCCTGTCTTCACAACACCCATTCAGCTGTTGGCTAACTATGCCTTACAGACTCGGCTGTTGACCCATTCCCAGATGCTTCTGACCAGTCCTTTTCATTTTATTTGTATATTTGTATAATGCAGTGAAGCATATCCTTGCTGGGACTGCAGAGCAAATTGGTGGCATGCCTTCCGAGAGTTCCAAGGTTGTCATGGGCATGATAGCAATACCCTACTCTAACTAAAAGTCAGTTCTAAACTCCTCAGGGAGCTCCTGAGGGTGCACGTTCTTCATTCTTTTGGATACACAGCAGACAACCAGCATGTCCTGAGGTGCCCTAATAACAAAAGCTCATTCCCTCCACATGCCAGGGGGAAAAGAGGACTAAGTTGGCTTTATTTCCTTAGTGATGTGCTGAAATCTCTCTCCAATTGAAAGTCATCTTTTTTAAAACACTGAAAAGATGTAACATTATCTTAATCATTCCCAAATGAATCCTGAAAAATATTTGGAAATAGTACACTTACACAAAATCATTTCAGCATTACTAGAAAGTTTCAGCCATTTTTTATAAACTTGTACTTTTAAGCGGCCACCATGTGGTCTGTTTTTTGAACATCCAGTTCTTTCTTTTTTGTAGAATTTACACCCCTGACACTTGTTTTAAGACCTAAGAAAACCTTTAGTACTTAGCAGAAGTAGAACCTGGCATGGTCATAAAGAAGATATATTTGATTTTACTCCTTGAAGCCATTAAAAAAAAAGGCACAGAATACTGTCTGTAAGAAAACTAAAATGGCAGCTGCAGCTTCTTCTCGGAAGTCTCCGGGAGGAGACATCTAAGGTCACTCATTCTCCCGGGTTCCAGGAAAGTCATTTACTCTCCTCCCAACCCCCCATCTAAAGCATAGATTATTGGCAAGACAGAGATCCAACTCTCAATAGAGCCTGTCTTGATTGAGGAAGTTAACACTTGAGAAAAGGATTCTGTCTTCTTAACAGGGCTCTTGAAGGATTCGTGCCAAACCAAACCCCTAAATATAGAAAAAGTCATTTTTCTAGGACTTAGGAATTAGTCACCAACTTGCATTAGCAGAGGAGCTATAAAGAATTCCATCAAATAATGCAGTTTGAAACGCCTAATTTAAATGAAAATAACTAATTTCAAAATAAGAATCAAGGCAGAAGTCGAGGAGAAGATTCAGGTGCCAGGGAGAGATGGAAATTCACATCGGCAGAATGCATAGTTCATTCTTGGGCAGAGGAACTACCACATTGGAGTCTAGTGCCTGTGAGTTAATAAACAAATACTACTAAGAGGGCTAACTCTCTTTGGAGAACATAAGGACAGCCTCTCAGTTCCAATCTATTTAGGTGAAGTAGTTTAGTATTACATTGAGGGAAGGCATTGAGGTATCATTAGCATGATCCTCCTTCCAGTATGGCTTTTAGCTTCTTTGGGTTTTGAGAAGAGTTTAGGAAAAAAAGAAGGGATAGGAAATCAATACAGAATAATACACATAACTTTACTTCACACAACTTCTGCTGTGGCTTGAGTTTTTGGTACCTAGCAGAATGACTTGCACCAAAGAAATGCTCAATACCTCTTCAATGTTAAAGGAATTAACTAGTTAATTAAAAGAATTAAGTAATTAATTTTGTGTTGATATAGGCCCACGCATTGACCAAAGGTGTTTCAGTGCAATTTTATTCCTTCCAAAGGAGTTAAAAATGAGGAAATATAAGAGTAAGAGTGAGCTAATTTGAACCAGTGATATCTAGCATTTTATAAACACTGTCTTTCTTTACAGATAGTGAATTTAGCAATCCAAAGAAGAAAACAGCTGCTTACCAAGAAATGAAACAAAGGCAATTAAGACCGTAATGGGGTGTTAACACTGAAGTTACAAGCAGGCTCCAAAATACAATTGATGAAAAATTCAAAAAAGGAGTCCCTGATTGCCAGTTGTGTATTTATAAAGGAAATGAGCCTGAGGAACTGTTTGATAAATGTTTGACCCCCTCAGGCAGGTAAGACTATAAAAAGGGAGAGGTGTGAGGTGATTTTCTATTTCTTCACTTCTTGTGTAGTGAGAGGAGATTTTGAGGAAGCCACTATGTGGTTGGGAACAGGGTCTGACCCCTGTCTGCGGAATCTACAAAAAAAAGAGGAGGGCTGCCCAATGTTTTGGTGCTGGTATCAGAAGAAAATTTCTCTACTGGGGTTGGACTGTGTTCCCAAGGCATGTTGGAGCAAGGAATACAAAATGATTTCCTAAGGACCATACATGTGCTACCAGGAGACAGAGTCAGAGATGGATCATTTTTGATTTTGGGGGTGCAAAGGGATCCCAGCAGCAAGAATCTGTAGGTGAACACCTTGGATAAGGAAGGAATCAAAAGCAACCATTAAAAAGAGAAATGTAGACATCTGCCTGAATCAAGGGACCTGAAGGTGGGAGGGACTCAGTGCAGAACCATCAGACACTCCCATCAAAACACCACTGAGGAGATATAATGGGCCAGGTCCAGAGAACAGGAAAACAGGCTCTGAGATTCCATTAAGACCTTTCTTTATTATTCCCTTCTAACCTTGGAGAGGTCAGAAACTTTTGGCTACCTAGGGAGGGAGTAGAGAAGAGAAGTGTAAGATAGAAAATATATAGCAGAAATCAACAAACATTCCCCTTTTCCTCTGCAGTTCTGCAACCTGAAATATACTCAAACTAAGGAGAAAAGAAAATTAACTCTAAGTCAACTTGGGATTTTTAAATGATATCTTGGATTGACATTAAACTTTCTGAACTGAGACTGTTTGCAACTTAAAGTAATTTTACAACTGTCTACTACCTAAGCATGTGTGGAAAGGTCATGGGGCATGCCCATAGTCATATCTTGCTTTCTGGGGGAAACTAAGAAAAAAATAAAAATTGTGATTATAGAAAAAAATCACAACAAATTACAGATTTTAAAAAGCTGACAAAGACTATAAATATCACAGAATAAAAATTTTAATTGGCTGCACATTGATATAGCTTTTCTCCTTTCTTCTTTCTTTCTTTTTTTTTTTTTTTTTTGATACAGGGTCTTGCTCTATGGCTAGTTACATGATCCCAGCCTATTGCAGCCTTGACCTCTCAGGCTCAAATGATCTTTCCACCTCAGCCTCCCTATTATAATTTTTCTAACTACATTTTTCATAACATATTCCTTGATTACTTCTTCATATGACTGTAACCACCTGAGGGTTTCACCTTGCCTGCTGCCTAGACAGACCCCATTCATCAAGACAAGGGAATTGCAATAGAGAAAGAGTAATTCATGCAGATCTGACTGTGTGGGAGACTGGAATTTTATTATTACTCAAATCAGTCTCCTCAACCATTGGAGAGCAGAGTTTTTAAGGATAACTTGGGGGTGGGGGGAAGCCAGTGAGCCAGGAGTGCTGATTGGTCAGGGATGAAATCATAGGGAGATGAAGTTATCTTCTTGTGCTGAGTCAGTTCCTGGGGAGGGGGCCACAAGATCAAATGAGTCAGTTTATTAATCTGGGTGGTGCCAGCTGATCCATCACATGCAGAGTCTGCAAAGTATCTCAAGCACTGATCTTAGGAGCAGTTTAGGGAGGGTCAGAATCTTGTAGCCTCCAGCTGCATGACTCCTAAACCATCATTTCTAATCTTGTCATTAATGTTAGTCCTACAAAGGCAATCTAGCCCCCAGGCAAGAAGGAGGTCTGCTTTCAGAAAGGGCTGTTACCATCTTTGTTTAAACTATAAACTATATAACTAAGTTTCTCCAAAAGTTAGTTCAGCCTATGCCCAGGAATGAACAAGGACAGGTTGGTGGTTAGAAGCAAGATGGAGTCAGTTAAGTTAGATCTCTTTCAATGTATCAGTCATAATTTTGCAAAGGTGGTTTCATGACCGTGGTTTAATAATATCATCTTCTGTAAGGAGAATAGAAAAATATTTTCTTTTAGTTGCTCAAACTTTTTTTAATAGTGTCAATATAGGTTTACACCCTATAAACATAGGTATAATGATAAATTTTATTTCATTTTTTATCCTATTAAAAACATAAAAATAATAAATGCACCTGGCATTCACAATTGTATAGACTACATTTTCAAGTTTGTTGTACATATGCATCTA
Source organism: Nomascus leucogenys (assembly GCF_006542625.1). Taxonomy (NCBI): domain Eukaryota; kingdom Metazoa; phylum Chordata; class Mammalia; order Primates; family Hylobatidae; genus Nomascus; species Nomascus leucogenys. The sequence continues at coordinate 69,831,152 of NC_044390.1, forward strand.
TGAGAACTGAATCCTCTGCTTTCACAGTCTTATGTGTATGATTATTAGAAAAGTTTCAACAGACTAGTTCTAGTTCTATACAGTTCAAACCTGGCTTTTCTTCTACTACTCATATGCTTATGGAGCCAGGCACCATTGGATATGCTTATAGCTAGATACGGCCTCTGGTTTGTCATGACATCAGTGAGCTGGCCAGATAAGCGATAGGAGCGAAATTTAGATACACTCCTGTTTTCATGGAGCTTCCAGCCTGCTAGAGAGAAACAGGTGATAATCAATTAAACACCCCAAAAACATGTGAGATAAGTGTTTGGGAAGAAAACCATTGCTGTTTAAGAGCACATAAGTTAGGAGCCTCACTAACAAATATTTTATAATGGATAATGGAGTAAGTGTGAAACAGAGGCCCAGGTAATGTGACTCTGTGTCAGAGGAAACCTGTCCAACACCATCTTAAAGCCCTCAATTGAATAACAGAGCCATTTCCTCATTTCTGAATCTTATTTCCCACTGTGCACTTTGCACTTTGTTTTGGGCTTTCTGCTTAGTCCTTGTTCTCAGGTTCTTTTCACTACTACTGTGACCTACTCTGCTTAGCTAATAGTATTGTTCTCCTGGAGTATGTTGGGAAACTTTCAGAGAAAGAGTTCAGTAATCCTTGAGTCTCAAGAGACTTTATTGAACTCAAGCTTCCTCTTAGTATCTTAGAGCCTATTATACATAGGTTGGGCTTCTTTGCAAATTGAACAATCTTTCACAATCACCTTCTGATTTTACACCCTATCCCATCAGCATAACAATTCTCTCCTCATGGTATACAGTGAGGGAGATCATTATTGTTATAAGACCAACAGGTTTATATGCCCATTGTGTAGTCACAGACCCATTACACTGAGGCAGCAGAGTTTGCAGCAGAGACAGAGTTTGATTGCAGGGTACTGAGTAAGGAGATTCTCAAATCCATCTCCCCAAGGACTTCTGTGCTGGGGTTAATAAAGGGATCATGGAGAGAAAGGGCCTAGAGAATTGGGGTGATTGACTGGTAGGGGTAAGAGGAATAAAATCATCAGGACATGGAAACTGCATTCTTTGGTGAGTCAGTTTCTTGTGGGGTCCTTCAGACCACCTGGTGTCAGTGGAGTTCTTCAGACCAACTGAGTTGGTAGTTTCATTGGTATGCAGGACCTGAAGGAATATCTCAAAGGGAAAACTTAACCTATCACACTGTTTTGTTATCCATGAGGAGTTAAGGGGGACTATTTTTATAATCTTGAAATGTGATATAATTCCAGGACAACAGACACCAAACAACTATGAGGAAGCAGGTTAGAGAGTGAGCTGACTTAACTATAAACACCAGATGTGCTGCGAGCTTGGTGTATTTTTATTTCTCCCTCTCCCTTCTTCCCTGATTAATTTTGTAAGGTTTGTAGTGGCAATTTCATTATCACCATTATCAGGACAGACAGAATAAATGAACCTACATGTAAAGTTTGCTTTACATTTTGGGTTGCTTTTCTAGAGAATATATCTTCCTGTTGGTATGCTAGCTATTCTACAGGTCCAGGTGAGCAATATTTGAAAGACTACTTCTATGTATGTGGCAGACCACATGATTCCTAATGATCTTGAGGTGCTTGTTTGACATGTAGATTCGAAGCTCCACTCTGAAGCTACTTCTCAAAGGATCTAGAGAATGGGACTTGGGAATCTGAATTTTTATTTGGCCATTGAGGTGGATGTTTAAGAATGACTCTCCTAAAGATAGTGTATAGGTGGGCTTTCCAGAGTCCATCATCAGGTGATAAGTTGGATACTCAGACTATATAACAACAATATAACAAATATAGAGAAAGGGAAAAATCTCATCTCCGTAAATAATTACTGGAGGAAACTAGAAAATATGCTAACTTAAAAGGGAAACAGTATAAATAAAAATGACGCAAGTGCAAAATAATTCTTTATAGCACTGTTGAACTAGCAAAAGATTGACAACACAATTATTCATAGGTGGGGTACTGATTAAGTAAACTACAGCACATTCACATACAAAAACTATCCAGCTGTATAAAGGAATGAGAAAACCATACACTGCAAAGGTATGTTGTTAAGCGAAAAGTTATGAGCGATATATAGTGTAAAAAAGGAGGAAAGTAAAATATATATTCATGATTAGTTGTGTTTATTCCCATGAGGAAATGCTGAAGAGATACAGAAGAAACCAACAAAAGTCGTGTGGCATTTTGAGAGCCTCCAGCTAACCTAGCATTTTCATTTCATTTTCCTAGCAGGAAATGAAGGAGAGTTGGACATAGGTGTGTATAGGGTGCCTCTCACAGTAAACTTGTGGCATCCCTGGAAGATGTCTAGTTGCTCAACCTGTGACTAGGGGATCCCTCACATGGGAAATTTGTTTATACAGGTAGATGCCCTTGTGGATCTTGTCTAACCCTTCTCCAGTTTTCACCTGCCTGACTGCTGCTTTGCCACTGGGAGCAGAACCTTGTGTACTCCCCATCACCTCTGGGGAAAATCTGGCCTGGGGTAGTCCCTGGTTCTTCAGATGGAAGGCAAAAATTTAATATACCACCGCCATAGGAAATGGGAAAAAAATTGCGGGCAAGGAGGGCACAATGAGTTGGGTGGTCAGTCCTCTGTCCCCAGGTCATGTGAAACACGAATGAAGAATCAGACAGCGAAAGAAAACATGACAACTAGCAGTATATATATAAGGGAACAGGGCGTGAGTCACTTTAAGTTTGTGGGCAAGTGCCTGAATGATTTGTTTAAAGGAAACCGCAGGAAAAGTGGGGAGCCCAGTGATGTGGTTTGGCTCTGTGTCCCCATCCAAACATCATGTCAAATCGTAATCCCCATGTGTCGGAGACAGGCCTTGCGGGAGGTGATTGGATCATGGGGACAGATTTCCCCCTTGCTCTTCTCGTGATAGTGAGTGAGTTATGAGTTCTGATGGTTTAAAACTGTATGGCACTTCCTTCTTCTCTCTCTGTCTCTCTTGCCCTGCCATGGTAAAGACAGGCTTGCTTCCCCCTCTGTCATGATTGTAAGTTTCCTGAGGCCTCCCAGCCATGCTTACTCTATGGGATACAGAACTGTGAGTCAATTAAACCTATATTCTTCATAAATACCCAATCTCAGGTAGTTCTTTATAGCAGTGTGAGAAGGGACTAATACACCTAGTCTACTTGGTGAAGAAGATACCTCTAAATTCCTATCTCTGGTCACTGGCTTGGCTAGTTGGGTATGGGAGGCTAATGCCTAGGCAGTAATCTGTACTGTGTCATTCCTGTTACATATTGTTTGCAATAATAGCCTTATAGGTTCACACCTCTTTTTATCTACTCTCTTTGGGTAATACTGTGCCACACTGTCTCTGAGATTGGCCATGGGATTTGCTTTGGCCAATGTGATGCAAGCAGAATTTGGGAACTGCCTTCTCTTATTGTTCTTGGAACCCTCTGCCTGCCATCTGAAGATGCCCAGATTGGCCTGGTGGATAATGAGAGACACGAGAACCTACCTACCCACTTCTTACCTCCTGTAACCTATCTAGCAGTCTATTAACTGCAGAGTGATATGTAATAAGGGATTTACCATAAGACTTAGACCTTGCACAGTTGAAAGTCATTGACCAGAAACCACAATGGAGATCTGGGGAAAGCTGTTGATTTTGCATCTGATACTATTTCTGAAGTCATTGAAGCAAGACAGATAGTCAAAAAGAAAACCTGGGCACAAAACAAGAAAGAATGAGGACACACTGGAACCGATGTCTGTCTTCTATTGCATCTAACTCCTTTGCTATGGAGCTGCACATGTGCCTGGCCCAGGATTTAGGGAAGCTAGAGGAGGAGATTCATGTGAGCTGGAGGAATTGTGTGTCTTGCTGCTGTCCCATGCCACAGGGTGAGCCAGCAAATCAATGGCATGCATGAGCTGCAACAGTGCTTGGGCCCTGCACCAACATTACAAGTATAAAGACTGCGGCTTTACTTCTACCTTCCAGGTATCATGCAAATAGCTTGTGCTGTCTGTCCTAATCCAGAATTACACAGGGAAGGGAATTCTAGGAAATACACGTGAATTTAAGCTAAGTCAATGCAGTATAACCACCATGCCAGTTTAACACATTCAGCCTCCAGCCAAGTGGCCAACTGACCCCAGACACATGAGCCTACTCAGCAGTTTGGCCAGCAGCACCCAGACCAGAACTGTTCAGCTTACCATAAGATCACAAGCTAAATAAACAGTTGTTCTAAGCCACTACATTTGTTGCACATCCAAAACTGATACAGGTAGTTATCTAAAAATGGTGAGCTAGATGGGTAACAGAGCAGATGGGGACAGAAGTAGCCGCTAGACTTCTCAATGTACACCTTATTCAATGAGACTTGTATCATTTTATTTTTTGAATTGTGTAAATGTATTACTTCTTCATAAAGGATAAAATTAATTTAAAAATACATGGAGAGACTGTAGTATGCTATTAAACAGTTTGTTAGCCATCGCAAAAGGCACTAACTAAAGGTGAGAAGTGTAATTCAGAAGAACAGAAGATGAGATATGTGCAAGTCAATTGAGTCTCCGTGGGATATGGAACAATCATCCACCCAATTCATTTGACCAACATCTACCTGGACATCAACCTGTCTTCCTCTCTTGCCTTCATCTCTTACTCCAATCCATCAACAAAGCCTTGGATTCCATATCTGAGGTATCTCTTAAATATGCCATCTTTTTGTTTCCATTGCTATTTCCGTGGTCCAGGTACCAACATCTCCTGCCAAGACCATTCCAATAGCATCTGAACTCATATCTCTATGACCATATTGCTTGCCTCCAATTCATTCTTGTACTTAAAAAATGTATTTCTTAAAATATAAAGTAGATCATGTCATCCCTTGCCCCCATCTTCTGCATGAAGCCTTCCACAAATGTCTTTCCATTATGTTTTTAATTTATGTAAACTTTTTTCCTGATTTATAATATTCTCCAAGACCATACTCCTATCAACTTCTCTGATCTCTAGTGTCATTCTCCCAGACCCACCTCACTAGACCCCAACTACAATGGACATCTTTCAGTTCTTTAAACACTTAACTTCAATGTCTTTGCCCTTTGCACATGATGTTCATTGATATCATCTGGATATGCGTCCCCACCTAAGTATGTTGAATTGAAATCCCCAGTGTTGGAGTTGGGGTTTGTTGGGAGGTAATTGAATCATCGGGGTGGATGTCTCCTGAATGCTTTAGCACCATCCCCTTGGTGTTCTTTTTGTAATAGTGAAGATGCCAAAACCATGCCTCCTATAAAGCCTACAGAACTGTGAGTCAATTAAACCTCCTTTTTGACAAAATAAAAATTCCCAGTTTCAGGTATTTCTTTATAGCAATGCAAGAATGGCCTAATACATTCATTATGTCTGTTCTTTATTTATCTCCCTAATAGAATATAAGCTCTATGAAGGCAGGAACCCTGTCTAGTTTGTTAATCATTATATCCCCTAGTTGTAGCATCGGGGTTTGCACAACGGGCCCTAAAAAATATTTGGCAGATGAGTGAATGAATGAAGCAAGATGGATTAGATCAATCCAATTCCATTGGAATATTTTCATTTTTAAACATTCTGTTTCTTCTTCCTGGAACTATCTTCACTTATATTTGTTTATCTGGCTCTAGCCCTCTCTTTATTCAGGTCTTTGCAGCAATGTCTCTTTCTCAGAAAGGCCTACCCTGACCCCTATCTCACGTAGTCTGCACTTGATCATTTCTAATTTATCAGTCACTCTCTGCAAATATATTATTTATGTGTTTATAGGATGGCAGGAATTGTGCTTTTCTTATTAGAATCTGCATTTTCAGTTAAGAACAGTACTTAACACATAGGAAATGTTTTATGATAAAAGGGAGAATATTTAATGAATGAATGAAGAAAGGAAGGAATAAAACTATGGATGGTGATCTTACCTTGTTCTTTGTAGCCTCCCTCTAAGGACTGGAAATACTGACCTTTAATTCCAGCCTAGTCCCCAGAACCCAGCTACCATTAGCAGGGCTTGCCATTGCTAAGCATGTTGAAATAGACTGAATTCTCCACCTCTGTGCTGCATTCACCTCCTGGAATTTACCTTCCCTTGTTCTAACTGCTACCAATTTGCCTGAACCATGACAAGATTGCTTTATCCCCTCGGATGTCATACTTGGCTTGCTGAACTGCATCTTCTCTCTTGCTCTGTGTCCCACCATTGCACTTCTCTTGGAAGGTTTGGGGCCTGTTCCTGTTTCCTCCCCCAGCTGCCTCAATTTGCTATATGTACCTGCCCACACATCCTGAAGTCCTGAGACATGACTGAGGAAACAGAAAAATCAAGTCCACAAAAAGTTAAAAAACAAAACAAAACAAAAAACCTCAGTGTGATGGTTAATTTTGTGTGTTAACTTGATTGGGCTACGGGATGCCCAGGTATCTTGTTGAACATTATTTCTGCATATGATGTGAGAGTGTTTGCAAAAGAGATTAGCATTTGGATTGGTAGACTGAGTAAAGTAGATGGCTCTCCTCAATGTGGGTGGGCATCATTCGGTTCACAGCTGCAGTGAATCACATAATTTGACTATACCACAATGCATTCAACCATTCCCCTACTGGTGGCCATATACATGGCTTTTACTTTACATTGTTTGCAGTAAGCATCCTGTGCAGTCCTGGAAGACTTTCACTATGATTCCATTTATGTGAAAGGAAAAAAAAAGTCTGAATATTTTCCACAGTATGAGCATATATGTAATTACATAAATGCATGGGAACAAGCTGTTAATAGTAGTTACTTCTGAGGGTCAAGGTAGTATTCAAAGTGACTTTTTGCTTCTCTATAATATTTTAGTTTTATAATAAGGAAAACACAAGCTACATTACTTGTGGGATTAAAGATGATTAAAAACATTAATAGAACAAACATTGGCTAAAAAAAATATTAACCTCCTTTTCCCAAAGTACCTTTTTGGGGAGAGAGTGGAAAGTGATAATGTGATTGGACTTTGTCTATTTCCGTCTCTAGGGTAAAGTTGTGGAATGTTGCAAAAGGCAAACATCCAGTTTGCCCTGGGAGGAGGCCATCTGGGTAGCCCACCACCCAATTTATTAGCATGGTAAATCATCTTTCTTTGGTGTATTTTAAGGACTTTTGACTTTTACTTTCAACTTTGTCTTTTGCGTAAACAGACTAGAATCTAATAAATGGAAACCTGTCTCAGCATTTTATTACAGAAGATTCCTGGAACACAGCTGCATCTCTGCAAAAGTTACCTAGGACTTCCCAGAAAAGCCCAGGCCCAGAATCTACAAATGCATCATGGTGCAGTGATTGGGCACCACAGCTGTTAGTGGACTGTCACAGGGCTGTGTCATTGGATGTCTGAGCCACTGAAATACATTAGAAAGGTGTGATAACAATGAAACAAGACACCTCTTGCATTTTTATTGGGCTTTTCTTTTGCAAATGTTTCCTAGTACTTCACACATATTTAAAAGATAACAATATGATAATTTCGGGGCAGGTGTCACTATCCCTGTTTTACTGAGAGACTGCTCCAGCCATGCTGACATTTCAGTCTCTTAGTCAAGCATACAGGACCTTTGCACTTGCCGCTCCACTGCCTGGGAATGCTTTTTATCCAGACTTCCTTGCAGGATTCTTTTGTCATTTAGTTCACAGCTCTGAGGTCAACTCCTTAAAGCAACCTTCTCTGACCACCCTAGCACTCCTCCAATTACTTTCTATTACATCCTCATGTCTTATATTCTGTAAAGAACATACCAGTGTCTATAAATATGCGGTTGACTTCTTTATGTATGTCTGTCTTCCTCCAGTCAAACATGAAGGGGCATAGCACTTTATCATGGTCACTGCTAAATGCACAGGACAGTTCCTGCTATCCTGTAGGCACTCAAGAATAGCTTTGAATACATGAATAAATTGTTTCCCAGTGATTGGTCTAGAACAGTGGTTCTCAGTCCTGATAGGCACATTAGAATTACCTAGAGGTCTTTTAAAAAATACAGTAGCCAGGACCACCCTTCAGCAGTGCCCATTTACTGGGGCTGCAGCGGAGCCCAGCACTTTGTATTTTTAAAAGCTACTTAGATGATTCTAATGTATGCCCAAGTCTGGGGAGCCTGGGCTGGATAATCTTTTCAGTTCTTTGTGATCCTGTTGCATTTCCCCAGGAGAAAGATTATGGTGATAGGGACTGCAGTGGTCACAGGGAAGGTGGTTAGATGGGGTTGCACTTGGAGTAGGATACAGTACACCTGAGGCCAGACAGATGGAGACATGTCTGAGATAATTTGCTTTGTCAGCAGAACTGAGACCACAACCTACAGGTTCTGATTATAAAGAAGCGCTCTCCCTGAAACATGATGTCACCCTCTTCTTAGATACCCATTTACTCCACGGTATTCTGAGACCCTACAGAAGTCAGCGCACAGATATTGACTACCTCCTCTCTGAGCTTAGAATTGCATTTAAGTGGCAGATCGGCTGAAAGGAAGAAACTTCTGGATATGAGCCTCCTGTTATTATTGTTTTCATCCTCCTGTTTTTCCTTCTGCTTCAATTCTCTTACTCTCTGCATTTCTCTCTCTGTAATCTTACCACTTTCTAGTCTCCCTAGAACTTTCTAGAATGCTTCCTCAAATATTTGAAAGTCCCCCTTTTTCCTTCCATCCTTCCCTCTCACTCTTTTTCTCCTTCCTTTCTCCCTTCCTTCCTTCCCTCCCTCCCTCCTTTCTTTCTCTCTTTCTTTCCTTTCTTTCTTTCTTTTCTCTTTCTTTCTTTCTTTCTTTCTCTTCCTTTTCCTTTCTTTCTTTTTTCTTTTTCTTTCTTTCTTTTCTTTCTTTTTCTTTCTTTCTCTCTTTCCTTTCTGTCTTCCTCTCTCCCTCCTTCTCTTTCTTTCTCTCTCCCTCCCTCCCTCCTTCCTTCCTTCCTCTCTTTCTTTTCTTTTCTTCTTCTTTCTTTCTTTCTTTCATTCATTCTCTTTTCTTTCTTTTCTTTCTTCCAAAACATGGAGAGTTCTCTGTATTGCACTGTGTGCAATCTATGGATAAGAAAAAGCTCTGCATCCAAACACTTCATCACATCCTCATGCAAGGAGGCCACACAAATTACACTTCACTGTAAATCCCAGGTGAACTTCTCATCTTCTCAGACTAGAGAAATGGGGAGAGAATTGGAGTGCGGTCACTTGACCCTTCTCTAGCCTGTGGGAGTTGCAAAGTTCCTGGGAAACAATAGACCATCAAGGAATTTGGAGAATATGGGTCACATGAATTTTTGAATTTTGTCAGTCTCTAAACAGAACCCCCTCTTCTGTCAATTAGACAAGTGATTTATGAGGAGTGAAGTTTGCACATGGTTTGGACACACCATGCCCTGGGGATGAAAAGAGAAGGAAATGTGATTTTATTTGGAAGACGTTTTAGACTGTTGGCTGTCTAGTAGAGAATAAAATCTGGGTGCACAAGGGATAGAGCAGAGGTGGGGCTGGTGCAGAGTAGAAGGGTGGATTGAACAAGATGCAGGGGCTGGCCCTGAGTGAAGCGCAGCATTGCTTGCAGCTGTGGGATGGTTTAGGGGTCCCATTACCCTAGATTCCTATAAGATCTCCTTTCTTTCTGATACAGTGGTGAGGAGACAGAGGGCATGCCATGTTCAGCCCTCTTGGCACTGGTGGGAACTTGTGCTTGGTGTCTGTGCACATAGATGTGAAATTCACCAGACCTGACATCCTCCTGGGTTGTTCGGGGGAAAGGCCAGGTGGGGCATGGCATGGTCATTATGTGACCACATAGCACACACTGTTCTTCTCTGATTCAGCACCGCACATTCTCCAGTGGAAAATTAGCAAGAAATACTCATTTGTGTCAGTCTTTCCTCATGATTTAAATGTTGTAAGCTTTAACCAGGACACCTGTGTTTGTTAAGCAATCATAGAGAAGGCTTTTGAGAGGTTTACAAAAGACTAGGCAGTGCAAGGGATGAGTAATGAAATGGAGGTTCCCCTTGGGGTAGAAGAGAGTGTGTGGGAAGATGTAGTTGGGAGGGGTAGAAAAGAAGGGAGTGATGTGAAAAACTAGCTTCTCTATTCATCCATTCCACTCTTTTATAGCTATTTATTGAGCTCCGTTGTGTACAAGGTACTTTAATAAGCATAGAAGGTATATCAGGTTGAATCTGAGAGTCCTTGACTTTCCTATTTTTGTTCACCATATTCCTACTTATTGCCTGTGGAGACTTTCCTGACTCCTAGGCAGACATGTTGCTGTTTCTCTATGCTTTAGCTCTTGCTTCTCTATGCTTTTGTGCATACTTCTCCTTTGGCACTTATCACAATTATCATACTCTAATTTTCTGTGCTTATATCTGCCTATTTTATAAGGCTCTGAGCCCTGCAGGCAGGAGTCATGTCATAGTCATCTCTGACTCCCATGCACACAGAAGGTGCTTAGTAAAGGTTTTAAAACAAATTTGACAATGAACATTTAATTTGGAAAGGTAGATTGGTCTTCACATATTTATAAATATGATGATGGTGATGATGACGATGATGTGGGTGATTTAATTTCCGAATCTGTTCTAGGAACCGAGGAGGCAGGTTTGAATGTGATATGGTAAGACCCATGGATTTTTAATTTCATTCTTCAAACAATTAATAATATGAGAACAATCCCATGGAAGATCAGTGGGTGCACCAAAATTAGTGGTCATTATTTAGATAGGGTTGATACAGTTGTTATGATTGTTTCAAATCAAATCAGTGTGGTCCCTCACTAACTCATCTGTTCCATCTCTTATTGTCCTCAAACCATGCCTTCAACATGTGTCACATCCAGGAAGTACTCAACAGTAGTAACAATGATTATAATCATAATTAATATTTATTGAGTCTTTCCATTTGTTAAGGTCTATTCTGAGTGCTTTTCATGTTTCATTTTATTTCTTCCTCATGCAATCCCATGAGGCTATCAGTACTATTATTTTAGTTCTGAAATAAAGAATGGAGATGTAAAGAGTTTAATTAACTTGCTTAAGGTCACACAAGCTTATAGGCAGGATAGAAGCAGAATTCCTGCCTAGGGAATCTACCTTCAGAGACTGTAATTTTTATTTTTTATTATTTTCAGACAGAGTCTCACTCTGTCACCCAGGTTGGAGTGAAGTGGCTCGATCTTGGCTCACTGCAACCTCCACCTCCCGGGTCCAAGCAATTCTACTGCCTCAGCCTCCCGAGTAGCTGGGATTACAGCTGTGTGCCACCACACCCAGCTAATTTTTGTATTTTTAGTAGATGGGGTTTCACCGTGCTGGCCAGGCTTGTCTTGATCTCCTGACCTAGTGATCCGCCTGCCTCAGCCTCCCAAAGTGCTGGGATTACAGGCATGAGCCACTGTGCCCGGCCCAGGGACTGTATTCTTAAGTTCTGTGCTATATTTTATCCTCTCTTTGACTATTGGCCCTATAGGAGATTTATGCACATGGAGGGATAAACGAGTTTCACCCTTTGTGTTGAGGATCTTTTGCTTGAAGGAGACATTCCTTGCACTGAGTTTCCCTCATTTACTCTTCAGGAGTGGGCATCATCCTCTTTGAGAAGTTGTCCCTAATCTTTTCCAGAAGAAGCCAGATAATGCTTTCTGTAATTCTATAAAAACTTTTGTTCTCCTTTTTCATGTGACTTCAACTGTATTCATCCAGTTTCTTGTCTGCTGCTCCCATGAGTCTGAGTTCCTTAAGATCAGAAACTTTTCAACTCATAATGCCTAGCACCTAGTGCTCAATAGTTTGTTTAATTAGTTAATTTTTAAAAATGTGTAATTTACTTCTCATTTTTCAAGCGCCTGATGGAAAGAATGTTTATTCACTTATTACAGCTAGTCATTTATTCATTCTTTCAATAGATACTTATTAAGAGAGGACCTGTTTATGTTAAGCATTCTTCTGTGGACTGGGAATATGAAGGTGAAAAAAATATACATGGTTCTTGTTCATAAGAGGCTTACAGTCTACTACTGGGGGGTCTAGATACATTAACCAGAATTGTCAAAACTTTGAGAAAATTACAGAGTGTTATGGGAAAATGTAAAGCTAAACAGAAGGGTCCCTGGGCCTCAGAGAAAGCCCCCGATCCTACCAATGAACTCAGGGTATACTCTAGAGAGTCAAAGGATGACACATTTGACATCCTTTGACTCTCTAGGATATGACCAAATGTGTCATCGTTGGACTCTCTAGGATATGCTCAAATGTGTCATCCTTTGACTCTCTAATATATGACCAAATATGTCATCCTTTGACTCTCCAGGATATACCTCAAGTCAATAGCCACTTCTTATTGCAGGCCAATTAAATGCAGATTTGGACAAGTCTGGAAAAGTCAATACATTATTCTTACAAGAAGTCTTAGAATGATTGAGTTAAAGAGACCTCAACAATCATTGAATCCAAACTTCACATACAGTGGAAGGGCTCACAGTAAATTTCTGGGTAAACTGATTGTTCATGGAGAATATGAATCCATGCCACTTTATAAGGATTTACTCAATGTCCCAAGACTATTCCTAGGAACAAATGGAGGCCAGTGTCTTCCCAGAAACTTTATGAGGCATTTAGAGACATATCTTGGTGGCCTCAGGTACTTTTACACAGAATCCAGAACAAATCATCCCAAACCATGTCTGAGTTTTGTCAGGGATTTATTCCAAATTCATCTTGGTGCTACCCTCTGGTGGGTAAAATCAGACAGCAGAGTTTGAACTTCTAATCCTGAAGAACTTTCTGATGGAGTGATTTTTTGTTTTATTTAGAGGAGGGATCATAAGATATTATTAAAACAACTTGAACATCTGGTTTGGGAATAAAGTCATTTAATTGTGCGACTGCCAAGCCACAGAGCCAAGCTTACCAAGAAAGCCTTCTTTCCTCCCAGCCTTACGTAAAGCCTAATACCCAACTATAACAATATGAACCCTCCAACACAAATGAAGAGTAAAAGGGAGCAGAATGGGGTCTTTACGTCAATGAAAATTCACCTGGTGGTTGGAAAGCCAGAACCTGTTTTCTCAAGCTACTTACCCCCTATTCAAACTCTCAGTGAATACTATAAAGAAGCAGTATCAAAAAGAGGCGTTCATTGAATCCCAGGAAAATTCCTCCTCCCACCACCACTGCCCTTTCCCCTATGAAGTTGAAGGTCTGAGGTCAGTCATAGAGGAAATAAGAATCAGATTTGGCAAGGACCCTTAAAGGACAAATGGAATGAGGTTATTCTAACTATGTGAGTCCAGTACTAGAGGAGCCTTGTCCTGCTGTTGGCCAAATGCTCAAGATACGGTCCTTAAGCTATTTAGACTCATTCATTTATTCAAAAAATATTGAGCACCTATCAGCTAATAGGCTCTGTGTCAGGCACAGGGCTCTATGACGGGATGGCACTTATATTTTAGGCGGCTAAAATACACTAAACAGATACATGCATACAACTATTGCTAGGGCGAAAGAACTATGAAAGAAACACACAAAACTCTGGGAATTTCTTCCTATCACATCTATGGCAGACCTGTTAGTCAACTATTACACCCTTTCCCACATTCCTCTCAGCGAAAACCAATTGACAAAAAGTTGAAGTCTACCTGCTATCACCAAACCTGGGTTTTCAGATAAGGACACTAACACTCCTAAACAGGACGTATCTATGTCATACCTGCTTAGTCACCACATCAGAGTTGGAAAACAGCTTAGAGATCTGCTTTGCTGAAGCCCCTTGTTTTGCAGTGACCCACAATGGAGAAGTAACCTGCCCCAATATCTCAGGATGTCACCAGAGGCAAATGCCTGGTTAGAACTCATGTCTCATAACTTTAATTCTAGGACCTTTGCCTGTTATCTTCAGTGGAGACTAACATTTTTGTCTTATCCTACCCAATCATCTCCATCCACTTACTGTGCTTTCATAACTTGAAGAACCTTGTGAGGGAGGAAAGTTTACAAAGGTCAGGAGTTAAGTAATTTTTATGGTTGGCAAGAGGTATCAATGAGTGGTAGATTATGAATGCTTAAACAGGAAAAGCATATCAGAGCCTGGCAACTGAACAGAGATTAGGATCTTTCTTAATTGTCAGAATTTCAGAATGTGGAAAAATCATCTTCCTGTTGAGTCTTCAAGTCATCTTTTCAGGGGTAGGGATTTGGGAAAATATAGGAGAAGGGGCAAGAGGGGAGGGAGACAGAGAGGCAGGAATTGGATTTTTAAAATATATTTGTGATCTGTTCTTGCATTGACTACCTACCTAATGCAAATGCTGAGAATGGTTCAGTATGTGCCAAACTGATGATGCTGTTTTTTGCATCTCATAGCAATTTGCCAGAGGAAGTCAACTATAAACAGGTTTTTAGGCTGGCAATCCAAGACTCCTTACAGGATTGACTCAGCAGTTATTTTGTCCAAGGTACATAGAACAGATTTACTAAGTCTGGGTCATTCTGATAAATTCTTGAAAACAGGGACCTAGACAGCAAGGGGAGAACATCAAAGATCTCCTGGGGCTGTAACCATAGTTGGCAACTGGCCTGTGTCCTCACTTCACTCCAGTCCTGGGGCCTACAGCAAAAAGAAACTCACAAGGCAGAAGTCCTCCTTTGCCCTCTTTAAGCCATCTGCTTTGATATGGCTCTCCTGAAGAATCAGAGCTTCTAGATTTCAAAAAATCTCACCAGATCATCTATTCCAGCCCTTACTTCATGGAGGTAAATTAAAATTGTCATTAACAAAACCATAGTACAGGCTTTCATGTGGAAAGAAGAAGGGTTAGAGCACTGAGTGAGCAGAGGGGTCCCCAAAGACCTCTGGGAACAGGAAGTAAGTGACTCCCTGGCTTAGGTAGGAAAAAAACAGGACATAAGAAAATAGTACTATTCAAGCTTTGGCATGCACCAGAATCACTGACAGGGCTTTTAAAACACAAATCCCTGGACCTTACCCCCAGAACTTCTAATTCTGGTGGGTCTGGGGCACTGGAATTCCCATTTCTTTACTTTTTTATTTTTATTTTTTGAGATGGAGTCTCGCTCTGTCACCCAGGCTGGAGTGCAGTAGCACTATCTCGGTTCACTGTAACCTCTGCCTCCCAGGTTCAGGCAATTCTTCTGCCTCAGCCTCCTGAGTAGCTGGGATTACAGGTGTGCACCACCACACCTGGCTAATTTTTGTATTTTTAGTAGAGATGAGGTTTCACCATGTTGGTCAGGCTGGTCTTGAACTCCTGACCTTGTGATCTGCCTGTCTTGGCCTCCCAAAGTGTTGGGATTACAGGTGTGAGCCACTGCGCCCAGCCTAGAATTCGCATTTCTAACAAGTTCCCAAGTGATGCCAATGCTTCTGGTACAGAAACCACACTTAGAAAACTTCTGTAATAGATAAAAAGAGAACAGAGAAGAAGGCAACTGTATGAAGCCACTCAATTCCCTTATCCTCTAAAGGCTTCATGGAGGGAGTTGGTGAGTAGATATTTTCCCTAGTTAGGTAGATGAATGCAGTCTTTTCTTTCCTTTAAGTGTCATATTTGAATTTAGTGAGGGTGCTGTGCAAGGGAGGGCTATGCCAGCTGGCATAGTTCACAAAACATAATTCCCTGTGGAAATTCATTAAAAAATCACAAAGAGGTGAAGTCAGATGCTGCCCAAGGGTCACAAGGTTGAGCCCTGGAAGGAGTGAGGGACTAGCTTGGATCTGGTGAATTGCGGTGGGAGTGGGGTGGTAAACAGGAGAGAGAAGCAGATCCAGCTCTCTTGTTTGCCATTGCTCATCACTAAGTATATTACAGGCTGTAAATTATAAGTAACTTCATATTTTTCCAATTATATTAACTTTTATTCATATTTAGTGGATACTGCAATGTGGGAGAAAGGGCCCTGGACAGGGAGCTGGCAAGTCGCAATCCTGGCTCCACCCCAGTTAGTATTGTGATAATTAGTGTTCCTCTCTGCATCCGAGCTTCTTTATTAGTAAACTGAAATAAAAATGTTTCTAAACACTCCTTGAGGGTCCAATGAGATAAAGTATAAAGGCACTTTGCAGAAATATAAAGTACTATAGAAGTGGAAGAAATACCTTTTTACTCACTCACTCACTCATTCGTTTGACAAAATTGTATTAGGATTCAATCACGTGCTGTACTCTGAGGACATCGTGAAGAACAAAAGAAACAAGGTTCTTGCTTCATTAGGGGGAAAAGAGGAAATAATAGGCTTTCTTTTCAATCTCCTCCCCTGACCTTGCTACTACGGAGAAAACTTTTAGTGGGACCACAGCAGAGAGTTAATAGACACACCTTTAGAGTTTTCCTGGGAGAGGGTCTTCAGGTGCCCTTGCATGCCCTCTCCAGATTACTACATAGTCTCATCTCTAAGCAGAAAGAGACAGATGAGGGAGAAGAGGTATTGAGCCAGTGAGGTGGGGAGTGGTGGAAAAGGCCTCACAGTAGAGTCACTGGGTCCCAATCCTAGTACTCAATGGATGGCTTTGGATGAGTTATTTAACACCTCCATGGCCCAATTTTTATCTATTATATGGACGTAAGTCATGGCTAAGATTCAGCAGTACTGGTTGGTGAAACATTGAAATACTTCTGTCCCAGCTGGTAAAAGTTACTGCCACTCAAGTATCTCCTATTCCTGCTACTCTGAGTACTCATGCCCTACCCTGTCCTGGGACCTTTCCACAGTCCAGCAAATAAGAAGTAATGCCTGCCACAGTGGGTGAATCCACTCTGCTTCAGTAAAACTTCGATAGCTTCTGGGTGGCTGATGACCGTGTCAAATGTATTGTTAAATATTTTGACTATCACTTGTCTACACAACTTTTGTGAGGATCTCATTACAATCTCAATAAGCAAATGTCTTTTTGTGTGCTCAGTGTAGTCTTGTTTCCTCCTCCAGGCAGAAATGGACTGTTTGGTGATGGAGGCTGAGCAGAAGTGGGCTAAAATGATTGGAAGGAGAGTAACTGGTGAAGAAGGAGCAAAGAGTGAGGCACAGTAAGTTAGTGGTGGCGGGTGGGTAGGGGGTGGGGGGTGCAGGCAGCTTCTCTCTGGACCTGGGATGCGCTTAGCAAGTCCCTTCTTGGAGTCCAGAGAGAAAGTAAGAGCCCAGGGCATGTCAAAGGGCTTGCAATTCTTTGAATGGAACACAAAGTGTTATTGTTACATAGTAACAGCTCTTGCTCACATCGACAATTTATTCCATTCTAATTCTAATCTCTTCTTCACTGGGGAGACAAAAGTCTGCACATTTCTCCCTTGCACAGCCCTGCAACTTGCTACTGGGAGAATGGTTTCCTTGTTTCCCTGAGACTCACATTTGCACTTTCTTGGCAAACCTGCTGAGGTATCAGTCACTGGACACACCCCAGAACATTGATATGTTTGGAATTTAATCAAAAGCCCCACAAAAATGGGACTATTTACCTTACTCCTGGAAACACCCATTTGAAAAATATTTAAAAGCTATCAAAATACAAATTATTAGGACTCTGCCCTTCACAATGAGCTTTTTAGGATTTATGTATTTTGATATATGCCTCATTCCTCCCAAAAAAATGAGGTCAGGCATTTCCCCGATTCTGACATTTTAGTGCAGTGAGTAGTAAAAAGATGGATAGGGTCCAACCCTGTTTTTCCATACTTCTTTACCTTGTTCTTTGGTGTCTGTTTTCTTGCAGGAGGGGCCTGGGAAAGCCTCTCCCAGCAATCTCAGGTGGCATGGTCTTAGTGCCTGGAACTGCCAACCTTGGAGTTCCAACTCTGCGTCTTTGAAGTCTGGCTGGGAGCAGTCACCAATCTGAAAGTCAAGGCCCACAGGAGCCTGAGAGTCCAGGAGCCCAGAAAGAGACAGGCAGACAGAGAGAGAAAGAGAGAGAGAGAGAGACAGACAGACAGGCAGACACACACATACACACACACACACACACACACACACACACACACAGAGAGAGAGAGAGAGAGAATCAACTATGTTGCTGCTTACCAGCCTTTTACTTCCTTACTTGTTACTCTTATTGTGTCCTCTGACACCAGCCTAGGGGTTGTTTTAAAGCTTCTCCATGATTCTCAAATCTTCAGACTCACCCTCCCCACCTAGCTCTCTAAAATGCCACCAGCTCCCCTTCTGCATTGGAAATATCCATCTTCCCAGAAAGAGTGACGCTCAGACTTAAGACCACGGCACACCGGCTCGGCCAAGAGATCTTTATTGGAGGCAGCAGGCTGGGCTGGGCAGGAGAGAGAGAGAGAGGGAGCGGTGGGGGGTTTGCTTCTTTTATGCCCAGGAGGGCTGCGTGGATGTTTGTGATTGGGTGGGGTGGGGCTTAGAGCGAGGCGGGAAAAACACCTCTTTCTGATTGGTTTTTCCTTTGGCGGGCTTGCATTGAGGAAGAAGAACCCGGAACCAGCGCCATCAGGGTGCTCTAGTTACCTAACATTCCCCGCTCACTATTCCTCTCCATCTCAAAATGTTCCTTTGTTCTTTACTCTCTTCCTTTCCTTTGGCATCTGGGGAAGGTTTGTTCTCCTTGTCAAATTGAAGGCCCCGACCTGGGCTGATGATCAAATACCACTCAGTGATTTCCTCTTGGGTAATTTCAGTCTCACCCTTTTCCCTTTCTGTAAGAAGGACTCTCAGTCTTTCCCACACAATGCCCTCTCAATGTGCACTCCACCTCTCTTTTCCTTCCTTTTAGAATTGTTAGATTAATAGCCCGCTGGCTGGCTCCTCTTTCTCACCTCATCTCATTCCAATCTGCAGATTGCAATTCTGATTGGGATCTTACTTCTGGTCAAATTGCAATATTGAAACATAATTGGTGGTGTAACGATTTCACCATTGATGACTCTCAAATCATCCAAGTCAGTTTTTTCTTTCTTTCTCAGTCTTACTCTCACCCTTCCCACACTACAGGGCATAGGACACTGCTGACATCCCCTGGCTTCTTGAAATGAATGCTTTCTGCTACACTACAGTAGTAGTTCTCTTGCAGCCAAGGACAGTTTTTCTCAAGTTTCGTAAATGATGCCTCCTTGGCATTCCTGAGATTATTCTCCTCTCCTCCTTTTTTTTCCTTTACTCCACACCCCCCCCCCGCCCCCGCCCCTTGTCTCATGCACTGCCATGGTTTTGGTGACTACTTTACCTCTATAGAAATGACTCCCAAATCCTTGCCTCCAGAGGTCTCTTGCCTCCTGGATCATAGTCCCTCAATTCTACCTGCTGGATTTTTCCTTTGGTATACTGCTGGCATCTTAACCCAGAGTGTTCAATACCCAAATCATTCCCCTCTTGAAACAGACTCAGTCTTTTCAGTCTCTTTACTTTTGTAAATGGTATAAACATTACCTTAGTCACGCAAACTAAAAATATTTGCTTCTGCATTGCATCACTCTATTTATTTAACTTACTTTTTCTGTTTGTTTGGTTGTTTTCTGCACTGGCTCTTGGCTCTACTCCCTGCTTTCCACTGTAGTTGCTCTCACCTGAATGTATAGTTTATCTTTCTGCTTGGATGCTTGCAATAGCCTGTTTGGTGATTGTTTCCTTGATTTGGTTTTCTCTTTTTCCAATTATCTAACACACTCAGACAAACTGATCTTTTTTTTTAAATTTTTTCTGAGACAGAGTCTCGCTGTGTCACCCAGGCTGGAGTGCAGTGGCGTGATCTTGGCTCACTGTCACCTCTGCCAGGTTCAAGCAATTCTCCTGCCTCAGCCTCCCAAGTAGCTGGGATTACAGGCACCCGCCACCACGCCCGGCTGATTTTTTGTATTTTTAGTAAAGATGGGGCTTCATTATGTTGGCCAGGCTGGTCTCAAACTCCTGACCTCAAATGATCCACCCACCTCGGCAAACTGGTCTTCTTAAAGCCCGCTTCTGATGAGTCTGCTGGTTTCACCTCTCTGCTAAATTAAACTAATCTTTAAAATGGCATTTAAGGTCCTAAAAGATCTTTCAGGGCTCAATTCTCAGTACTGTCCTAAAATTAATCTATTTTCTAATCAAATGTGATGGCTCAAGATTTCCCAGTAATTTCCAATTTCTGCCCCTTTATTTATAGTCTTTGCTTTACCTAGCTCCCCCAAGAGTAATTTTGCTCAAATGCAGTGGAATCAATTCCTTCTCTGAAACCCTATAAAACTTAGTTTGCACCTGCTTTTTACCATGATCATTGTCTGCTTAATATTGCATATTTTGGTAGCCTAATTATTCTACTTCTATCTCTTCCAGTTTATAAAATCTTTGAAGGGAAAGAGTATATTGTAGGCTTTCTTAGAATCTTGCATGGCATCCGGGGCAGTATCTTTTGCATTGTAGGCCCCAATATATATTTGTTGAATGCTAAATAAAGTAATCATATTTTTAGAAACTTTATATGCAGTTTCTTGTTTTAGAAAATATTTTACTTTTTTATTTTATTAATTTTTTATTTTAATTAATGACTGGAAAATACTAGTAACTATTCACCTCACATAAACATTCTCAGAACAAACTCATTTCTCCCAAAGGTGACTACATCCATCAACATTTAGAGATAATTCTTCGGAAGCAAGATGGTGGACTGGAGGGCTCCACTAATTGTCCCTCCAATGAGGACACCAATTTAAGAACTATCTATACACACACAAAAGCACCTTCATAAGATCCAATAATCATGTGAGCACTCACAGTACCTGGTTTTAACTTCATATCACTGAAAGAGGCACAGAAGAGACAGGAGAAACAGTCCTGAATCGCCAATGCCGCCCCCTCCTCAAACCACTTGCAGTGGTGCATGGTGTGAAGCATTTCTACGCTCTGGGGAGAGGAAGAGTGGAGTAATTATGAGACATTGACTCAGTGGTGCCTTGTTCAAGTAGAATGTAAAAAACAGACCAAACTAACATGACACCCAGCCACGGAGGGGGCATTTAAACCAGCCCAAGACTGAGAGGAATTGCCGATCCCAGCATGGGAACATAAGTTCCCACAAGCCTTGCCCCTGTGGGCTAAAGTGCTCTGGGGCCTCAAATAAATTCCAAAGGCAGCCTGGGCCACAAGAACTGCAACTCCTAAGTGAGTCCTAATGCTGAAATGGGCCCAGAGCCAGTGGACTGTGGGGGGAATTAGACCTACTGAGACATCAGTTGGGGTGGTTAAGGAAGTGCTGGCATCACTCCTCCCCTAACCAGAGGCTGCACAGATTGCAGCTCCAAAAGAGACCCCTTCATTCTGCTTGAGGAGAGAAGAGGGAAGAGTGGGGAGGACTTTGTCTTGCATCTTGGATACCAGCTCAACCACAGCAGGATAGGGAAACCATTAGAGATGTGAGGCCCTAGCTCATGGATCATATTTCTAGACACACCATGGGCTAAAAGGGAACCTGTTGCCCTGAAAAGGAGAACACAGTCCTGGCAGTCCTGCTAACTTGAAAAGCCATTGGACCCTAAATAACCAGCATTCATAACCGGGTAAACAATCCAGAACATTGTGGGCCTTGGTGATACTCTGAGACTTGCTGGCTTCAGGTGAGACTCAGCACATCCTCAACTGTGGTGGCTGTGGGGCAAGGATTTTTCTGTTTGAGAAAAGTGGAGAGAAATGTACAGGTGACTTTGTCTTGCACCTTAGGTACCAGCTCTGGCCACAGTGGGCTTTTGGTGTCCCCAATCCCAGCATTTGGCTCTTGGATGGCATTTCTGAACCTGCTCTGGGCCAGAGGGGAGCTCACTGCCCTGAAGGGTGAGTCCCAGACCAGGCAGCATTCAGCATAAACTGACTGAAGAGCCCTTGGGCCTTAAGGGTACATTGGTGGCAGTCTGGCAGTACTCACTGTGGGCTTGTGGTGGCAGTGCCCAGGGTGAGGCTTCTCTGCCTTTGGAAAGTGTAGGGAAGAGTGGGAAGAACTGCATCTTGTGGTATGAGTGTCAGCTCAGCTGCAGTACAATAAAACACCAGGTAGACTTCTAAGGTTTTTGACTCTAGTCCCTCGCTTCTGGATGGCACCACTGGACCTGTCTGGAGACTGGGAAGCTTGCCACCCTGAAGGGAAGGACACAGGCATGGCTGGCTTTGCCATCTACTGATTTTGGAGCCCCAGGGCCTTGAGCAAACATAGATAGTAGCCAGGGAGTGGTTATAGAAAACCTTGGGTGAGATTCAGTGCTGTGCTGGCTTCAGATCTGACTCAGCACAATCCTAGTGCTGGTGGCAAAAGGAGTGCTTGTGTCACTCCACCCCCAGCTCTAGGTGGCTCAGAACACAGAGACTTTGGGAGAATGTAAAGCAAGAGAACAAGATTCTCTGTCTGGTAATCCAGAGAATTCTGGATCGTGTTCAAGACTCTATGAGTCTACAGGAACCAGAGCATTGCTAGCTTGGGGTGCCTAAAGTAGATACAGCTTAGATCACAACAACAAAGTTTTTTTTTTTTTTTTTTTTTTTTTTTTAGTATCTGGAAAGCCTTCCCAGGAAGGATGAATACAAACAAGCCCAAACTGCAAAGACACAATAAATACCTAACTCTTCAATGCCAAGACACATACGCTCATCTACAATATCAAGGCTGCCCAAGAAAACATGACTCTAAGAAAGTAACTAAATAAGGCACCAAGGATCAATCCCAGAGAAACAGAAGTAGGTGACCTTTCAGACAGAGAACTCAAAATAGCTGTTTTGAGGAAACTCAAAGAAATTGAAGATAACATAGAGAAGGAATTCTGAATCCTATCAGATAAATTTAACAAATAGATTAAAATAATTTAAAAGAATCAAGCAGAAATTCTGGAGCTGAAGAATGCAATTGACAAACTGAAGAATGCATCAGAGTCTGTTGATAGCAGAAGAAATAATTAGTAAGCTTGAAGACAGGCTTTTGAAAATACACAGACGAGACAAAAGAAAAAAGAAAAAACCAACAAAACATGTCTGTAGGATGTAGAAAATAGTCTCAAAATGGCAAATCTAAGAGTAATTGACCTTAAAGAGGAGGTAGAGAAAGAGATAGGGATAAAAAATTTATTCAAATAGATAATAATACAGAACATTCCAAACCTAAAGAAAGACATCAATATCCAAGTACAAGAAGGTTATAGAACACTAAGCAGATTTAACCCAAAGAAGACTACCTAAAGGCATTTCATAACCAAACTCCCAAAGGTCAAGAATAAAGAAAAGATCCTAAAAGCAGCAAGAGAAAATAAACCAAACACATACAATGGAGCTCTAATATGTCTGGCAGCAAACTTTTCAGTGGAAACCTACAGGCCAGGAGAGAGTGGGGTGACATATTTAAAGTGCTGAAGGAAAAAAAAAAAAAAACTTTTATCCTAGAATAGTATAGTCAGCAGAAATATCCTTCAAACACGAAGAAGAAATAAGATCTTTCCAGACCAAAAAAAGCTGAGGGATTACATTAACACCAGACCTGTCCTGTAAGAAATGCTAAGGGAGTACTTTAATCTGAATGAAAAGAATGTTAATGAGCAAGAAGAAATCATCCAAAGGTACAAAACTCAGTCTTAGTAGTAGATACACAGAAAAACACAGAACATTATAATACTGTACTGTTATATGTAAACTACTCTTACCTTAAGGAAAAAGACTAAATGATGAACCAATCAAAAATAATAGCTACAACAACTTTTCAAGACATAGGCAGTACAATAAGATATGAATAGAAACAACACAAAGTTAAAAAGTGATAGAATGAAGTTAAGGCAGAGAGTGTTTATTCATTTTCTTTTTGCTTGCTTGTTTGTTTATGTAAACAGTGCTAAGTTGTTATTGGCTGAAAATAATAGATTATAAGAGAGTATTTGCAAGCCTCATAGTAACCTCAATCCAAAAAACATACGACAGGTACACAAAAAATAAAAACCAAGAAACTAAAACATATTATCAGAGAAAATAATCTTCACTAAAAGGAAGACAGGAAGGAAAGAAAGAAGGAAGACCAGAAAACAAATAACAAGATGCCAGGAGTAAGACCTTATTTATAAAAATAACATTGAATGTAAATGGACTAAGCTTTCCAATCAAAAGACATAGACTAGCTGAATAGATGAAAACAAACAAACAAACAACTACAACAACAACAACAAAAAACAGGCTGGGCATGGTGTGTTACACCTGTATTCCCAGCACTTTGGGAGGTGGAGATGGGCAGATCACGAGGTCAGGAGATTGAGACCATCCTGCCCAACATGGTGAAACCCCGTCTCTACTAAAAGTACAAAAATTAGCTGGGTGTGGTGGTGCATGCCTGTAATACCAGCTACTTGGGAGGCTGAGGCATGAGATCACTTGCACCTGGGAGGCAGAGATTGCAGTCAGCCAAGATCACGCCACTGCACTCCAGCCTGGTGACAGAGCAAGACTCCATCTCAAAAAAAAAAAAAAAAAAAATCAATACTCAGTAGTCTTTTGCCTACCCGAAATATACTTCATCTATAAAGACACACATAGACTGAAAGTAAAGGGGTAGAAAAAGATATTCCATGCCAAAGGAAACCAAAAAAGAGAAGGAATAGCTATATTTATATCAGACAGAATAGATTTCAAGACAACAACTGAGGTAACAGGAAACTGTGTGGTGATAAAGGGGTCAATTCAGCAAAAGGATATAACAATTTTAAATATATATGCACCCAACACTGGAGCATCCAGATATATAAAGCAAATATTATTAGAGACAGACCCCAATACAATAATAGCTGGAGACTTTAACACCCTACTTTTAGTATTCGATAGATTTTCCGACAGAAAATCAACAAAGAAATATCAGACTTAATCTGTGCCATAGACCAAATGAATCTAATAGATATTTACAGAACATTTCATCCAATGGCTGTAGAATATATATTCTTTTCCTAACACTTAAATCATTCTCAAGGATAGCCCACATGTTGGGTCACAAAACAATTCTTAAATTATTCAAATAATTAAAATAATATCAAGCATTTCTCTGATGACAATGAAATAAAACCAGAAATCAATAACGAGAAGAATTTTGGAAACAATACCAATACAAGCATAAACTATATGCTCCTGAATGACCAGTGGGTCAATGAAGAAATTAAAAAGGAAATTGAAAAATTCCTTGAAACAAATAATGGAAACAAAACATGCAAAAATCTATGGGAGACAGCAAAAGCAGTACTAAGAGGGAAGTTTAGAGCTATAAGTGGCTACATGAAAAAAGAAGAAAAACTTCAAATAATAATAAAAAACTAACAATGCATCTTAAGGAACTAGAAAAGGAAGAGTAAACCAAACCTAATCTTGTCTTGTTTAGAATAAAACAAATAGTAAAGATCATAGCAGAAACAAATAAAATTGAAATGAAAACAATGCAGATCAATGAAACAAAAAGTTGTGTTTTTGAAAGGTTAAGCAAAATTGACAAACCTTTAGCCAGACTAATTAAGAAAAAAAGAGAGAACATCCAAATAAATAAATTCAGAGATGAAAGAGGAGACATTACAATGAATACTGCAGAAACTCAAAGGATCATCAGTAGCAATGAGCAACTATGTGCCAACAAATTGGAAAATCTGGAAGAAATGGACAGATTCCTAGACACATATAACCTACCAACACTGAACCATGAAGAAATAAAAAACCTGAACAGACCAATAACAAGTAATGAGACCTAAGCCATAATGAAAAGTCTCCCATAAAGAAAAGCCCAGGACCCAAGGCCTTCACTGCTGAATTCTACCAAACATTTAAAGAAGAACTAATACCAATCCTACTCAAACTATTCCAAAAAATAGAGAAGGAGGGAGTGCTTCCAAACTCATTCTGTGAGGCCAGTATTACCCTGATACCAAAACCAGACAAAGACACATCAAAAAAAAGAAACCTACAGGCCAGTATCTATGATGAATATTGATACAAAAATCCTCAACAAAATACCAGCAAACCAAATTCAACAATACATTAAAAAGATCAATCTTTATGACCAAGTGGGATTTATCCCTGGGATGCAAGGATGATTCCACATATGCAAATCAATCAGTGTGCTACATCATACCAATAGAATGAAGGACAAAAACCATATGATCATTTCAATTAATGCTGAAAAAGCATTTGATACAATTAACCTCCCTTCATGATAAAAACCCTCAAAAAAATTAGGTATAGAAGGAATATACTTCAACATAATAAAAGGCATATATGATACACCCACAGCTAGTATCATACTGAGTGGGGAAAACCTGAAAGGCTTTCCTGTAAGATTTGCAACACAACAAGGATGCCCAGTTTCACCACTGTTATTCAACACAGTACTGGAAGTCCTAGCTGGAACAATCAGACAAGAGAAATAAATAAAGGGCATCCAAATTAGAAAAGAAGAACTCAATTTATCTTTGTCTGCAGATGATATTATGTTATATTTGGGGAAATGTGAGGACTACAAAAAACTATTGGAACTGATAAACAAATTTAGTAAAGTTGCAGGATACAAAATCAACATACAAAACTTAGTAGCATTTCTATATGTCAACAGTGAACAATCTTGGAAAAGAAATTTTAAAAGTATCCCATTAACATTAGGCACAGATAAAATTAAATACCTAGGAATCAACTTAACCAAAGTGAAAGATCTCTATAATGAAAACTATAAAATACTGATGAAAGAAATTGAAGAGGAAACCGCAAAATGGAAAAATACCCCATGTTCATGGATTGGAAGAATAATTATTGTGAAGATGTTCATACTACCCAAACCAATTAATTCCTATCAAAATACCAATGACATTCTTTATAGAAATAGAAAAAAAAAATCCTAAAATTTATATGGAACCAAAAAAGACTCAGAACAGCCTAAGATATCCTAAGCAAAAAGAACAAAACTGGAGGAATTACATTACCTGACTTCAAATTATCTTCCAGAGTTATAGTAAAAAAAACAGTATGGTACTGACATGAAAACAGACACAGAGACCAATGAAACAGAATAGAGAAACAAACCCACACACCTACTGAACTCATTTTCAACAAAGGTGCCAAGAACATACACTGAGGAAAAGACAGGCTCTTCAAGAAATGGTGCTGAGAAAACTGGATATCCATATGCAGAAGAATGAAACTAGACCCCTAGCCCTCACCATATACAAAAATTAAATCAGGATGGATTAAAGATTTAAATCTGTGACCTCAAACTGTGAAACTACTAAAGAAAACATTGAAGAAACTCTCTAGGGCACTGGCCTGAGCAAAAATTTATTGAGTAATGCCCTACAAGCACAGGCAACCAAAGCAAAAATGGACAAATGGAATCACACCAAGTTAAATAGCTTCTGCACAGCAAAGGAAACAGTCAATAAAGTGAAGAGACAACCAAAAGAATGGGAGAAAACATTTGCAAACTCTACATCTGACAAGGGATTAATAACCAGAATATATAAGGAACTCAAACAATTTATAGGAAAAAAATCTAATAATCTGATCAAAAAATGGGCAAAGTATTTGAATAGATATTTCTCAAAAGAAGACACACAAATAGCATACAGGCATACAAAAAGGTGTTCAATATCATTGATTATCAGAGAAATGCTCATCAAAACTACAATGAGATATCATCTCTTCCCAGTTAAAATGGCTTGAATCCAAAAGACAGGCAATAACAAATTCTAGTAAGAATGTAGAGAAAAGGAATCCTCATACACTGTTGGTGGGAATGTAAATTGGTACAATCACTATATAGAACAGTTTGGAGGTCCCTCAAAAAACTAAAAATACCATATGTACAAGCAATCCCACTGCTGGGTATATACCTCAAAGAAAGGAAATTAGTATATAAAACAGATATTTGCACTCCTGTGTTTGTTGCAACATTGTTCACAATAGCCAAGATTTGGAAGCAACCTACGTGTCCATCAACAGATGAATGGATAAAGAAATGTGATACTTATATACTATTCAGCCATAAAAAGAATGAGATCCTGTCATTTGCAACAACATGGATGGAACTGGAGGCTATTCTGTTAAGTGAAATAAGCCAAGCACAGAAAGACAAACATCAGAAGTTCTCACTCATTTGTGGAACCTAAAAATCAAAACAACTGAACTAACAGAGTTAGAGAGTAGAAGGAAGGTGACCAGGTCCTGGGAAGGGAAGTGGGTGGTTAAGGGGGTGGTGGGAATGGTTAATGGGTCCAAAATATAGATTGAATAAGATCTAGTATTTGGTAGCACAACAGGGTGACTATAGTCAATAATAATTTAATTGTACATTCAAAAATAACCAAAGGAGTATAATTGGATTTTTTATAACACAAAGGATAAATGCTTGCGGTGATAGATACCCCATTTTCCATGATGTAATTATAATGTGTTGCACACTTGTATCAAAACATCTCATATACCCTATAAATATATACACCTATTATGTACCCATAAAAATTAAAAAAACATTTTGAGAGTGATTATGCCTTTTTATTGAAATAATTAAGTGAAAATAGGAAACAAAGATCTGAATGTCTTGTACACAGAAGCTCCTGGGACAAGATATTATGAAATTAGTACTCCTAAAACAAACAAATAGATAAGCAAAACCCAAAATGGTCAATGCTTTGTAATAGTGAGACATTTGAGACACTAAGCACAAAGTCTCCTATACTCTTTCTAAACACCCACCCCTCTTTCCCTACATTGTACCCATGAGAGGATTTAGGGAAGTACAAACAGCAGAAGGTGCTATAATTGGCTACAGAACCTTAAGAAGGGCCTCTTCTGACTTTCACAAGTTTTTTTATTACCCTACACATCCAGAAGAAAAGCTTTTTTTTTTTTTAAACTCAGCCAACTACTTGAATGTTGGATCTTCAAATTAAATAAAAATATATATTTAAAAATACCCTCAATAACTAACAAAAAAAAATCACTTGGTTATTTGGTACATGGACCATGTCTCAATACCTTGTTTATTTCTCCCACAGGATTAAATCTGAGTACATAGTGAATGACCACTCAATCCTCATAGTTTGATTATAGATTATTGACTTACGAGATGCCTTTTGGAAACTCTCCTAACCCTCAACTCAGAAGTCTGACAACGTGTGTAGAGAAAACCTGTGTCTACAGCATGCATTGGCTCAGAGCAAAATACACTCAATATTGTCAAACAATTGGTTGTTGACAAAAATTCAACCTTTATTTAATGGGGAAAATGTGGTTGGCAGGTAGAACCCAAGTCTTTGAAGGCATTTTTTTAATGGTGTGTATGTGTTTTATTTGTTTTTATTTCCACATGTATTAAACAGTCATCCTATCTCATCTTGGGCGATTGGAGCCCTCTTCAAGTAGGTAGGTCCCTCCAGCCATCTTGGACCATTTCTGTGCCACAGACAATGTTTTCTTCTTCCCAAACTTTATTTTGAAGTAAGTTCAAGGAAATTCAAAACAACAAGGTTGAGTGGAAAAAAATAAGTCTTTTGTTCAGCATGTACAGTTTAAATTCTGTCAGGAAATATTGTACTTTCCTTTTATTACACTTTATTTTGGAGTTTTTTTTTTTTTTTAAGAGTCAGAAGAACCCTAAGTCAGGAGGCTGTCCATAGCTGAGTCTCATGGACAGATGGTCAGCTCAAACACATAACAAAGGGTCTCTTTTGATGTTGCCAATTCTATTTCTTGAAATCTTTTTTTGGTATAAACTGGAGAAAGCACTTTGTTCAGTTAAAGATTTTTTTTCTTCCCTACCAGTTGTCTTTGCCAAGGTCAATGTTTCTGTTATGTGCGGGAAGCATACCCGCCCCCTGGTGGCTGATTTACACGTAGACATTTTTCTTTACCAAGACCCATGGATCTCAGTAGCTAAAATGTCCTAGTGTGGTGTACATTCATTTAACAAATATTTATTGAGCTCCTATTGTGTGCCAGGCAATGTACTAAGTGATTCGAGTTGGGAAACCCAAGGTCTTCCTCTGGGTCTTTTATATGGCAACCAACCATTCAACCTGTTCACAAGGCGGCCACCTCCCCTCCCGTGCTTCATTTTCTCAACAATGAGCTATATTATATCTGCACTACTTATCTGAAAGCATAGTATCAAAGATCCAAAATGATAATATAACAGCAAGTGTGATCATATGTTGTAAATTAGATGAGGTCACTCCAGTGCTTAAAATAATTTAATGTCTTACCATTGCCCTTAAAATAAAATCCAACCTCTTTTTATGTACTCAAAGACCCAGCACAATCTATCCACTGCCTCCTTATCAACCTCATGCCACACCATTCTCCCCCTGAAGAATCTCACCCCTTCATACAGGTCAACTGTCATTTTCTTGAAAGTGCAATTTCCCCCTCAAGGCCCGTATATGTACTTTTTCCTCCCCTTTATAAGCGTCTTCCTACTTTTCACCTACCTAACTCTTATTTATCTTCTTTCTGAATGAAGGCCACCTTCTCAGGAATTTCTTTGCTAAGTACTAGTTCTAAAAATAGTTCACTTTATTATATTATTTCATAGAATCTTATTTTCCTTCATAGGTCTTATCCTGTATAGCAAGTATGTATTTATTTAAATTGCTATTTTTGACCATCTTCTCCACTGAAGTGAAAGTTCCATGAGGACATGTACCATAACTGTATAATTCACTACAGTCTATCTTGCACCTGTAAATAGCATCAATTGGAATTTGGGGAATGAATGAATAAATGACACCTGTGGAATGTTATAGAAATGTGAATTTATTATATATAAATAAGATAATATGAAATATAGAAAAAGAGTAGGAAAAGCAATTCAAGAAAGAGAATATTGGTGCATTTAATAAGTATTATTGAAATATGAACTTCTAAAGTTACTTTAATTACTCAGTTATATAATCTATATGTTATGACTGCTTAATTAAAGAGAATTTAGAATGTTATAACCTAAGCTAAGTTTGCAGATGACAAAACTGGTGTCCAAAGACATGAAGTGATACATGTAAGGTTATACAGAAGCAGAAACAAGACTAGAATATATGTCTGTGATTCCTGACCTGGAGTTCTTTTGACTACATTGTGTTTATTCTGATACAACATTATTGTTATGATA
Organism: Nomascus leucogenys; assembly: GCF_006542625.1. Classification (NCBI taxonomy): domain Eukaryota; kingdom Metazoa; phylum Chordata; class Mammalia; order Primates; family Hylobatidae; genus Nomascus; species Nomascus leucogenys. The sequence goes on from NC_044390.1 coordinate 69,862,307, forward strand.
CCTCATTTCTTAAGGCTTTATAGACTTATTAAACTTTTGTATTCTATTAGGGTTAGACTAGAGCATCTATAAACAGATTGCTTAATAATTATTGAGCATCTTCCGTCCTGATATCCTGGAACTAAAGTACATATATATCTTAGCTCAACTGCCTTCTCCCTTTTCCTCCTTCTCCTTCTCCTTCTCTTCTCCTTCCCTTCTCCTTCCTTCCCTTTCCTTCTCTCTCCTTCCTTCCTTCCTTCCTTCCTTCCTTCCTTCCTTCCTTCCTTCCTTCCTTCCTCCCTTCCTCCCTTCCTCCCTTCCTCCCTTCCCTCCCTACCTGTTCCCTTCTATTTTACTATTTCCTTATTGGGAGCATTTTGTCATCCTTTGTGCTCAAAGGGTACTTTCTATCTGGAAACTCATTTCTTCCATTCTGGGAAAGTTTCTTGAATTATTTCTTTTATAATTTTTCCCTCCATTTCCTATTTTTATTTTTCTGTACTTCTGCTTTTCCTTCATTTCTGCTCCAATAACTGTAATTAACAATAGCCTTTTGATGATATTTGAGTATTTCTTTTTATAACAAACTGTTCTTATTTCAAAGCCACAGTATCCTGTCTTAACTTTTTGAGGAAACGAGTGGTACTATTTTTGAAATTATTTTTTCTTTGCATTTTTTTCGTCTTTCTGTTTCTTTTCCCCCGTTAGTATGTTTAAATCACTGTCTTTCTTGCTGAGGTTTTCCTGAAATGTCTGGTGATTATTGGATGTCCATTCTTATTTAAGAGAGGATAGAGTTGCCAGACAAGATAGGGAACAGTCATTTGAATCTGAATTTAGATAAACAATGAATACATTTTTAATATGTCCCAAAGACCACATTTTCACTTGCTAAATCTGGCAACCCCAAGAGAGGGGCAAGAAGCAGCTGAAGAAACGTCTGTGTGCATGGATAGGACTTGTTGACTACTGGGTGTTACTAAGATGATCTGGCTGGGTTGCTTCACTAGAGGTTGCCTGACCATTAGCATCTTTAGGTTTTTACTAAGTACCCAGAGTAGAATCATTCAGTCTTTAGGCTGTCAGTTTTCTGGGAGCCAAAGTAGACCAGGAGGTTGTGGTTCTCACCATTCAGAATGTACCCTTTTAGTAATTCTCCTTGTTTTCCGTGGGGGTGCTCCTGCCCTGAGTAGTGTCTGCCATCCCTTGTCTAGATCTTTCTGAAACATGTTCTCCAGAGAGTAAGTCTTCAGTCTCCTGCCAGGAGGGTGAAGAAACTGCTTCTCAAACAATTAACAAATTCTGTATCTGCCTCAATTTCATCCCCACTTTCATATGTACTTCTTGCTTCCAATTTCTGAGCTTTTCCAGGGTTTTGCAATAAAAAGCAGTTTGCTTCTGGGTTTCGCCCACTGCCAACTTAAATTTCAGCCTTCATGGTTCGGCTAAGCCAGTTACCCCTCTACCATCTGCTTTCCATCTTCCAAAATGTTGTTGTTGTTGTTTTCCTCCTAATTCTTTTTGTCTTTATGAGTGAATGTCTTTAAAATCAGTCCCTTTACTGTCTTTTTAGTGAGCTTGGGGGATGGAATGTAATGTATAGCATATGTTAAATCTTCCATCTTCAACTAGAAGCACAGCCATGAGTTTTCAAAGTGACTACAGAAGAGTCATTTAATTCCTCTTTTCTCAATTTTCTTTTGTAAAATGAGACGGCTAAGGGAGCTAGGCTTTGATAAACCCCACTCAAAAATTTTATGATTGTATAATCTCCTGCACTATTAACTGAGACCATCCGGTAACAACATTCTAAACCTTCCAAGCAAATTACGTTTTCAGTCTTTTAAGGAAGAGACAAAGCCATGGTCTGCATTTTCATCAATATTAAGACTTCCAACTGCCACTTGCCACAACAAGACCTTCAGCAAGGACTTCTCTGAAGCTTGTTTTCTCTCCAAATGGGGAACTAATATGAACTTCCATTAATATAAACTTCCATCATAAGCCTGCTGTGATTAGCAGATGAGTTAACCCATGAGAAAGTACTTCACATATGGACACTTGCTATGCAAATATTAATTGATATAGTTGTTCTTTGGAGTATGCATCTTCTCAGCACAATAATTCTTGGTCTTTTTAAAGTCTTCTGACTGGGGAATCATAGTATTTACCTTAAATCACCTAGACTTTTATTTACTTATGTATTTTTTCTTTGAGACGGAGTCTCTCTCTGTCACCCAGGCTGGAGTGCAGTGGTGCGATCTCGGCTCACTGCAAGCTCCGCCTCCCGGGTTCACACCATTCTCCTGCCTCAGCCTCCCCAGTAGCTGTGACTACAGGCGCCCACCACCACGCCCAGCTAATTTTTTGTATTTTTAGTAGAGACGGGGTTTCACTGTGTTAGCCAGGATGGTCTCGATGTCCTGACCTCGTGATCTGCCCGCCTCAGCCTCCCAAAGTGCTGGGATTACAGGCGTGAGCCACCACGCCCGGCCAATCACCTAGACTTATTATAATTAGAGTTACTAGTCCCTGCAGGTTACCAGTGAATTTTTTTCTATAAAGCACTGAGGCCTCAAAGACATTAGCAATACTATTAAAGGAATTACTCTTAATTGAAAAACACTAATGTATCAGATAACCTGCTAAATGCTTTATATACATTTCCTCTAATCTTTACAAACATCCTGCCAGTTAAGTCATATTTAACCCATTTTACAGATAAGGATATTGAGGCTCATAGAAGTTAAGTGATTTGGTCAAGTTCACTCACTCAGTAAATAGTAGAGTTGGGATTCAAACCAGGTCTTTCTGGCACCAAAACCCATGTGCACTTTTTGCTTTTTTTTTTTTTTTTTTTTTTTTTTATTATACTTTAGGGTTTTAGGGTACATGTGCACAATGTGCAGGTTTGTTACATATGTATCCATGTGCCATGTTGATTTCCTGCACCCATTAACTCGTCATTTAGCATTAGGTGTATCTCCTAATGCTGTCCCTCCCCCCTCCCCCCACCCCGCAACAGTCCCCGGAGTGTGATGTTCACCTTCCTGTGTCCATGAGTTCTCGTTGTTCAATTCCCACCTATGAGAGAGAACATGCGGTGTTTGGTTTTTTGTCCTTGCGATAGTTTACTGAGAATGATGTTTTCCAGTTTCATCCATGTCCCTACAAAGGACATGAACTCATCATTTTTTATGGCTGCATAGTATTCCATGGTGTATATGTGCCACATTTTCTTAATCCAGTCTATCGTTGTTGGACATTTGGGTTGGTTCCAACTCTTTGCTATTGTGAATAGTGCCGCAATAAACATACGTGTGCATGTGTCTTTATAGCAGCATGATTTATAGTCCTTTGGGTATATACCCAGTAATGGGATGGCTGGGTCAAATGGTATTTCTAGTTCGAGATCCCTGAGGAATCGCCACACTGACTTCCACAATGGTTGAACTAGTTTACAGTCCCACCAACAGTGTAAAAGTGTTCCTATTTCTCCACATCCTCTCCAGCACCTGTTGTTTCCTGATTTTTTAATGATGGCCATTCTAACTGGTGTGAGATGGTATCTCACTGCGGTTTTGATTTGCATTTCTCTGATGGCCAGTGATGATGAGCATTTCTTCATGTGTTTTCTGGCTGCATAAATGTCTTCTTTTGAGAAGTGTCTGTTCATGTCCTCTGCCCACTTTTTGATGGGGTTGTTTGTTTTTTTCTTGTAAATTTGTTTGAGTTCATTGTAGATTCTGGATATTAGCCCTTTGTCAGATGAGTAGGTTGCAAAAATTTTCTCCCATTCTGTAGGTTGCCTGTTCATTCTGATGATAGTTTCTTTTGCTGTGCAGAAGCTCTTTAGTTTAATGAGATCCCATTTGTCGATTTTGGCTTTTGTTGCCATTGCTTTTGGTGTTTTAGACATGAAGTCCTTGCCCACGCCTATGTCCTGAATGGTATTGCCTAGGTTTTCTTGTAGGATTTTAATGGTTTTAGGTCTAACATATAAGTCTTTAATCCATCTTGAATTAATTTTTGTATAAGGTGTAAGGAAGGGATCCAGTTGCAGCTTTCTACATATGGCTAGCCAGTTTTCCCAGCACCATTTATTAAATAGGGAATCCTTTCCCCATTTCTTGTTTTTGTCAGGTTTGTCAAAGATCAGATAGTTGTAGCTATGCGGCATCATTTCTGAGGGCTCTGTTCTGTTCCATTGATCTATGTCTCTGTTGTGGTACCAGTACCATGCTGTTTTGGTTACTGTAGCCTTGTAGTATAGTTTAAAGTCAGGTAGCGTGATGCCTCCAGCTTTGTTCTTTTGGCTTAGGATTGACTTGGCGATGCGGGCTCTTTTTTGGTTCCATATGAACTTTAAAGTAGTTTTTTCCAATTCTGTGAAGAAAGTCATTGGTAGCTTGATGGGGATGGCATTGAATCTATAAATTACCTTGGGCAGTATGGCCATTTTCACGATATTGATTCTTCCAACCCATGAGCATGGAATGTTCTTCCATTTGTTTGTATCCTCTTTTATTTCATTGAGCAGTGGTTTGTAGTTCTCCTTGAAGAGGTCCTTCACATCCCTTGTAAGTTGGATTCCTAGGTATTTTATTCTCTTTGAAGCAATTGTGAATGGGAGTTCACTCATGATTTGGCTCTCTGTTTGTCTGTTATTGGTGTACAAGAATGCTTGTGATTTTTGTACATTAATTTTGTATCCTGAGACTTCGCTGAAGTTGCTAATCAGCTTAAGGAGATTTTGGGCTGAGACAATGGGGTTTTCTAGATATACAATCATGTCATCTGCAAACAGGGACAATTTGACTTCCTCTTTTCCTAATTGAATACCTTTTATTTCCTTCTCCTGCCTGATTGCTCTGGCCAGAACTTCCAGCACTATGTTGAACAGGAGCGGTGAGAGAGGGCATCCCTGTCTTGTGCCAGTTTTCAGAGGGAATGCTTCCAGTTTTTGCCCATTCAGTATGATATTGGCTGTGGGTTTGTCGTAGATAGCTCTTATTATTTTGAGATACGTCCCATCAATACCTAATTTATTGAGAGTTTTTAGCATGAAGGGTTGTTGAATTTTGTCAAAGGCCTTTTCTGCATCTATTGAGATAATCATGTGGTTTTTGTCTTTGGTTCTGTTTATATGCTGGATTACATTTATTGATTTGCGTATGTTGAACCAGCCTTGCATCCCGGGGATGAAGCCCACTTGATCATGGTGGATAAGCTTTTTGATGTGCTGCTGGATTCGGTTTGCCAGTATTTTGTTGAGGATTTTTGCATCAATGTTCATCAAGGATATTGGTCTGAAATTCTCTTTTTTGGTTATGCCTCTGCCAGGTTTTGGTATCAGGACGATGCTGGCTTCATAAAATGTGTTAGGGAGGATTCCCTCTTTTTCTATCGATTGGAATAGTTTCAGAAGGAATGGTACCAGTTCCTCCTTGTACTTCTGGTAGAATTCAGCTGTGAATCCATCAGGTCCTGGACTCTTTTTGGTTGGTAAGCTATTGATTATTGCCACAATTTCAGAACCTGTTATTGGTCTATTCAGAGATTCAACTTCTTCCTGGTTTAGTCTTGGGAGGGTGTATTTGTCGAGGAATTTATCCATTTCTTCTAGATTTTCTAGTTTATTTGCATAGAGGTGTTTGTAGTATTCTCTGATGGTAGATTGTATTTCTGTGGGATCGGTGGTGATATCCCCTTTTTCGTTTTTTATTGCATCTATTTGATTCTTCTCTCTTTTCTTCTTTATTAGTCTTGCTAGTGGTCCATCAATTTTGTTGATCTTTTCAAAAAACCAGCTCCTGGATTCATTAATTTTTTGAAGGGTTTTTTGTGTCTCTATTTCCTTCAGTTCTGCTCTGATTTTAGTTATTTCTAGCCTTCTGCTAGCTTTTGAATGTGTTTGCTCTTGCTTTTCTAGTTCTTTTAATTGTGATGTTAGGGAGTCAATTTTGGATCTTTCCTGCTTTCTCTTGTGGGCATTTAGTGCTATCAATTTCCCTCTACACACTGCTTTGAATGTGTCCCAGAGATTCTGGTATGTTGTGTCTTTGTTCTCGTTGGTTTCAAAGAACATCTTTATTTCTGCCTTCATTTCATTATGTACCCAATAGTCATTCAGGAGCAGGTTGTTCAGTTTCCATGTAGTAGAGCGGTTTTGAGTGAGTTTCTTAATCCTGAGTTCTAGTTTGATTGCACTGTGGTCTGAGAGACAGTTTGTTATAATTTCTGTTCTTTTACATTTGCTGAGGAGAGCTTTACTTCCAACTATGTGGTCAATTTTGGAATAGGTGTGGTGTGGTGCTGAAAAAAATGTATATTCTGTTGACTTGGGGTGGAGAGTTCTGTAGATGTCTATTAGGTCCACTTTATGTAGAGCTGAGTTCAATTCCTGGATATCCTTGTTAACTTTCTGTCTCGTTGATCTGTCTAATGCTGACAGTGGGGTGTTAAAATCTCCCATTATTATTGTGTGGGAGTTTAAGTCCCTTTGTAGGTCACTCAGGACTTGCTTTATGAATCTGGGTGCTCCTGTGTTGGGTGCATATATATTTAGGATAGTTAGCTCTTCTTGTTGAATTGATCCCTTTACCATTATGTAATGGCCTTCTTTGTCTCTTTTGATCTTTGTTGGTTTAAAGTCTATTTTATCAGAGACTAGGATTGCAACCCCTGCCTTTTTTTGTTTTCCAGTTGCTTGATAGATCTTCCTCCATCCCTTTATTTTGAGTCTATGTGTGTCTCTGCACGTGAGATGGGTTTCCTGAATACAGCACACTGATGGGTCCTGACTCCTTATCCAGTTTGCCAGTCTGTGTCTTTTGATTGGAGCATTTAGCCCATTTACATTTAACGTTAATATTGTTATGTGTGAATCTGATCCTGTCATTATGATGTTAGTTGGTTATTTTGCTCATTAGTTGCTATAGTTTCTTCCTAGTCTTGATGGTATTTACAATTTGGCATGGTTTTGCAGTGGCTGGTACCGGTTGTTCCTTTCCATGTTTAGTGCTTCCTTCAGGAGCTCTTTTAGGGCAGGCCTGGTGGTGACAAAATCACTCAGCATTTGCTTGTCTGTAAAGTGTTTTATTTCTCCTTCACTTATGAAGCTTAGTTTGGCGGGATAGGAGATTCTGGGTTGAAAATTCTTTTCTTTAAGAATGTTGAATATCGGCCCCCACTCTCTTCTGGCTTGTAGAGTTTCTGCTGAGAGATCAGCTGTTAGTCTGATGGGCTTCCCTTTGTGGGTAACCCGACCTTTCTCTCTGGCTGCCCTTAACATTTTTTCTTTCATTTCCACTTTGGTGAATCTGACAATAATGTGTCTTGGAGTTGCCCTTCTCGAGGAGTATCTTTGTGGCGTTCTCTGTATTTCCTGAATCTGAATGCTGGCCTGCCTTGCTAGATTGGGGAAGTTCTCCTGGATAATATCTTGCAGAGTGTTTTCCAACTTGGTTCCATTCTCCCCATCATTTTCAGGTACACCAATCAGACGTAGGTTTGGTCTTTTCACATAGTCCCAAATTTCTTGGAGGCTTTGTTCATTTCTTTTTATCCTTTTTTCTCTAAACTTCCCTTCTCTCTTCATTTCATTCATTTCATCTTCCATCAGCGATACCCTTTCTTCCAGTTGATCGCATCTGCTACTGAGGCTTCTGCAATCTTCGCGTAGTTCTCGAAACTTGGCTTTCAGCTCCATCAGCTCCTTGAAGCCCTTCTCTCCATTGGTTATTCTAGTTATCCATTCTTCTAATTTTTTTTCAAAGTTTTTAACTTCTTTGCTGTTGTTTTGAATTTCCTCTCGTAGCTCAGAGTAGTTTGATCGTCTGAAGCCTTCTTCTCTCAACTCATCAAAGTCATCCTCCATCCAGCTTTGTTCCGTTGCTGGTGAGGAACTGCGTTCCTTTGGAGGAGGAGAGGTGCTCTGTTTTTTAGAGTTTCCAGTTTTTTTGGTCTGTTTTTTCCCCATCTTTGTGGTTTTATCTACTTTTTGTCTTTGATGATGGTGATGTACAGATGGGTTTTTGGTGTGGATGTCCTTTCTGTTTGTTAGTTTTCCTTCTACCAGACAGGACCCTCAGCTGCAGGTCTGTTGGAGTTTACTAGAGGTGCACTCCAGACCCTGTTTGGCTGGGTGTCAGCAGCGGTGGCTGCAGAACAGCGGATTTTCGTGAGACCACAAATTCAGCTGTCTGATAGTTCCTCTGAAAGTTTTGTCTCAGAGAAGTACCGGGTTGAATGAGGTGTCAGTCTGTCCCTACTGGGGGGGTGCCTCCCAGTTAGGCTGCTCAGGGGTGAGGGACCCACTTTAGGAGGCAGTCTGACCGTTCTCAGACCTCCAGCTGTGTGCTGGGAGAACCACTACTCTCTTCAAAGCTGTCAGTCAGACAGGGACATTTAAGTCTGTGGAAGTTCTTGCAGAGTTTTTGTTTGTCTGTGCCCTGCCCCCAGAGGTGGAGCCTACAGAGGCAGGCAGGCCTCCTTGGGCTGTGGTGGGCTCCACCCAGTTCAAGCTTCCTGGCTGCTTTGTTTACCTAAGCAAGCCTGGGCAATGGCGGGCGCCCCTCCCCCAGCCTCGCTGCCGCCTCGCAGCTTGATCTCAGACTGCTGTGCTAGCAATTAGCGAGACTCCGTGGGCATAGGACCCTCCGAGCCAGGTGCGGGACACAATCTCCTAGTGTGCCGTTTTCCAGGCCCGTTGGAAAAGCGCAGTATTAGGATGGGACTGACCCGATATTCCAGGTGCCGTCTGTTTCCCCTTTCTTTGACTAGGAAAGGGAACTCCCTGACCCCTTGCGCTTCCCGAGTGAGGCAATGCCTCGCCCTGCTTCCGCTCGCGCACAGTGCGCTTCACCGACTGTCCTGCACCCACTGTTAGGCACTCCCTAGTGAGATGAAACCGGTACCTCAAGCAGAAATGCAGAAATCACCCGTCTTCTGTGTCGCTGGGGCTGGGAGCTGGAGACCGGAGCTGTTCCTATTCAGCCATCTTGGCTCCACCTCCACAATGTTCCACTTTTTGCTTTTATGCCATAATGCTTTCTTAACTCTTTAAAAAACACTAATATCACTTAAAACATTGAAGCCAGAATGAGATTGGTGTGATTAGCAATCCTTTGGTTCCTTTCCAGTATTCAATTCTGACATTCCCAAAAGAGATTCTGAGTTCTGTCAGCATCTGTTGGTCACACTCTATCAAGCCGCCTTCTTTGCTCCTGCTGTTGTTCTTCTTTAAATACCATTTCTCCCTTTCTCTGTCCAGTGACTGTCTACCCATCCTGTGGAGCTCCATCAGTGTACAATTTCTTTTTTGTTTTTAAGACAGGGTCTTGCTCTGTTGTCCAGGCTAGAGTACAACGGCATGATTATGGTTTACTGCAGTCTCTACTTCCTGGGCTCTAGCAATCCTTCCACCTCAGTCTCCCTAGCAGCTGGTACTACAGGCATGAGCCACCATGCATAGCTAACTTTTTTGTTTTTTTTGTAGAAATGAAGTCTCACCACGTTGCCCAAGCTGGTCTCAAACCCTTGGCCTCCAGAAATCCTCCAACCTCAGCCTCCCAAGGTGCAAGGATTACAGGTAATAGCCACTGTGCCCAGTTAAGGTGCAACTTCTTTATGGAGCTTTTCTTTACTTCTCCAAGCAAAATTAGTTGCTCCCTTCTCTATGTTCTCTGTACATTTTAGTTTGTACCATATAAAATTGCCTCTATGTAACCATTTTTGACCTACAAATGTGGCAATTTTACATCATTTAGCCAAATATCTCCTTATCCCACTGTACTACATTTTGGGTTGGCAAGTGTCTATCCTCTCCCCATTCCACCCCCCAGAATGTAAGTTCCATGACAGTTAACAATAAGAGCTGACTTTCTGTGTGCTTCCTAGGGGGCCAGGACTGTCCTACACACTTTAAGTAAATTAACTCTTTTAATTTTTAGAGCAATGGTGTAATGATGATACTTTTATATGCATAGTACCACTGTATAAGTGAGGAAGCTGAGGCACACAGAAGCTGTATTTGTCAAGGTTCTCCAGAGGGACAGAACTAATCGGATATATGTCTATATTAAAGGGAGTTTATTAGGGAGAATTGGCTCACACAGTCAAAGGTGAAGTTCCACACAATAGCCACCTGCAAGCTGAGGAAGAAAGAAGCCAGTAGTGGCTCAGTTTGAGTTCAAAAGCCTCAAAAGCAGGAAAGCCTATAGTGCAACCTTCAGTCTGTGGCAAGGCCTGAGAGCCCCAGAAAACCACTGGTGTAAGTAGTCCAAGGGTCCAAAGGCCAAAAATCCTGGAGTCTGATGTCCAAGAGCAGGAGGAACAGATGGAAGCATCCAGCACAGAGAAAGATGAAAGCCGGAAGACCCAGCAAGACAGCTTATCCCACCTCCTTCCACCTGCTTTATTCTAGCCACGCTGGCAGCTGATTGGGTGGTGCCCGCTCACATTGAGGGTGGGTCCAGTCCACTGACTCCCATATCAATCTCCTGTGGCAACATTCTCACAGACACACCCAGAAACAACACCTTACCAGCTATCTAGACATCCTGCAATCCAATCAAGTTGACACCCAGTATTAATCATCACAGAAGCTAAGTAACTTGCCCAGCCTCACAAAACTTGACAGAGCTTGGATTTGAGCCTAGGTTATCTGTCTTTAAGATCCGGAGTCTTAACCATTTCTCTAAAATCCTTCTATTACTATTCTGGCTGGTTGTGTTTTGTTCACCATTGTATTCCCAGGGCTAGCACAAGGCTAGGTACCTCCTAGGTGCTTAGTAAAGAGGTGAATTAAAGGATTTTGTACCAGTCACATTTACTGAGCACCTACTCTGTGCTCCCAGATGTTGTGGTGGTAGGCACCAAGAAAAATAAGGGCCAGTTCTCACCTTTATGGAGATGGTGGCCAAGCAGGGGCCCCTGGTAACAGTGTAGCATTTACATTGAGGAGGCTGAACGTCAGAGATGAGGAGAACTATGGATGGCCTAGTGTGTACCTGGAGGTAGAAAAGGTGATGGAGAAGTCCTGAGAAAGGGAAGGGTAGAATTATCCATGTGAAGGAGGGTCCAGGTTCAGTGCAGATGTGTTCCAGACAGATGGAGCAGCTTATGCAAAGACCCTGAGTTGGGGCAGGGTGGGGGGAGAATGGCAAAGCAGGGGTGGGAGTTCAGAGAGTGTAGGACTGGGGCCTCTGGGCCCTAGGGCCTAGATTACAACTTCAGCTGTATCATTTATCTCCTTAGTGACTCTGGGTAGATTTCTTATCTCCTTATGCCTCAGTTTCCTCTTCTGTAAAATGGATATAATAACAGTACCTGTCTGGTGAGATTCAAAGGAAGAATTGCCTTACTTATACTCAAAAGTATACAGAATAGTGTCTGGTTCATAGAAAATGCTCAAACATAATTCTCAAGGAGTTAAATTTCCTGAGCGTGTAGAAGCTCGTGAAAGAAAATATTTGCTTCAGGAGAGTTAGAAATTTGTGATTAGGGCTTCTGTATTAGTCTGTTCTCGCACTGCTATAAAGAAATACCTGGGACTGGGTAATTTATAAGAAAAGAGGTTTTATTGGCTCACAGTTCTGCAGGCTGTACAGGAAACATAGTGGCTTCTCTTTCTGGGGAGGCCTCAGGAAGCTTACAATCATGGCGGAAGGCAAAGGGGGAGCAAGGCATCTCATATGTCAGGAGCAGGAGCTAAAAGAGAGGGAGCGGGGTGGTGCTGCACATTTTCAACAACCAGATCTTATGAGAACTCACTCATTGTCACGTGGACAGTACCAAGAAGATGCTGTTAAACTATTTATGAAAAATCTGCCCCCATGATCTAATCACCTCCCACCAGCCCCCACCTCCAACATTAGGGATTACAATTTGGTGGGGACAAAGATCCAAACCATATCAGCTTCAAACTGGGTTCTCATAATTATAAAGTAATTGGAATAATAGCCATCATGTATTGTGTGCTTAATAGGTATTCCATGGCATGCTAACCTCAAAACAACCTTGGGAAGAAGGTACTACTGTGTCCGGAATTCATGGGTTCTTGGTCTCACTGACTTCAAGAATGAAGCCGCAGACCCTCGCGGTGAGTGTTACAGCTCTTAAGGTGGCATGTCTGGAGTTGTTCGTTCCTTCTGATGTTCGAATGTGTTTGAAGTTTCTTCCTTCTGGTGGGTTCGTGGTCTCGCTGGCTCAGGAGTGAAGCTGCAGACCTTCGCGGTGAGTGTTACAGCTCTTAAGGCGGCGCGTCTGGAGTTGTTCATTCCTCCCCGTGGGCTCGTGGTCTCGCAGGCTTCAGGAGTGAAGCTGCAGACCTTTGCGGTGAGTGTGTTACAGCTCATAAAAGCAGCATGGACCCAAAGAGTGAGCAGTAGCAAGATTTATTGCAAAGAGCGAAAGAACAAAGCTTCCACAGTGTGGAAGGGGACCCGAGTGGGTTGCCACTGCTGGCTCGGGCAGCCTGCTTTTATTCTCTTATCTGGCCCCACCCAAGTCCTGCTGATTGGTAGAGCCGAGTGGTCTGTTCTGACAGGGTGCTGATTGGTGCGTTTACCATCCCTGAGCTAGACATAAAAGTTCTCCATGTCCCCATCAGATCAGTTAGATACAGAGTGTTGACACAAAGGTTCTCCAAGGCCCCACCAGAGCAGCTAGATACAGAGTGTCCATTGGTGCACTCACAAACCCTGAGCTAGACACAGGGTGCTGATTGGTGTGTCTGCAAACCTTGAGCTAGATACAGAGTGCTGATTGGTGTATTTACAATCCTTGAGCTAGACATAAAGGTTCTCCAAGGCCCCACCAGAGCAGCTAGATACAGAGTGTCGATTGGTGCTTTCACAGTCCTTGAGCTAGACACAGGGTGCCAATTGGTGTATTTACAATCCCTGAGCTAGACATAAAGGTTCTCCACATCTCCAGCAGACTCAGGAGCCCAGCTGGCTTCACCCAGTGGATCCTGCACTGGGGCTGCAGGTGGAGCTGCCTGCCAGTCCCATGCCGTGCGCTCGCACTCCTCAGCCTTTGGGTGGTTGATGGGACTGGGTGCCGTGGAGCAGGGGGTGGCGCTCGTCGGGGAGGCTCGGGCCGGTGGGTCGGCACTGCTGGGGGACCCAGTACAACCTCTGCCGCTGCTGGCCTGGGTGCTAAGCCCCTCATTGCCCAGGGTCGGCAGGGCCGGCCGGCTGCTCTGAGCGTGGGGCGGCTAAGCCCATGCCCACCCGGAACTCCAGCTGGCCCGCAAGCACCGCTCGCAGCCCCAGTTCCCGCTCGCGCCTCTCCCTCCACACCTCCCTGCAAGCTGAGGGAGCTGGCTCCCGCCTTGGCCAGCCCAGAAAGGGGCTCCCACAGTGCAGTGGTGGGCTGAAGGGCTCCTCAAGTGCCGCCAAAGTGGGAGCCCAGGCAGAGGAGGCGCTGAAAGCAAGCGAGGGCTGTGAGGACTGCCAGCATGCTGTCACCTCTCACTACTGTCTCCATTTTATACATGAGTATGTTGAGGCACAGGGAGGTTAAATCATAGTCTCACAATTAAATACACAGAAGACAGGTTTTAATTCAGACATTGGCCTTCTGAGTCCTTGTGCTGAGCCACTTCGCCACGATGATTTTCTGGTTTGTAATTTTAAAATGAGAGTCAGGTTGGATGCAGTGGCTCATGCCTGTAATCCCCAGTGGTTTGGGAGGCCAGTGCGGGAGAATTACCTTGAGGCCAGGAGTTTGAAACCAGCCTGAGCAACAGCAGGATCCTGCCTTACGAAAAATTTTAAAAATTAGCTGGGTGTGTTGATGGTCACTGCCATGGTGATGATTACTCTGGCACAGGAGTTCAAGGCTGCAATGAGCTATAGAGTGCCACTGTACTCCAGCCTGGGAAACAGAGGAAGACCCTGTCTCTAAAATAAATAAATATATAAATAAACAAACAAAATCAGAGTGACCTTGGGTAAGTTATATAACTCCACTGATTATTTCTTAAACGTCTGGCCCAAAGGAGTGACGTGTAGCTCTATGTAAACTCTTACTGATTTTTCTCAAGGGAGTGGAGTTATTATCAATCAATTGAAAGAAGCCTGAAGTGATGGAAACCAATAAGAATACGTCATACGAGCATTTATTCATTCCTTTATACTTTTTTTGTTTCTTTTGAAATAGTCCCATTAAACCGAGACTGATTTAGGACCCTACCATCTCACTCTGATTTTGTTTGTTTATTTATATATTTATTTATTTTACAGACAGGGTCTTCCTCTGTTTCCCAGGCTGGAGTACAGTGGCACTCTATAGCTCATTGCAGCCTTGAACTCCTGGGCCCGAGTAATCATCACCATGGCAGTGATGTCTCTTAACACCAGATTCCTGTCTCTTAAGTGGGGATAATAATAATACTTGCCGCGAAGGTTATGACATGAAGAGTAAATGCGTTCATTCATGAAAACCGCTTCCTATAATGCCTGGCAGTCAGTATGCAAAGTTACTTTCCCAAGGTCATCCAAGTAGTTAATGTCAGAAAACAGAATTTTCAATCCTAATCCTGTTTTCCAGGCAAGTACGTTTTTTTTTCACAGCAGATTATTATGAACATTCTCAACATAATTGATATTTGAGTCTTATTGTGTGTGTTTGCTTCTAGTAACTATATCGATTCATGTTTGTTTTCTATTCTTTTTCCCTTTTGATATTATGATATTAATTCTTTATATAGACAGCCTTTTCATAAATTTCTTTTTTTTTTTTTAATTATACTTTAGGTTTTAGGGTACATGTGCACAATGTGCAGGTTTGTTACATATGTATCCATGTGCCATGTTGATTTCCTGCACCCATTAACTCGTCATTTAGCATTAGGTATATCTCCTAATGCTGTCCCTCCCCCCTCCCCCCACCCCACAACAGTCCCTGGAATGTGATGTTCCCCTTCCTGTGTCCATGAGTTCTCATTGTTCAATTCCCACCTATGAGTGAGAACATGCGGTGTTTGGTTTTTTGTCCTTGTGATAGTTTACTGAGAATGATGTTTTCCAGTTTCATCCATGTCCCTACAAAGGACATGAACTCATCATTTTTTACGGCTGCATAGTATTCCATGGTGTATATGTGCCACATTTTCTTAATCCAGTCTATCGTTGTTGGACATTTGGGTTGGTTCCAACTCTTTGCTATTGTGAATAGTGCCGCAATAAACATACGTGTGCATGTGTCTTTATAGCAGCATGATTTATAAACTACTGTCAGAGTGAACAGGCAACCTACAGAATGGGAGAAAATTTTTGCAACCTACTCATCTGACAAAGGGCTAATATCCAGAATCTACAATGAACTCAAACAAATTTACAAGAAAAAAACAAACAACCCCATCAAAAGGTGGGCAAAGGACATGAACAGACACTTCTCAAAAGAAGACATTTATGCAGCCAAAAAACACATGAAGAAATGCTCATCATCACTGGCCATCAGAGAAATGCAAATCAAAACCACAGTGAGATACCATCTCACACCAGTTAGAATGGCCATCATTAAAAAAACAGGAAACAACAGGTGCTGGAGAGGATGTGGAGAAATAGGAACACTTTTACACTGTTGGTGGGACTGTAAACTAGTTCAACCATTGTGGAAGTCAGTGTGGCGATTCCTCAGGGATCTCGAACTAGAAATACCATTTGACCCAGCCATCCCATTACTGGGTATATACCCAAAGGACTATAAATCATGCTGCTATAAATTTCTTTTTTTTTTTTTTGAGATGGAGTCTCGCTCTGTCGCCCAGACTGGAGTGCAGTGGCGCGATCTCGGCTCACTGCAAGCTGCGCCTCCCAGGTTCATGCCATTCTCCTGCCTCAGCCTCCCATGTAGCTGGGACTACAGGCGACTGCCACCACGCCCGGCTAATTTTTCTGTATTTTTAGTAGAGACGGGGCTTCACCGTGTTAGCCAGGATGGTCTCGATCTCCTGACCACGTTATCTGCCCACCTCGGCCTCCCAAAGTGCTGGAATTACAGGCTTGAGCCACCGCGCCCGGCCACCTTTTCATAAATTTCTGAGCAATAATATTAGTCCTAGGTTAAAGCCAGACAGCTGAATTTATGGTATGTATCCTTTAAAAATTATTGTTATCTCAAACAACTTTACAGGAAAAAAAGCATCAATGGGTGCTAAACCTCAAATATGCGTTTGTTTTTAGCTGAAAATTCCAAGCAGAATTACCCAAGTATTGAAAATCTTCAGAAAGGGCTGTAAGTTGATGGATATCTCAATTACCCTGATTCGATCTTTACTCATTATATAAATGTATCAAATTATCACGTTCCCCCCAAATATGTTTACATATTATGTATGAATAAAAAATAATAATTAAAAAAGGATAAAGAAATAGCTTTAGTTATTATTAGTATTAGACAGTGGCAATAAGGCCAGAAATTTAAAAATGATCTAATTGCAAGACTTAACATCTAGAAACATTTTGTTTTTTTGAAATTAAACCAAGATATAAAGACACAGAATCAAGTTATCCAGAACGTGCAGAGTCAGAAATGGAGGATATCTTGTCTCTAGTTCATTTTATATTTTTAGTCAGTGAAATTTTGTCACGGGTTGGAGAGATCTCACCATTTCTCTTATCGTTTTCTTCTAGCCATGCTTCACCGAGGGGTTTAGGGGAGATTCATAGTGGAGGGAATAAGGACTAGGACCTAACCGTATTCTGAGAAAAAGTATGTAATTTGAAGAGGTCATCAGGAAATCATTTCCCAAGCAGGGCACTTGTCTTTGAAATCCTTTCTCACTCCTGATATAACAAAGCCCTAGTTCATTGTACCTCAAAGGATGATCTTAAGCAGCTGGTTTGGGCTGG
The DNA here is from genome assembly GCF_006542625.1 of Nomascus leucogenys. Lineage (NCBI taxonomy): Eukaryota > Metazoa > Chordata > Mammalia > Primates > Hylobatidae > Nomascus > Nomascus leucogenys. The sequence continues at coordinate 69,879,154 of NC_044390.1, forward strand.
CCAGCTTTGATGGCTAGAGCATTTGAACTGCAGAGGCTGGGGGTGTCCGGGGCTAGGGGGGTGGTTAAAATGGTTTATTTCCGTTTAATTGTTTGTATTATCTGTTCAGGATTCCTCTTAAGGAAGAATGGGCTTCATCCTGTGGGAAATGAACATCTCTCTGTGAATATTATGGGGGCTTAGACAAATAAAATCACTTTTAAGAGCCCAATTTGATGTTCTGGTAAATTAGTTCATCTAATCACTTGGTGCGTCTGTGATGGATTTAGTGTGAGCAAGGGGTATCCACACTTTCACATCCCTGTCCCTTTAAGTTCCTGCAATCTGGAAGGCCCCTTCACACTTTCACTTTTCTGAATCCTGCTCTTTCTTCAAAGATTCCTCAATAACCTTCCCAAATCATTTGCCTTCAAAATTCAAAGGACAAGATTTTACATTCCTTTGGTATCCTGGGAGAGGGGCAGAGGAATTAGTGTTCTCTGGACTTGGCTTCATCTTGGAGAAGAGAGTTGAAAGTAAATCATGGGATGGAATTTGATAATTTTAGCTTTGTCTTCAAGAAGAAGGATTAATTTTCTTCCCTAATATATTCCTCCTTGTCTGGGCTGAAGCATTGCTGAATTTGATCTCACTAGATTCCTCTATTAGAATATAAGTTCCATGAGGACAAGGATTTGTCTAGTTACAACTATATCCTGAGTGCCTAAGACAGTATCCAGCACCTGGTGGGTTCTCATTCATTTAAATAAATAAACGAATGACCCAATGTGTCAGTCAAGGTAACCTGGGTTGTGCTGCAGTAAACACAATCTCTAAATCTTAGTGGTCTATCTCTTATGCACTGAGATCGGTTGGGAGCTCTCCTCCATACTTCCTCCCATTGGAACCCAGGCTGACAAAGAAGCTGACATCTTGAATTTTGCTTATCACTGGATAGAGGAAAAGAGAGCTGTAATTTTGAACCAGCAATAGAATGTTCTGGCCTGGAAGTCATATGTGATCCTTTAACTTACAATTCACTGTACAGAGCTAGTCACATGGTCCCTGCCAAACTATGTGGAAGTACGTTTGCAATCTGACTACACTCCAAAACTATTAATAGCAATAAAGACTACTACATTTAAGGAAGGCTTTCACTTAATTTTTTATGGGAACTTGACCATTATTAGAATTTTGGTGAGGCCATGAGGCAGCTCCATTTCCCAGAATGATGTTTAGAATCATAAGCCAATCACTTTGAATCACGTGTCTTAATTTGGGCTGCTATTAACAAATTACAAAATAGACCGGTGGCTTAAACAATAGAAATTTATGTCTCACAGTTCTGGATGCTGGAAAGTTCAAGATTGTGGTGCCAGCATGGGTAGGTTCTGATGAGATTCCTCTTCCTGGTTTGCTGGTGGCTGTCTTCTTGCCCTGTCTTCACATGGCCAGAGAGCAGAGAGAGGAAGCAAGCTGTCTTGTGTCTTTTCTTAGAAGCACAATAATCACATCATGAGGGCTCCATCCTCATGACCTTCTCCTAAAGACCCTACCTCCTAATACCATTCCATTAGGGGTTAGGGTTTCAACATATGAATTTCAGGAGGAACACAAACATGAAGTCCACAATACCATACATTCTTAGAAAAGCAATATCACCCTATTCTTGGAGGATGAGAAAATTTGGATCTTATGATGGTTTGTGGACCTCCAAAGGGCCATACTACATAAACAGACATATAATATATATGTGGTATTTACATATCATGGTGGGGACAATTAGGAAAAAACATGCAGAGGTTGCAGTGAGCCAAGATCGCACCACTGCACTCCAGCCTAGGCGACAGGGTGAGACTCCGTCTCAGTAAATAAATAAATAAATAAATAAGTCTTTTTAGGGAACAATAATGAAAAAAGAATGAGGAAACTGCTTTAAACCAATGAGAAGTTAGCTTATATCTGAACTTCTTGTTGCTGGTGGTGTTTGACAGGAGTGGTGACTCCCTGGGGCTTGTGAATTATTTCCGCTGATTTGAAGAGGTGATGCCTTGATTTCAGGCCACTTTCATGAAGTGGTTACTGCCTTCTCTGCATCTGCTATTCTCTAAAACATCCTGATACCAGCAGGTTGAGGAGGCCTATAAGTAGAATATTACTGATATCACTAGCGGTAGTACTTTCAAGGCAAGGAAGAAGTTCTCTCCCACAGCCCACCATTTAGGATAACCAGTCCCAACAGATGGGTTCTATGCTAAATAATGGACTGACTAGTATTTTTGTTCTGATATTTTGATCATTTGAGTTTGGAAATTTCACTCTCAGTCTCAGGTTGGCTTATTAAATATTTGTTGACTTCCAGAGAAAGCCCTTATTTTTAAGAGAAGACAAAATAAGCAAAAGATCCTTTTCTTATGTTTTTAGTAAACTTGAGTTAGAATTGTTGCTCCCTGTATTTGAATTGCAGATCAAGCACTTACTAAGAGACTTTCTTTGAGTTATTTAATTCCTTTGTACCTTGGTTTCCTCATACTCTAAACAGGGATAATAATAGTTCCTACTTCATAAGGTTGTTGTAAGGATTAAATAAGGTATATAAGCATTTTTAAGCTTTTATAAATTGGCAAATAAAAATGGTAAGTATTCATCTTGAATAACATGATGTCTTGAAATATGTATGGATTGTGGGATGGCTCAAGTGACCCTAATTAACATACATTTTACCTTACTTTTTGTGGTAAAAACACTTAAAATCTGCCCTCTCAGCAATTTTCAAAATATAATACATTGTTATGAGCTTTAGTCACCATGTTGTACAGTAGATCTCTTGAACTTACTCCTTCTATGAACTGAAATTTTGCATCCTTTGACCAATATGTCCCCAATGCCCCCACCCCAGTGCCTCTGGTAACAACCGTTCTATTCTCTACTTTCATGAGTTCAACTTTTTTGAATTCTACATATAAGTGAGATCATGTGGTATTTGTCTTTCTGTGCCAGGTTAACTTCACTTAACATAATGCCCTCCAGGTTCATCCATGTTGTCACAAAAAGATTTACTTCTTTTTTAAGGTTGAATAGAATTCCATTATATATATGTACCATATATTTTTAATCCATTCATCCATTGATGAACTCTTAGGTTGATTCTATGTCTTGGCTGTTGTGAACAATGCTGCGGTGACCATGGGAATGCTTTTACATACTATTTCATTTCCTTTAGATATATACCCAGAAGTGAAATTGCTGGATCATATAATAGTTCTATTTTTAATTTTTTGAGGAACCTCCATACTATTATCCATAATGGCTATACTAATTTACATTTCTACCAAGAGTATCTAAGGGTTCCCTTTTCTCTACATCCTGGTCAACATTTGTTTTCATTTGGCTTCTTATAGTAGTCATTCTAACAGGTGTGAAACATCTCATTGTAGTTTTAATTTGATTTAACTGATGATTAGTGAGGTTGAGCATTCTTATGTATGCCTGTTTGCCATTTGTACACATTCTTTTGAGAAAGAATGTCCTTTGCTCAATTTTGAATCCGGTTATTTATTTTCTTGCTATTGAATTGTTTGAGTTCCTTATATATTTGGGTTATTAATCCCTTATAGCAGCAGTCCCCAATATTTTTGGCCTATTCATTTCGTGGAAGACAGTTTTTCCATGAACTGGGGTACAGGGGCATGGTTTTGGGATGAAACTGTTTTACCTCAGATCATCAGACATCAGATTCTCATAAGGAATGCACAACCTAGATCCCTTGCTTGCACAGTTCACAATAGGATTCGCACTCTTATGAGAATCTAATGCCACTGCTGATCTGACAGGAGGTAGGGCTCATCCACTGTTCACCTCCTGCTGTGCAGCCTGGTTCTTTACAGGACACAGACCCGTACCAGTTTCCAGGGCTTGGGGACCCCTGCCTTATAAGATGTATGATTTGCAAATATTTTATCCCATTCCATAAATTGTCTTTGCATTCTGTTGATTGTTTATTTTAGTATGCAGAAGTTTTTACTTTGATACATTCTTATTAGTCTATTTTTGCTTTTGTTGCCTGTGCTTTTGGGGTTGTATCCAAAAAAATCATTGTCCAAATTAATGTCATAAAGCTTTCCCACAATGTTTTCTTCTGGTAGTTTTATAGTTTCAGGTCTATGTTTTAATCTTTAAAACATTTTGAGCTGATTTTTGTATATGATATGAAATAAGAGCCTAATTTTATTCTTCTGTATGTGAATATCCTTTATTCCCAACATTATTTATTGAAGAAGCTGTCTTTTTCCCTTTGTGTTTTCTTGGCACTTTTGTCAAAACCCAATTGACTATAAATGCATGAGTTTATTTCTGGCCTTTATTCTGCTCCATTGGTCCATGTATCTGCTTTTATGCCAGTACCATGCTCTTTTGCTTGCTATAGCTTTGTAGTATATTTTGAAGTCAGATACTGTGATGCCTCCAACTTTATTCTTTTTTTTTTTATCAAGGTTGCTGTGTTTATTTGGGATCTTTTGTGGTTCCAGACAAATTTTAGAAATGTTTTTCTATTTCTGTGAAAACATCATTGGAATTTTGGTTGCATTGAATGTATTCAACTTTTCACCATTGAGTATGATGTTAGCTACAAGTTTGTTGTATGTAGCCTTTATTGTACTTCTATACCTAATTTGGTAAGAATTTTTATCATGAAAGATGTTGAATTTTGTCAAATGCTTTTTCTGTATCTATTGAGATTATCATATGGTTTTTGTCCTTTATGCTATTAATGTGGTGTATATCACATTTATAGGGTCTGTGTATGTTGAATCATCCTTGCACCCCTGGGAAAAATTCAACTCGATTATGGTTAGTGGTCCTTTTAATATGCTGTGGATTTCAGTTTACTATTATCTATATTTATCAGGGACATAGGCCTGTATTTTTTTTTCTTATAGTGTCCTCATCTGGTTTTGGTATCAGGGTAATGTTGGCCTTATAAACATTACAAGGTTGGACATATTCCCTCTTCAAATTTTTGGAAGAATTTTGAGGAGGATTGGTATTCATTCTTCTCTAAAAGTTTTGTGGAATGCAACAGTGAAGCCATCAAGTACTAGGCTTTTTTTTGATGGAAAGCTTCTTATTACTGATTCAGTCCGCTTACTCATTATTGATCTGTTCAGATTTTCTTCTATTTCTTCATTATTAATTTTTGGTAGGTTGTATATATCCAGGAATTTATTCATTTTTCTCTAGGTTATTCAATTTGTCAATGTAAAATTATTCATGATAGTCTCATGATCCTTCGCATTTCTGTGATATCCGTTGTAATGTCTCCTCTTTGATTTCTGATTTTATTTGAGTTCTCTCATTTTTGTTAATCTAGCTAAAGGTTTACCAATTTTGTTTATCTCTCAGAAAACCAACTCTTGGTCTTGTTGATCTTTTCTATTGCTTTTCTAGTCTCTTATTTATTTCTACTGTGATCTTATTATTTCCTTCTTTCTACTTACTTTGGGCTTAGTTGGTTCTTCTTTTTCTAGTTTCTTGAGATATACCATTAGGTTTTTTGGGGGGACTTTCTTCTGTGTTGATGTAGGGATTTATTGCTATAAACTTTGCTCTTAGAACTGCTTATGCTGCATCCTGTAAGTTTTGGCATGTCGTTTTTCCATTTTCATTTGTCTCAAGATATTTTTCAAATTTCCCTTTTAATTTATTCTTCAACTCATGGGTTGTTCAGGAGCATGTTGTTTAATATCCACATATTTGTAGATTTTCTGAAGTGCCTCCTGTTCTTGATTTCTAGTTTCATACCATTGTGGTCATAAAAAGTACTCGATATAATTTCAATCATCTTAAACTTGTTAAGACTTGTTTTGTGGACTAACATATGATCTATCCTGGAGAATGTTTCATGTGCATTTGAGAATAGTGTGTATTCTGTCTCTGTGAAATGGAATGTCATGTATCTGACTGTAAGGTTTATTTGATCTGAAATATAATTCAAGTCCAATATTTCATTATTAATATTTTGTCTGGATGATCTGCCAATTGCTGAAAGTGATGTATTGAAGACTTCTACTATTATTGTATAACAATCTGCTCTCCTTTCATGTCTATTAATATTTGCTTTATATGTTTAGGTGCTCCTATGTTGGGTACATATGTATTTACAATTATTATATCCTCTTGATAAATTAGTCCCTTGATATAGTCCAAAATTGATCTCCAGTATTAGCAATGGAGCCCAGTGAGATGTTTGGGACATGGAGGTGGATCCCTTATGAATGGTTTGGTGCCGTCCTTGTAGTAATAAGTGAGTTCTTGCTCTATTAGTTCATATAAGAGCTGGTTGTTAAAAAGAGCATGGCACCTCCCCCTTCTCTCTTGCTCCCTCCCTTGCTATGTGACACACTTGCTCCCCTCTGCCTTCTGCCATGATTAAAATTTCTTGAGGCCCTCAACAGAAGCCTTCCTTTGCTGGTGCCATGCTTCTTGGGCAGCCTGTAGAGCCAAATAAACCTCTTTTTTTTTTTAAATAAATTACCCAATCTCAGTTATTCCTTTTTAGCAATGCAGAACAGACGAATACACCCCTTTATCACTATATAATGACCTTCTTTGTTTCTTTTTGTAGTTTAAATTTCTCATATAATAATTATTATCTAAGTGTTTTTAACAGTACCTGGAGTATACTAAGTCCCACACAAATATTAATTACTGATAGCTATTGTTGCATTATCCGTATTTTAATCATTATTCTTCATACATGGTCCTCAGTCTTTTCTTGTTATAAAATGAAGTATACAAGATTGTTTTTCTTATGCCATCTTTGGACATTCATGCACCTCAGCTTTGACCATATTAGTATTCATGGCAGACACTGTAGGGTTCCTGGACACATCCTCAGTCACAATTTGCTTTTTCCTGGAAGCTTTCAGAGATTGGATTAGGAATGCACGTGTGACTCAATAATCTCTAACTGGAAGTTGCTGGATGGGACTTCAGGGAAAATTTTATTCAAAAAACTCGACTCAGAAAGTATGATTCTTTGACACTTAGTTCTTTCTGCCTTTTTCTTCTTACCACTTGGAATGCAGATGGGTTTGATTGCTGTTGGTGTGACAGCCATCTTGTGACTGTGATGAAACAACAGTGATACCATCACTTTAAGTACAATGAAGCAGATGATAGAAAGAGGTTAAATCCCTGGCAGAATCTTTAGACAACCACATCACTCTCGACAAATTTCCTCTTGGCTTTTTGATATGTGAAAGAAGAAAATGTTTATGTGTTGAAGCCATAGTTTTCCGTTGCTTTCAGCAGAAAGCATTATTAGTTAATGTACTGTTTTTACCTATATGGAAATGTGTAAAATGTGAATGGTTTAAAAAGTAAATGGAAAATGCACACACACACACACACTACTGGTAAGAGGCATATTTCCAGGACATACTAGGAGTGAAATAAAAGTTTTTAAGTTTCTTTCCTTCTGAATTATAAACATAAGGGTTATTTCATATGATAATGGGCAAATAACCATTTGTTCTTGAAATATCAAGAAAAGGGCTTCCTGTTTGATCATCTCTGCTTAAAGTTTTTTGGTGAAATTAAGTACTACTTAAACTTCACAGAAATTATATTTTTACATTGTTATTTAAAGGAACAGATGTTCATAGCTAGCATTTATTTACATTTATGTGCTTGGCATCATGGTAAACGTGCACTCTCTCTCTATCTATATATATACATGCATACCCTCAGTTAATCGATTAGCCTTGTATCAGCCTTAAGAGACAGGTACTGGGTTTTGTTCAGTATATATAAGAATATTCAAAGCTTAAAAAGATAATTTACCTAATGTTAAATGAAGATTATTGATGGAAAGCAACAGAAATTAACTTGACTGATTTAAGCAAAAAAAGAAATGTATTTAGAGAATATTACTAACATGCAAAATTGTTGGGGGGCAGGAGTACCAAGATCATGAGCTATTTAGCCAGAATCAAGGTCCATTAATGCCACTAACACCCAGGCCACTGATACTGGATTTAGGACATTTCCACTGGCACCACTGGACTGCAGCCATAGAAACTTGATCTTGCTTGACCTAAAGTAGATTCTACAGGGTCCCTCTTTCTTAGTGTCAGTAGCTCCTAATTTAGAAATTTGCCTGGCTTCATTTATTTGGTAGATTCTAGACCTCTTGCTTAAAGTTCAGCTGTAAAGGAGGTTGGAGAAATGAAATTTGCTTTCCAAAGTGGGAGGTGAGCCATACCTCCTATGAAGACTCATACAAGGAAGGGTATTTTCTAAACATTGGAAGGAATTTCAAATATTAGCCAGCCAAAAAGAATGATTCTGCACAGCTAAGTCAAAATTCAAACCCAGATTTCTCTAACAGCAAAATCCAAACTTTCAACCACCACCCTGAAAGGCTCATAATTTGTAGTAAGAAATCCGGCTTCCAAATTTTTAAGACAGCAGAGCTCCCAACTGATTCCAGGTGGATAAAAACACTATTATATGTATTTCTAAGTCATTCTCCCCCTTCCTTCTCTTTAGAGGTTTTGTCAATGGTCTGGTGGCATTCCCACTAGGTGGATTGACCAATAGGTGGCATTATTTTCTTTGACAACTGTGCTGACAGTTTTATAAGTTGAAATAAAAAAGTTGTGTTATCTATTGAGAAGTGTACATTCCTATATGGACAGATGTGATGGTGGGAAGTAAGCTTTGGAATTGGAATGATTAGAAAAGGCCGTTTACCTCCCCTTCCTCACCTGGCAGGTTTCCACTAAAATGGTGCATCTCAGCTGAACTGTTCAGCTGTTCTCTGCCCGTGCTCACTCCGACAGCCCCTCATCCCTTGGGTAGGAGTGGCAAATCAGGATGATGAGAACCTAGGCCATTTCTTCTTACTAATGGGTGGAGTCTCCTCTATTTCTTATTTGCGTTGCCTCTAACCCTTTTTTCCTATCTCTATGTGGAAACACTGACACCTGGGAAATGTCACCATCCTCTTTTAGCTGCACTCCTCTGGGGTCAGCTGGGAGATGAGGTGGACTTGTGACTGGCTGGACATGTAAGCTTAGTGGCTAACTGGAGACCCATCCCTTGCTACAGGAGTCTCCAGGTCTGGATCTAGAGAGAGAAGAGTCTCATTTTGTGTTCCTCAGTGTAGACTATTTCCACTTTATTGGGTCATGGATAAAGTCAATATTTTGGTTCTCCTTTGGCTATTGTGCGTGAATTAGTTTTAGGCTCTGAGGAAATTTCAGAGTCAGGACCCTTGGATTCAAATATATCTACTTAATACATTTGGCAAAGCAGTTAACTCTCCTGAGTCTCAGTTTCCTCAGCTATAAAGTGGGAATAATATCACCTGCTTTGCGTATATATAACCACAGTAAGGGCTAAAAGAGATTTCATGTATTAAATGTGTTACATGACCAGGCCTAGGGTAGGTATTTAAACCACATGAGCTAAAAAGGAATTTTAGAAATGACAGGGACTATTTACCTTTTAAAAGGTAAATACCAGTCGAAACTGGTAAAAGAGAAAATCAGTCTAAGTTCTAATATAGTAGCACTTAGAAAAAAATGTTTATTGAATTGCATGTCATTTTCTCCTTTAAAAGTAACTGTTATTTATTGAGGACTTACTCTAGACCAAACACTTTACCAATATTATCTTATGTAACCCTCACAAGAAACCTTTGAATTCAGTTCTATTATAAGCAGTCCCATTTTGCGGATGAGAAAACTGAAGCTTAGAGATGTTAAGTAGTGCAGTGGCAGGCTTGGTGGTGGAAGTTGGGTCTGTCTGGATCCAGGATCAATACTCATAACTACATACTGTCCTGAGGGCACAAAGGAAAATTTGGCCCTTTCCCTCCCATCCCATAATTCACATCCCCAAATGGTGGAATGCAAATGAGGGAAGTGAATTTCCCTGTGAGGTGTAGATCAGAATTCAAGCCCAAGTTTGTTAGCTGTAACACCTGCAATCTGAGATTCTGAGCAGTATCACCTTTTGTCCTGGGTTCTGTGTAACTTGTCTGCACAGATGGATGTGTTCCAAATTCTGGCACTAAAGTCCATAAGAGAACAGTGAGATGTGGCACTAACTGCTCAGGCCATCTGGATACCCTGTCAGGTCTCCTCGGTTTGTTTACTCATCTCAGTTGGCTACATAAGTGGTAAGGAAAGTGGTCAGGGGGCTGGTTTCATTTGGAGAGCTCTGGGCTGTTATCTTGCTAGGTTTTCCCCTTCTTCTGAGTGTGATACCTATTCAGGGACAAAGTTCTGTTGAATAAGCAAGCTGTGTTTGAAGGCAGCCATCCAGGTCCAGAACAGTCCATCTATTCAGAATCTGATCTCTTGACAATGGGGGCTCTCAGGGTTATTGTTATGATAGTATGTTCTAACTCTTTCTTCCCAGAGCCAGGTAGGTTCCCATGAAAAGAGTGGTGTTGGCATTGGATATTGTTTCTAGTAGCAGTTTTCCTGGTATGGGCGACAGGGACTGAGTGGTAAGATCGACTCTTACTAAATGGGTCCTGGCAAGGGCTGAAGGTTGGGAGTGGGTGCAGTGAGGTAAGCACAGGCCTGCCTGCTGGGGACCCTGCACAACCATGATGACCACACACAGTAGTCCTGGAAGGAAGGAAGGATCTACAGGGCTAGGAAGAAACTGTGTCGTGTGTGTGTGTGTTTGTGTGTGTGTGTGTCTGTGTGTGCGTGTGATGGAGGAGTCTCATCAGACCTATAATGGAGCCTAGACCTTAGTTCATGTGATAAAAGAGTTAAGCTCCCTTTAGCCTTGTCTCCCTTTTTTTAGTCCTTAAGTTCTGACTTCAGGCTTTTCAGTGTCTTAAGATCTGAGTTCATTACATTGGTAATTGTAATTACCAGTGTAATGCCAGTATCCTCAATTCACAGTCATTCATTTATTTATTAAAAATTATTGATCGAGTGCTTCTCAATTGTTAGGCAGTCTGCTAGGTGTTTCAGGGCAAGACTACCATGCGCAACCCGCACAACTATCCATGGCCATCCTTCCTTAGAAAACAAAAGATGAAAACATGATGTAGTCCCTGCTGCAAGAGACTTAGTGTCCAAGGCCCAGAGAGGAATTGAATGGGCAGGTGGGAGAAGTGAAAGATTCCTTTGAGCTGGAAGGTTGTGACATTTGAATTGCATGTCAGGATGAAGGTCAGATCAAGAAACATGAAAATGTGAATAAGGTTGAAAGAGAGAATATTGGGACAAGTTGTAAAGGGGCAGGAAATGCCTGGCCGTGTGTATAGAATGATGAGGAGTATAGTTCGAGGCAAAGGGTGTGTGAAGAAAAGTAGCAGGAAATAAGGTTGCTGACAGGTTGAGACCTTGAATTCCAGGTTAAGGAGTCTGTATTTGACTGTGAAATCATGTGGATAGGTAATGTGAACAGAGTAGGTTTCGAGTAAATTAATCTGGTTGGAACATCAGTTAAGGAAAGAGACTGGGATCAGGGAGACAGAGTAAATATGTGTCATTTAACAGCTCTTTATGCTCTGACTCAAGCTGTCAATTTTGTATATTTTTATATAACACCAGTGCCTCTTAAAGCAAACTGTTCAGAGGTGAACCAGGATTATTATTAGGCAATTATATATACAAATTAAAACAAGAACATGTTTGTGTGACTTGGCTCAGTCACCTATGAGTGAATTTACTTATAACTGACATTTCATATGTCCCATCTTTTTTTAAAAAAAGAATTATATAAAAAATAACATTTCTGTGTTTGAAGAATTCTTAGCAATGCTGTGGTAGACAGCTTGATCAGAGATGGTAATGCTCTAGTACTACTCTTTAGCTTTTGTATCCACCTGTTTGGGCCAAGTGTGTTATTGGCAGTAGTGGAAATTCCTTCCAACCTTACTGCCATTTCCTTGCATGTGAAGTAAGCCTCACTAATGGGAGATCCCTGGATCTTGTCTCATTTCTTGCCTCTTCTGATGCAAGTAGAGTAAGTAATCTAATTGGTGAGTTTGAGAAAAGAAGGAGGTATGCATAGCTCAGCCACTCACTCTTGGGTATGAGCTGCCTGCAGGAACCATGTGTCCTGCTCTGTGTCTCCAAGCCATAAGGTTTTCTAGGGTAAGACTTCACATGTGGAGACCTATAGTACTCATGCTGCTTGTCATAGCATGGGGAAGTTGGTCTAATTCTAGGTTTTGGTATTAGGAAGCCTATTTGCTTAGTGTTTCAGGCAAAATTCTCAAATATAACCATAAAAGTGATGTTTTGGTTTCTCTTCTGCCTTGCTTGGTGGTCTTATTTCTTGACTGGCTCAGAAATTGGGTGGGGGAAGAAGTGTGCTCCTTTTCAGGCCTCTGAAACTTTAGCAACACAGTGTGGCTGGAGGAGGTATTTGTGTTTTCACAGAAAGTAAGATGGTATTCATGTTTTGTACAAAAGGGAATTTGTTTCTGGCTGCAACTCCAAGGAGAAAGGTATTCTGCCAGATAAGGTCTAAAATGCACATTCCAGCCCGATATCCCCATGGATAATGTCAGTTCCCAGGAGTGAACAGAACTATGAAAGAGAACTCAGATGTAGAGTGAACCTGGAAAAGACAGGACTGCAGCCTCACACAGCCCCTCTCCTTAACAGAAAAAGCTGCAGGGAGCATTTTGCAGAGGAAAGCAACATCTTCTGTAGGAATCAGTTAACAACAAAAATGGTACTTCAAGCAATTCACAAGCAAAGATTAACTCATCTCAGTAAATAGCGTTAAGAACTGTGGTAGGCTGAATAATGATCTCCCAAATGATGTCCACATCCCAATCCCCAGAACCTGTGAATATGTCACCTTACATAGCAAAGGGACTTTGCAGATATGATTAGGTTAAGAACACTGAGACAAGTAGGTTTCCCTGAATTATCCAGGTGGCCCAATGTATCAGAAGGGTCCTTACAAGAAGGAGGGAAGAGAGTCAAAAGAATCACTTCTGTGATTCTTCACAGAAGTTGTGATGACAAAAGCAGAGGTCAGGAAGTCAGGAGAGAGATTTGAAGATGTTGTACTCCTGGCTTTGAATATGGGGGAAAGAGTCACCAGCCAAGGAATGCAGGGGGATCTAGAAGCTGGAAAGGCAAGTAGATTCTGCCTGAGAACGTCCAGAAGGAACCAGCCCTGTTGACACCTTGACTTTAGCCCAGTGACCTGATTTTGGACTTATTACAGGACTGTATGAAAATAAATTTCTTATGTGTTAAACCACTAAGTTTGTGGCAATTCAGTATAGCATTCAATAGGAAACTATTAAATACTACAAGGACCCTAAGATAAAAATTAAACGTTACAGAAAGGATGTCTAGAAGAAGTGGATCCAATTCTGGAAAACTAGCCTCTTTGCCACACTGCCTAAGACCTCTCATCACCTAATTAATAAGAAATAACTGAACACCAATATGAGAACATTTATAGTGCATATGTTTATATAATTCACTGTATAAGGGTTTGTGTTGCTGATTGTAAGCTTAGACATTCTCAATAAATTCTTTCTTCCAAAATTCCTAGCTAAATAAACATTTAGGTATTGCTTTCTGTATTTTTTAAACCTAAGTAGACTTTACTTTTGATTAGAATCAGGATTCTGGTATTAAGAAGGGGCTATAGGTAAAAATCCCTTCAAGACAGAATTCTGCCTTGAAGAAGCCCATTTATTTCTAGGAGTGGGGTTTGTTACCATATAATAATTGGCTTGGTGAGTTATTCAAATCTCCGTTTAGAAGTCAATTATTAAAATTCTTTGTTTAATGTTCTCTCAGGTTCCCCATTACCCACAAGAGAAAACCCATATTCCTTATGCTAGGACAGTGGTGAAGAAAAATTCCCTTTGTGGGAAAAACTCTGAGCAGCATGTTTGATTGTCTATGATGCTTGAAGTGAGAGAGGGCCAGAAGTATGGCTCCTATGTTGATTCATGGGCAGTTGGATGGTCAGGTGCTTGGTGGGAACAGGATTGGAAAATTAGTGGCAAGAAAGTCTGGAGAAGAAGTACATGGGTAGACTATTCAGAATTGGCACTGAAGGTGAAGATATTCATATTTCATCTGAATGTCCACCACAGGTCATCCCTGTAGAAGAGATGCTTAATAATTAGATGGACAGAATGTTGCACTCTCCTGTAGATGTAATCACACTCTTTCCCCAGCCACATCAGTGCTTGTTCTTTGGGACCATGAACAAAGTGGTCATGGTGGCAGGAATAGGCTAAGAACATGGACATCCCCTTATCAAGGCTAACGTAGATAGGACTACTGAGTCAATCTGCCATCAACAGAGACCAACACTGAGTTGTTGATATGGACCATTCACAGGGGAACCAGTGAGCTACTTGATGGCAGATTGACTGCATTTGACTTCTTGCATCATGGAAAGGGCAGAGATTCACATTCACTGGAATATACACATATTCTAGAAATGGATTTGCCTTCTATACATATAATACTTCTCCTAGTGTCATGATCCATGGACAAATGAAATGCCTTATCCATTGTCATGGTATTCTGCACAGCATTGTATCTGATCAAGAATCTCATGCCACAACAAAAGATGTACAGCAACGGATGCATGCCCATAAAATCAGCTAGTCTTACTACACACCTCCATTACCTAGAACTAGCTGGCCTAATTGAAAGATGGTGGCTGATGAAGACTTGGTTATGACATCAGTTGGGAGACGATACCCTGCAAGGATGGGATTCTGTTTTACATGATGTGGTATATGCTTCAAATCAGACACCCCCATACTCAGCCTACGTGGGTCTGGGAATTATAAAGTAGAAGTGAGAGTGTTTCTGTACTGGTTTCTTAAGGCTGCTATAACAACGTACCACAAACTGGGTGGCTTAAAACAACAGAAACTTCCCCTGCCATGTTGTTGGAATTCATAAATTGGAAATCAAGGGCCACATTCCCCCTGGGGGCTTTAGTGGAAAATCATTTCTTTTTACCTCTTTCAGCTTTCTGATGCCTGTTAGCATTTTTTTCTTTCATTTCTTTGTTTTTATTTTTTTTCTTTTTAGACAGGGTCTGACTCTGTCCCCACCCTGGAGTGTAGTGGCATGATCTTGGCTCACTGTAATCTCCATCTCCTGGGCTCAAGTGATCCTCTGACCTCAGCCTCCTGAGTAGCTGGGACCACAGACGTGCACCACCATGCCATGCTAATTTTTGTATTTTTTGTACAGACTGAGTTTCGCCGTGTTGCCCAGGCTGGTCTCAAATTCCTGAGCTGACATGATCCACTCGCCTCTGCCTCCCAAAGTGCTGGGATTACAGGTGTGAGCCACCACACCTGGCTGTTAGTATTTCTTGACTTGTGGATGCATCATTATAATCTCTGCCTCCATGTCACATTGCCTTCTCCTCTTCCCCCTCTATCTCCTCTGCATGTCTTTTATAAGGACGCTTGTTAGTCAATTTAGGGCCCACTGAGATTTTCTCAAATAAGGTAACACCCACAGGTTCCAGGGATTAGAACAAAGCATATCTTTTTGAAAGCTACTCTTCAATTCACTACAGCTACACATTGGAATCATGGGGCAACTTTAAAAAACAAAAAACAAAAAAACAAGAGAGATTATTTGATTCACCACAGGCATTTTGACTCAGCGTTTTTAAAGATGAGGTCTAGGAGTCTGTATTAATTCCTCAGGTGATTCTTGTGCAGTAGTCTGTACACTTGCATTTAAGAACCACATCTATTGCATACACGAACACCAATCTTTGAATTTTCCATTGCCAGTATCACCACTTGCTAGCTGCATTACCCTCAATAAATTAACCATTTTGAGCCTCATTTTCATCGTAAATTTGAGATAAAAGAAATACTTTCTTCAGAGGGTTTTTGTGAAAATTAAATGCATGCCAAGTACTTAGAACAGTGCCTGGCACATAATAAGTATACTACTCAGTTAAGTGTTTGCTACAGTGATAATAATTATTATTAACATTGTCATTACTCAGTGATGTAAGAGCTGGTTCCTCTGCCGTGTGTTCCATCTCCCTGTATTTGGGGGCCTTGCCCTACCACTTCTCAGTATCAGGAGGCCAGAGCCCTCTCTCAACTCTAGAAGGAATAGTTGCTAGTCACCACAGGGCCAATACTTTCTCCTTACTAACTTCCAATTCCTGTATCTGAGAATTTTGACCATCACAGAATACCATTTTCAAATTAATTTTTTGTCTACTTTTTTTAGATAAGGTAGTCTGATTTACTACTCACAGATTCAAAGAAAGATATATATTGGTTTGGTTTTCCAGGCTGCCACTAAATACTATGTACCTAACATATAATAAGTACATATTTTTATGATGGCATTATAAGATGTTATCTGGTGACTATAATGAGACTATTAGAAAGTACGGCTATTCAGTAATAACCATTTATTGAGCTGTGTGTGTGTGTGTGTGTGCATGTGCCAGATGTTATGTTAGATCAGAGGTTGACCAACTATGACCTGTGGGTCAAATGTGTCCCATGGCCTGCTTTTCAAGATAAAGTATTATCGAAACACAGCAACTTCCATTTGCTTACATATTGGTTGCTTTTACATTATAACCACAGAGTTGAGTAGTTGTAACTGCTCATCTGGATCTTTACAGGAAATGTATGCAGACCCCTTTGCTAGATGCTTAGGCTGCACAGATGCAAAAAGATCACTGTGCCTGCTCTCAAAGAGTTTACAGACTAGCGTGAGGGATATAAAAGAAAACAAAAACCCAGTATAGTGGAGACATTTTTCAACTAATTGTGTAAACCATGTGGATGAGATTACAAAGCAGGAAATGATTAGTTCTTTCTATGAAAGTTGCTAAAAAGTCCCTGAATAAGAGATAAAATTTGAGTATCTCACTGTCTGAAATTTTGCTCAGTGGACAGAAAAAAGGTATTTCAGATGAGGATTCAGTATGAGCAAAGGAGGCAGGAAAGGAAGCAGAAAGTGTGGGAATCACTCATTAAGTTGCCCATTGTGGTATAGCATCTGTGTGTGGGGACAGAAGGAGTAATTGAGGCTAGTGGTGGGTGGGTCCTAGAATGAAATCAAAACAAAACTCTAATTCTGACACAGGAATCCCCTTTTCATCTTATTGTAGCCTTCATCAGAGCTGCTGCAGCTTGCAGGCTGACTTATTCTTTTACGATGGATACAGTTATCTTTAGCCATGTAAGGATGGGGAGAATAGTGGGTGTTGAGTCGGTCATTGTGACATTAGTCTCCTAATTTATGTCTGTGCAAAGATGTTTTTGTGGAAACGTTATGTTTTATGATTGGGAAACTATGAAAACTCCTTCCCTGGAATTTCTAACCATTCATAACAGGAACCTTATTTTCCGAAGCACAGTGTGAACAACACAAAAGAGAAAATCCAAAGATAAAGAGAGAAATGTCTCGAGGCCCCTTGCATAGTCATAAAAAAAGACAAGTAAATAAATTTTGGCTACAAGATGGGAAAGCCAATCATTTTTGTAGAAAGAGATATTCCAATGAGAGATTTTTTTTTCCACTGGGAAAGCTGTGCAAATGATCCCTCACTTTGGACATAAGAAATGCTCTCCTTTTCAGCATCCTTTTGTTCTTGAAATCTGTCTTCTCAATTGCCCCTTCCTTAAATTCTGGACTCAGATTGGGGTTGGATTTGAGCTCCATGATGTTCTGTTGGGAGCAGAAAGGTAAAGTGGGAAGTACCCTGGGAAAAGTTGGGCCAAACTCTACTGGGGCTATAGAAACATAAGCATAAATACTCCATAATGATTCACAAAGTTTTGGGATACTGTATTTGATCAGTTCTTCAGATTATTTCTAATTGTTACAAACTCATCTTGAATACAGTATCATTTTATTAATAAAGAATTGCAGACCTGGGTCTATGCCACTACCTTGCTTTGTGGCTTTGGACAAGCTCCAAGTGCAGTAAATTTGAAGTTAAGAGTGTGTTTCTCAAAACAACTCCAATTCAATTGCTTCTAACTAGCTTCTTATTTACTTCACGATCTTGGACAAATGGCCCCTCTAAACCACAGTCCCTTATTGGGAGAATAATACATCGAAATTTTATGAAGTTACTGAGAAGATTAAATTAAGTAAAGAAGAATTATAGACCAGTCAAGAAAGATTTTATATACCTAGGGTTTGCAAAAGAACAAGACTTAGGGACATTCAGAGGATGACTTCTAAAGGTGCTTAATCAATGCCTTTAATATACGCCAAAAGCCTTAAACACAATGATAACTTTGACACAATAATCTCACTCTTGGAATTCTTTCTTAAGGAAAAAATACGGTATTTACGATTATTCATGATAGCAAAAATTATAATCTGAATTTTTAAGTAATGATTAAATAAGTTGCCTCTTTGCAGATTATTGAGTTATTAATTATGATTCTATAGCCCCTGGTGGAGTGTCACTCAACTTGTCTTTAAAATAACAATAAGAGCTTATAAAATGTGGTTAAATATCATGCCATTCATATGTGGCATGTTTTTTCAAGGACAAAAATATAAACATTTGTCGTCTTATGCCAGGAGTGGGGCGGATCACAACATTGAACATAACTATTGACACAATTCATTGCCAGAATCTATGATAATTTTCCACACATTTTCTTGTCTATGGAGTTTGAATGAGAAAATCCATCAATGGCCTACCAATGCATCGCCCGAGAAGATTAAACAGTCCTGGACTCCTGGGACAAGGTGGGATAATATTATATTTTTCTCTCATTGTCTGCTGTCTGGCTCAGTCACTGAAAACCTTTACTCATCAGAAAACCAGGTAGTCACGTTTCTACTAGGTAAGAAGCCATAGAAGTTTTCCTTTCCATCCTGTTCCTGATCCGTCTTTTACGATCATTTTGCAGGGTGCTCTGCTTTTTGCTTCCAGACATGATTCTGCAGCCTGCTTCCAGAAAGCAAAGCAGGAGGTTGTTGGGTGGTGGCGATACTGGCGTGAGGGTGAGGTGGTTACCCCTGTGCTTTTGCCCTCTAGGGATTAGTTCTCCTGGGCAAAGTACTATAGAGAAGACGCAACAGGTACACAGCCATTCTGATAATAGCACAAGCTGTGCAGCTTAGAGTTGCAGGGAACCACACGATGGAGGTAGGAAAGATTCCATTGTGGGCCAGAGAACTGTCCTGAGGAAATGCCTGCTAGGCACAGGCAAGCAGCTGTGCAAATGAACTGCACTTTAGTTATGCTTTAAAGTGAAGATGATGGAAATGAAAGGCAGAGAACAGAGGTCAAACTAAAAATAATTAAAACTGTCTTTGCCTAGAATGATGTCTTCCGCACATCATTCCAAAGCCCAATTAAATTCCAAGGAAACAAATAAAAATATATACTCCAAGATTGTCGACAATTTTTAAAAAAATACATGTATGAATAAAACCTTGACAAGGATCACAACAATACAATTAATTACTCAGTGATTAGCTAGGAAATGGTTTGGCTACCTAACACAGGAGGTCCGAATTGATGGCTTAAAGAAGATAAGTTTTGTTTTTCTCACATGTAAAAGAAGTCTGATGATATGGTTTGGTTGTGTCCTCAGCCAAATCTCATTTTGAATTGTAGCTCCCATAATTCCCACGTATTGTGGGAGGGACCCAGTGGGAGATAATTGAATTATGGGATCAGTTTCCCCTGTACTGTTCTCTTGGTAGTGAATATGTCTCATGAGAGCTGATGGTTTTATAAGGGGAAACCCTTTTCACATGGTTCTCGTTTATCTCCTTTGCTGCAATGTAAGACATGCCTTTTTCCTTCCACCATGATTGGGAGACCTCCCCAGCCACGTGGAACTGTGAATCCATTAAACCTCTTTTTCTTTATAAATTACCCAGTCTCGAGTATGTCTTTATCAGCAGCGTGAAAACAGACTAATACATCTGGAGAGGCAATTCAGAGCTCCAAAGGCAGCCCTGTGTCATTCAAGGGAACAGCTTCCTTCTAGCTTTCCCCTTTGATATTCTCAAGGTGATCCTCTCAAGACAGCTGCCAAGACTCCAGCCATTGTGTCCAGGCAGGGAGACAAGAAGAGGCAAAAGGAGCACATGCTCAAAGGTGATTCTCTCCCTGTTAAGGGCCTTTCTGAGAAGCCTGCATTTGGTAACTTCCACCTAAAATTAATTCATTGGCCAGGACCATGATACATAGCCATTCTCTCTGCAGGGTAGTTTAGGAAATATGGTTTTGGCAGGGAATATTTATATACCCAACTAAATCAGAGTTAGTAAGAAAGAAAATAAATATTGAGTCAGCAACTGGCAGTATCTGCCACATCTACAAATCTACAGAAGTCAGAGTGACGTTTGGCTTCTACTTTTGGGTGTAAAATAACATCAGTGCATGGGACAATGTCTCTAAATTTTTAAGGGGAAAAATGTAACCTATATTTTTATACGTAGTGAAGTCATAATTTATATGAGAAGCTACAAAAGAAAATTTCCAATATACAAGGGTTTAGAAAATTTACTATGTTCACTTCTTTTAAAAAATCCCAAATGGGCCAGGTGCGGTGGATCACGCCTATAATCCAGGCACTGGGAGGCCGAGGTGGGCAGATCACGAGGTCAGGAGATCGAGACCATCCTGGCTAACACGGTGAAACCCCATGTCTACTAAAAATACAAAAAAAAAAATATGCCAGGCGTGGTGGCAGGTACCTGTAGTCCCAGCTACTCGGGAGGCTGAGGCAGGAGAATGGCGTGAACCCAGGAGGCGGAGCTTACGGTGAGCCGAGATTGCACCACCACACTCCAGCCTGGGCAACAGAGTGAGACTCCATCTCAAAGAAAAAAAAACTAAAAATTACTTATCCCAGGTGACTGTGAGATGAATCAAAAGTAAAAACTTCATCGTGACTTAAATATAATAGAAATTGCTGGAGGTAAGAACTGCATTCATTTAAACAGGGAGTTGATTAAGAAATTATTTTAAACAACTCCTCTAAGTACAATTAGAATAAGTGAAATGTGTAAGTAGATACCCCCATGAATTGTGAACAATATTTATGTAAAAGTATCAACAAAGATGATTCAAGAAGACATAGAAAGCATCAGGATCTATATCCTGGGGAAAAAGAAAAAATAAACAAAAATAAATTAAAAAGGCTGAAAAGCCAAATGATTTCATTGATGAGTTTCTTACAAACTTTTAAAGAAAATATAATGCTTATGATGCTAATTAAAAGTTTTGTACATACAGGCTGGGCACAGTGGCTCACGCCTGTAATCCCAGCACTTTGGGAGGCCGAGATGGGCAGACCACCTGAGCTCAGGAGTTTGAGACCAACATGGAGAAACCCTGTCTGTACTAAAAATACAAAATAAGCCAGACATGGTGGTGCATGCCTGTAATCCCAGCTACTAGGGAGGCTGAGGCAGGAGAATCACTTGATGCCAGGAGGCAGAGGTTGTGGTGAGCTGAGATCAGGCCATTGCACTCCAGCCTGGGCAACAAGAGCAAAACTCTGTCTCAAAAAAAAAAAAAGTTTTGTACATACAAAAAGTCGAAAATTTCCCAGTTGATCCATAAAGTGTCATAAACCTGATGCCCAAAATTGATAAAAAAAATACTGTGGTGAAAGAAAACTCTAAATCATCTTCTCATAAATATGGAAAGAAATGTATATATGAAGTATTAGCCAATTTAATTCTTTAATACAATTCCACTTGGACCAAGGAATATCTAAGTGAAAAATGCAAATATTTTTATAATTATGAATCTAATAATATATGAGATAAAGAAATCTTTTGATCATTAAATGAGTGCCCAAAACCTATTTAATAAATCATAACGCACATTTCTGTGAAAATCTAAAACACTAATAACAGAAGACTTTTCTTAACATGGTAAAAATAACTATCATGAACCAAAGATAACACTTAAAATATCAGGATGTTTGACAAAAACTAAGATCGAAAGAAATATGTTGCTATCACCACTATTATTATTCATTGGGAGTTCTAATCCCAATGGAACAGGTGTAAAACATATGGAACAGGTATAAAAGGCAGATGCATTAAAAAGGAAGATAGAGGCTGGGCATGGTGGCTCATGCCTGTAATCCCAGCCCTTTGGGAGGCCAAGGCAGGTGTATCACATGGTCAAGAGATGGAGACCATCCTGGCCAACGTGGTGAAGTCCTGTCTCTATTAAAAATACAAAAATTAGCTGGTGTGGTGATGCACACCTGTAGTCCCAGCTACTTGGGAAGCTGAGGCAGGAGAATCGCTTGAATCCAGGAGGTGGAGGTTGCAGTGAGCCAAGATCATGCCACTGCACTCCAGCCTGGGTGACAGAGCGAGACTCCGTCTCAAAAAAAAAAAAAAAAAGGAAGATAGAATATTATTTTTATTTATAGTTGATTTGATACTTTAAAAAGAATCAATCGAAAAACAGTTAGTGGTTTAAAAATTTGAGACAATATAAATAAAATTCCTTTATAGATATCTAATAACCTGAAGACATGAAAAATATATCAACTGTAATATATGTAAAATATATAAATATATAAGTATGTATAATGGATACATAATAATATATCAGATATAATATCCATATATCCATACAACTATATGTACTATCCCAATATTTTATATGTATTATAAAATACTAGTCATAAAATACTAGTCATGGACTAAGAAAGGCATAAAAGATTTTAATAAACTCAGAGCTTCTTCTGAAGAGGGTGGGGCCTAGAACAAATTTTTTTTAAAAAGTGTTTCTTTACAAATCAACACATAGAGTTAATATAAATAAGCTTAAAATTCAAATGAACACACTGTGGTCACAGCATTTTGGGAGGCTAAGGCAGGAGAATCACTTGAGGCCAAGAGTTTGAGACCAGCCTGGGCAATATGGTAAAACTCCATCTCTACTAAAAAAATACAAAAATTAGCCAGACATGGAGGTGCATGCCTGTAATCCCAGCAACTTGAAAGGCTGAGGCATGAGAATCACTTGGACCCACCCAGGAGGTAGAAGCTGCAGTGAGCCGAGATCATGCCACTACCCTCCAGCCTGGGGGACAGAGCAAGACTCTGTTTCAAAACAAAACAAAACAAAACAAAACCAAAACTGAATATAGGAGTGGAATTGAAGTGTGCTTCCTCTTTTATCTTGCTTTTTCTCACCTAACACCTCCCTCTCTAGCCTTGGGTTTATAAAATTCACAGTTGTCACAAGTGTTTCCCTTTGCTGGGCCACCAACCTGGTTTGGCTGGGTTGTGGGGGCAGAGTGGACGCTGTAAAGAATGGCTCCTCTCCTTGTAGGTGAGTGAGGAGAAGATGTTCCCTCACGTAGTTAATTCTGTGTGCCAGCTGATTACAATGCCAGACAATAGATGCCTTCCAATACAGGGATGATACATGTAGGCTAAATGAGAAGGGGAGTCATATTTTTTTGTTCATCTCTGATTCCCCAGCACACAGAAGAGTGATAGGCACATAATAAGCATTCAATAGATATGTGTTTAATAAAGGTTTTCACTGACTTGTGATAACTTTAATATTTTCTCACAGATTATTTCCCTGATATGTAATGATGGTTAATCCACAAATTAGTTAATCCATTGCAGATAACTGAGAGTTGATTATGCATGCAAAACAAAACCACTAAGGAAACAAAATAAAGATTATGCAGAAGGAAAAAAAATCAAAGCAAAGGAAGTAATATATCAAAGTGATAACCATGGCTGAGTTTAAATGATGGGGCACTTCTGCATTTTCTAAAATATTTAACAAATATACACTAATTTTATAATAAAAAGCAGCTTTTATTTTAAGTATTTTGAGATGTGTTTGCACTTCTGGGCGGATTTCAGATTTTGCTTACATGATGTCATAAAGCTCAATTGATATGGTGGTTTCTTAGACAACCAACAGATCTAATAACAAAGCATAAAGCAAAGCAAAACAAAACAAAAACAAAAACAAAAACAAAAAAAATCCCTAAATATCCAGATTTGGAATTTATCCCTAAATGACTGAAATTTTTACTTTATAATTGATTTATTCTCACACTGAAATAGTGGAGAGACCATCTCTGCATGACATTGTCTTCTAATACTGTAGATAATAGGGGTAAGAGGTGTACTTAGAAGATGAACAGGAAATAATGATGGCCAATCATCAATTGCTACCCCACTTCATACTTCTTCTGAACCTAACTTATGTTGCTAGTAGATAATTTATCCTCACTGTTTTATGATGACTACCCCTCCCCATTGGTGAGCCTGTAAATTATCTGAGAGCAGAAACCATGCCTTGCTCATACACCCCACTCCTGGAATAAGTTAGGCCCCTGTGTCATGCTCTCTCACAATCCCCTGGGCTGCTCTTTCTGGAGCACTCTTCATAATTGTAAGGAGTGTGTTTAGCCTGCACTCTTTTGACTTTCTCTGGAGGGGTCTCTACTAGAGTAAAAATTCTAGTCTCTTATCCCATCCCAGCTTTTTGTTCTCTTAACCAACAGAGCTTAGCCAGGGGTGTGGCCCAGCTAATTGGAAAGGGCCATCCTGAGTTGGCTGCTGGTCAGATAGGAGAAGGTGAAAGTGGGCACAGATTGCTTGGCAATGGGTGCTATTGGCAGAGAACCTTAATGATGTTTGGCTCTGTCTTTCTGCAGGGACTATAAGTCAGATGATTAAATTAGTCCCCTGTGAAGGAGGCCTATAGTTTTGTGGAAAAAATTCAGTTCAGGGGCACATTGTAAAGCCCTCTTGGCTAAGTAAGCCACATGCTTCAAACAGTTTTATTAGTCATAAAGCTGGTGTGCTTATTTCTTCCTTTTCCTTTTCTTTTTCTCTTCTCTTCTCTTCTCTCTCTTCTCTTCTCTTCTCTTCTCTTCTCTTCTCTTTCTTTTCTTTTTGAGACAGGGCCTCACTTTGTCATCCAGGGTGGAGTACAGTAGTGCAAACACGGTTGACTGCAGCCTTGACCTCTCAGGCCCAAGTGATCCTCCCACCTCAGCCCTACAAGTAGATGGGACTACAAGCAAGCACCACCATGCCCAGCTAATTTTTGTATGTTTGTAGAGATGGAGTTTCGCCATGTTACCCACGCTGGTCTTGAACTCCTGAGCTCAACTGATCCACCCACCTCTGCCTCTGAAAGTGCTGGGATTAGAGATGTGAGCCACCGTGCTGGGCCTGGTGTTTTGATTTCTACCATTCTGACTCCTGTGTCCCTCTCAGGTGATCCAGAACTTGGGTGAGGAAGAGAATGATATAATGACATGATTGTTTTAAATGCTAGATTGTTTTGAATTGAATATCTGTATTGCCTGCTAGACTGGAAGGTCAATGAAAGCAGAGATCTTCTATCTGTTTCATCATTGCTTCCCCAGGGCCTATCATTGTGCCTGGCATACTATAGGCCATCAATAAATATTTGTAGTATGAACAAATAAATTTATCTTTTGATTATCACTTTTTAGTACAGTCCCTGACATAGAAGTAGGGCTTAGTAAATATTGGTTTGAATTGGAGCTGAGGTTTCAGATGGGGGTGGCATCAGAAGTCACATTCTGGTTCATTCTTCTTGGTTCTTTGACCCAGCCCTCCCTATTCCTGGGTGAGCGCTAATAGCCCCTGAGCCAACCTGTACTTGTTCATGTTGCTTCTCTTTCCCACCTCAGCACAACGCATAAGGGGAGGGGGGAGTATAGCCAATGGAAACCTATCAATTTCCTACTTGCATGCCTCATCTCCAGCCCTATGGCAGAACATTTATTTTTTATTGAAAAAGACAAAAGCTGGGATAAAAGAGGAAATGAGGGCATTTAATCATAATAGTAATAGGACTTAGAGTGTGTTCCACCTTCCCAGTAGCAGCAAGAACCTGTACGTAGGCTCTCCAGTCACCCTGTCCAGGCACTGGTCCACCTCCCAGATCCCGGGGCTCACTTTGGGCTCTGCCTTCTCCTGAACTCCATCTAGATTCTTAATTAAGAACAGAACATTTTCTTCATTTCCACTACACAGAGGAATGACATTATGTGCAGGACATCTGTAAATCTTAAGTGTGGGCCTCAGGCAGCACCACTTTCCCACACATAAATCTTTGTGTGAGCTTAGGTCAATCGATACTTGCCTTCATAGGTGACTCTGGGGTCAAGCACATGTCCTTTAGACTGTAAGGTCAGAACACTCTTTCCAATGGGAAAGAGGCCACAATTTCAGAGAGCTGAACAATGGGCCCAGGTCGTGGCACTTGTCTGTGTTTTTCCTCCTGCGGTGCTCTGGCCTGGATGACTGGAAGCCCATTCAGTCAGCTGGAGTCTCAGACTTTCAGTCTGAAGGTGTGGCACAATCACCTATTCAGGGCTAATGTTCCTCCTCAACATGTGCAGTCCAGCCTACGATTTTCCACTTCCTTGGGCAAGGAGATTACAATGTCTTGGAGATCAGTCACTCCATCTTCACACAGCTTCTGTCAAATGATGCCCAACCATGTGCAGATGGCCAAAGCACACCTGGTACTTCCATATGATAGAATGTAATGCAGCTGTTGAAGATTGTATCTTTTAAAAATTATTTAACCATCTGGGAAAAGGTTGATGATAGATTATTAAGTGAAGAAAAATTATTACATTGTAATATAGATAGATGATAGGTAGATAGATGATAAATGGATCAAGCATGAAGGATGATGAATGCCTCAAAACACTAAAAAGCTCTTCAAAACACTCAATCTCAAACCGAGGAACTATGTTTCTATAACTCTCTGTTTTGCCCTATGTTATCTAGAAAGACAAGCAGACACAGTATATGTCTAGGAGGAAACAATCATAACTATTATTTAAATGCAAAAATATAGAGAATCCAGAGCATGGTGCAACACCAGAGTTCCCTTTCAGTCTATTCACTGAGTCATCAGTGGTCACCGGGGGTCCTTCTTCTGCTGCTCTCTCTCCCTCTTTGCTTCCTCTCTATCTCTACGGTTTTCCCACCCCTTTACACATATCTGCAGCATCTTAACATCACTCTGGCTGTGGGTTACAGAGTGAGGCATTTTTGAGGTGAACTCCTCTTGCTAATATTTAGCTCATCACATATAATTTATGGGGTTATTTATAGTAATGAACACCCTATCAGGGGTAAGAAGGACAGAAAACCCCATCAGGTTTCATTGGATTTGCCATATAGTTAGGCAGACATATCATGAAACATGTTGACCTAGAAGAGAAGATACCCAGTTTTTATGGAAAGCAGAAGGGTTACCCAGTCATAATCATGGCTAGACTTAAAAGCTGCTTATTTCTATGTTTTAAAGTATACTTTTCTCTTATTTTCTTAATCATCACTCTGTACTCCTTAAAAAAAGGTGACTACATCCACCATTTGCATTGCTTCTTGAGAAAGTTTGAAAAATAAATTCTCGTAAGTAAGCTGGAGCCATGGAATTTCTGATTGAGGTTGGAGTTACTGGAACCAAAAACCAACGTGAAAGGCAAAGTCTAACAATAAAGGCAGTGAGAACCAAATAGATAGCAGCAAAGTGACCTCTCTAAGGTTAGATCAGAGGATGCATGTTGCAGAACAAGGGGAATAAAATAGATAGCTGTGATAGGGCTCGACTCTGGAGGTCTGAGGAAGCTTGATTTGATGATGAAGCCCATTGGAAGGGCAAACCCTAGAGCTGAGGCTGCAGGGCCTCCTCTCCTGCCCTCAGCTCTTATTCTACCCCAACTTCTGCTCGTGGCTCGTCTCTCTCTCTCCTTCCCAGATGGGGAGCTCAGCTGTTCTGAAAAACAAAATAGGAAGTCACTTATATGCCCTGGAGCCCTGCTTTTGTAATTCTGATACAGGGCATTAGACCTAATTTAATTTGAAAATAATATAGTAAGATGAAAGGAAATCCCACTTGAGCTTCTCATTTTAAGAAGAGTTCAAAAAAAGATAAAATGAGCCTGAGAACCTCAAAGAAGGCCCTCTGGTCAATAGAGGCAGACAGGCCAGATGTTTTTCCCATCTGTGTCTTGTTCCCTCTGACATGGGGCTAGCTGAGGGAGAGAGGCACACAACAGAAGAGCAGGCTAGCTTGCTAATACTGCCCTCTTATTTAGCTCATTGAAATGTCATAACATCTAAGGTCTTACTTTCCCTCTGGGTTTGAGGGGAAAACATCTATAGTCCTCTTGAACTCGTTTCATGGAAGGAACTTCATTACTGTGCAAAACTTCACCGAAGATTAATTGAACTTGACATCCTGAATGTCTTTTGCATAATGAACTAAGGTGGAGTTTTTTTTAAAAAATGTCAGTATCTGATCCTTGGTGTGTGGTTTTTAGATGTCCAAAGTATTCCCACTTCTCAAATTCCCTTTAAAGAAGCTGGAATGCAATGCATTTCTGAGTATTCTTTATTTCAGTTGAATCTCCCCCTTGCTATAGCAGTACTAAATTTACTTCAAATCAACAATTCATCACAATAAAAAAAAAAATACTGAGTGATATCCAGAGTGGCTGGCCTCCGTTCAACACCAACCATTCTCTAGTTTACGGGAAATTAGGATCACAGGCCAGCTTTACATTAACCAGAAAGTGTACGCTACCATCTTGTGGACAAAATATCAATAACACTGAAATATGCTCAAGGCAACTTATCATCTCTTTTGTATTACAGTGAACATTTATTTTGTCCTGGGTTCCCACATGCACTCATGGTGACCATTCCATGTAATTTAGAACTTTGGCACTGAATTATCTTTGTTAACAAATTGGGTACAGTTCAACATGAAGAAAAGGGAGCTCACCGAGAAAATTTTGGAACCCAAATACCAGAGACCTGGATCCTCACGTAACCTTCGCTTTTGATTCCTGCCTCTTCAGTTTTCACTTTTCTAAATGCAAAATGCAAGTGTTGATTCTGGTCATCTTATACTGAACACATAGGATTTTGGTTGGTGTTGACAGGGTTAGATTTGTATAATATCCCGAGGAGTTGAACGTTATGTTCCCAAGAGAAATTAATGTATTAACCAGTTGTTCTTTAACTGATATAAAAAATTAGTTACTCTTCTCCTGGACGGTTTTCACACGAACATACAGGTGCATATCTCACTTGCTATGGTACCAAACAATGACATCATAGGATGTAGAAGGATGATGGTGTCATCACAGCTGTATGACATAAAAGTTATAGGATCACAGCATCTTAGGGTAGGCAAGGACCATCAAGTTCATTAAATTAAATTACATTTCTAATGCTTGAATCACTTGTATAATATCCAGTTGCTTGTTGAATCTCTTCTTCTAGAATATAAGAAAGTACTTGAAAAGGGAACCATGTAAAAGACAGGAAAACAGGCGATTTCTAGTCCAAATTTCTAAGGATGCTTTTTTTTTCTTTTTTTTGCTAATAGATACTATGACAGTTAGTAACTAGAGAATCTCTAAGGCAGAATCTGTAACTATCAGTCTCCTACCCTTGATGTTGTGGTTCTAGTCTATTTACAGTATGCCAAATAACTTCTTGCCCACTGGAGCTCAGAAGACCTTCTAAAGTTAGAACTTTCCAGTGTTAAAAGTTTCTACTACAAGCTAAGGGTCTGTTGTATTCCCTCAATTCTTCCTTTAAGCCGTCATATGTAAGTTAGAAACATGTGCAAGTATGTGTGTTTGTGTGTTTGTCTCTGTGTGTCCATATGCTTGTGTGTGTGTGTGTGTGTGTTCTCGATGTTTTTCTTACTTGTAGGAAAATGATGACTCTCTCCCACCCCCAATTTGGTACTAGTGGCAAAGCATCATTTAAGAGGGCCACACACTGTTCATTTTTGTTATGAGCAAAAAATATAACTGGTCTTACAGTTTTCCTTCCTGTTAAAAAAAGGAGTAATCTATATCTTCTCTACCTCCCATAGATATATTTTGACAATTATGATACCACCATCTTTCATTAGCTCATTAATCTAAATATATATGTTTCTATTACAACATTGCATACATAGCAGAGAGCCAATTTCAAAAGAAGTATGTTCACCCCATTTAACTATTAATGCTGAAGCACTGAGTTTTGCAAATAGAAAAGCCCTAAAGCTACAACAAGATGATGACAATGATGACAGCAACAGTAACAGAGACAATACAACACTTAGACAGGCATTTGTTCCCAGTACTGGGTCTGAGGAGGACAGGTGAGAAATAGAAATGTAACTGACCACATGTGAGTGACTGGACCAGGGCTTCCAGAGCAATTCCACTTGCCTTTGTGTTTCAAGGTTCTTAACCCTCCTCTTCGGGGGTATATTATGGGTTATTTCTTTTTCATTTTATCTTGTGGCAAAAGTATAAATGTGGTCTCTGAAGAGAGGCCATTATTTTAAAAGGTCTGAGAAGCTTTAAAAAAGCTGTGATCCCACCCAAATCTCAACTTGAATTGTATCTCCCAGAATTCCCACGTGTTGTGGGAGGGACCCAGGGAAATGTAATTGAATCATGAGGGCCGATCTTTCTCGTGCTATTCTTGTGATCATGAATAAGTCTCATGAGATCTAATGGGCTTATCAGGGGTTCCTGCTTTTGCTTCTTCCTCATTTTCTCTTGCTGCTGCCATGTAAGAAGTGCCTTTTGCCTCCTGCCAAGATTCTGAGGCATCCCCAGCCATGTGGAACTGTAAGTTCAATTAAACCTCTTTTTTTCCCTAGTGTCAGGTATGTCTTTATCAGCAGTGTGAAAATGGACTAATACAAGCTGAATAGAAATTCTGCCTTGATTAGCTATGAAACCAATAGTGCCAAAGCACCTTTTTTTTTTTTTTTTTGGATGTTCAGATAGTTCTTTTTTTTTTTTAATACTTTTAAGTTTTAGGGTACATGTGCACAATGTGCAGGTTTGTTACATATGTATACATGTGCCATGTTGGTGTGCTGCTCCCATTAACTCGTCATTTACATTAGGTGTATCTCTTAATGCTATCCCTCCCCCCTCCCCCCTCCCCCCACCCCACAACAGGCCCTGGTGTGTGATGTTCCCCTTCCTGTGTCCAAGTGTTCTCATTGTTCACTTTCCACCTGTGAGTGAGAACATGCGGTGTTTGGTTTTTTGTCCTCGCGATAGTTTGCTGAGAATGATGGTTTCCAGTTTCATCCATGTCCCTACAAAGGACATAAACTCATCCTTTTTTATGGCTGCATAGTATTCCATGCTGTATATGTGCCATATTTTCTTAATCCAGTCAATCACTGATGGACATTTGGGTTGGTTCCAAGTCTTTACTATTGTGAATAGTGCCTCAGTAAACATAAATGTGCATGTGTCTTTATAGCAGCATGATTTATAGTCCTTTGGGTATATACCCAGTAATGGGATGGCTGGGTCAAACGGTGTTTCTAGTTCTAGATGCTTGAGGAATCGCCACACTGTCTTCCACAATGGTTGAACTAGTTTACAGTCCCACCAACAGTGTAAAAGTGTTCCTATTTCTCCACATCCTCTCCAGCACCTGTTGTTTCCTGACTTTTTAATGATGGCCATTCTAACTGGTGTGAGATGGTGTCTTATTGTGGTTTTGATTTGCATTTCTCCAATGGCCAGTGATGATGAGCATTTTTTCATGTGTCTGTTGGCTGCATAAATGTCTTCTTTTGAGAAGTGTCTGTTCACATCCTTCGCCCACTTTTTGATGGGGTTGTTTGTTTTTTTCTTGTAAATTTGTTTGAGTTCATTGTAGATTCTGGATATTAGCCCTTTGTCAGATGAGTAGGTTGCAAAAATTTTCTCCCATTCTGTAGGTTGCCTGTTCACTCTGATGGTAGTTTCTTTTGCCATGCAGAAGCTCTTTAGTTTAATTAGATCCCATTTGTCAATTTTGGCTTTTGTTGCCATTGTTTTTGGTGTTTTAGACATGAAGCCCTTGCCTATGCCTATGTCCTGAATGGTATTGCCTGAGTTTTCTTCTAGTGTTTTTTATGGTTTTAGATCTAACATTTAAGTCTTTAATCCATCTTGAATTTCTTTTTGTATAAGGTGTAAGGAAGGGATCCAGTTTCAGCTTTCTACATATGGCTAGCCAGTTTCCCAGCACCATTTATTAAATAGGGAATCCTTTCCCCATTTCTTATCTAAATCTAATGAGGAGAAGCAACCTTTCATATCCCACTGTTTCCCACAATTTGGACACAGTATTTTCAGTTTACATACATTTTTATGTGAGTGATGGATTGTTGAATGCTAATACTAGCATTTTATCATAACATTATCAATGTTCTGTTTTGAAGAAGACTTCACTGCATTCTTAGAGTTTTAGGGTAATTTAAAATTATTATTGTCTCCAGATGAACTTATCTCCAAATGAATAGTGGAACTCAATGAGAAAATAAGGCTCAGTGTCTAGAACGTCTCTATACAGTCAACCTTTTAAGTACTTATTTGTTCTTTATTTGAGAAATATGGGTAATAGACATAAAGGATAATCTGAGAGCAAAGGCATTATATAAATTCCAAGAAGAGCTTAATAATAAGAAGAATGATATGATTTATTGAATTTCTATGACATACCAGGTAGTCTGCCAATACTTTTCTCTATCCTGTCTCCAATCTTTACCGTAGCCTAACCATCACCATTTCAAGCTTGGTATGCTTAAGTGGCTCACCCAAGTCCCACAGTTAGAAGTACTAGATTTACTATGGTTTATGGTCCCAGGTGGATGCTGATTTGATGTGTGACCTTGAGCAAGTCACTTCTCTCTTTGTATTGCAGGTTCCTGATCTGTAAGTAGCAGATAAGGATACTACCCATATCTTGTTTCTTGGCTTTCTTGTGGATCAGAGGCTCATTCTTTTATCCCACCCACTTAGCTGTTAGCATTCTTTAGAATATTGTTTTGTGTTCCATTCTTCCTATGTCTTCCTGCAGTGATCTCAGTTCTAATCTTTAGCTTTGGCATCTATGCAGGTGACCACAAAATTTGTATCACCAGCTTCAACTTCTCTCCCAAGTTACAATCTTAAATAGCCACAATACTAATTTGGATACCTTGTAGGTGCATATTTTGCTTTATAAAATTTACTGTTCTCCTATCAAAACTCACCCAGGACACACCATAATCTTTAAATATGGACCACAGTATGGCATAAGCAGGGTATAAACTCTACCATGTCCACCAACCCATTGCTTTTTGCCCCACAACTTTAAAATACAGCCCTTTTTTCTTTCCTAAGCCCATTATTTGCTCCCCAGCAGGTGAGAATAGATAAATTCTGAAGATAGCACTCCAAACCAGCCTGGGCTTCCAACTCTGTTGATCTGACGGCTTCCTGGTTCCCTTCTGAAATGAGCCCAAGTTAAGTATTGGTGTACATGGAGGGTAGGAAGGCGGAGAGTAGGGGGAAGCAGGAGTAAGCATTAGTTTTCTCATTTAATTAACTGCATTCAACAGAACTAATGCCATAAGCAACTTACTAAAGGCCAGTAATACATCCCTTAGGAAATACTTGGGGCCCAATTTTTTGGCCTATTAGTGACCACAAGAACAGCCTCATACATCCAGGTCTGTCAAAGCCAGAAGAAAAATGTGTATAATTGGAAAAAGGTTGAAAACAATCCTGGATAATGAATCACACTTACTCAGCTCTTTTGTCCTTCCAACTCTACAGCTAGCATCACATTTCATAAGGGAGACATGGAGAAGAGGCAAACACTGAAAGGGAACCTTTACTTATTTGACACCAGAGGGAAGCCTCCGTGATCAGTGGAATCAGCTGTTTACATAGATTCCACTAACTTGAAGTGTGTGTCGTGCTGAGAGGAGGCTATGGCTGCCTGCTTCCCTCATGGTCCAGAACAGGACCCCACAGTTTGACCCTTATCTACAGGAAAGTTGGCAGGAGGAGCTTAACAAAATCTCTTCTAATTAGGCTTTCTGATAATCTTCTAAATCCCCTCGTGCAAAAGCCAGCTACCTACCTCATTTCCTTGGACCGCCTGGAGTTACAATCTTCTCTGATATTTATTGGATCTTCCTCCCTGGGAGATAGCTGCTCAGTAAGAGGAAGATGAAATGGGGCTCCCCTGCTTACCAAGTGCATTTAACACACATTAGCATCTTGTGTGGATGGAAACCAGCTGGAATAATTTTGTCAGGGAGTGCCAAGCTTTAGTCTGTTGTAGAGCTTGAAGTGGATTCTCCCTGCTTGCTGGGATGAGGCCTTTGGATGTTAGTTTATGCCACTGACAGTGATGCATGAATTCAATCACTCAGTCTTCATCCACGAAGACATTGTGAGCCTCATACTTTTAAGCCCAAGACTCCTAGGGCAGGGAGAGGCACCGATGCAGCTTGACATCCCTGTGAAGAGGTTCTCATCATAGTCCTCCACCTGTAGCTCAATTTATCTACTCATCTACCACGTACAGTAGTTTTTCCTGCCATTTCTCATGTGGACACATGTCCAACATGAGCTAGCAAGTCCATATATGTGTGTGTTACAGTGCAGGACAGGAAAATACTTTGCTCCCAAGAAGCACATTCTCTAGAAGTGGCCTCTTCTCAATATCGTTGAAATCATCTCTTCACCTCACATTTTTTGTGACCTATTAGGAAAGTAAAGGTCAGTGTGTTGATTACTCCATTGGAACATTCAGCAGCCAGACCAAGAAGCAGTCAGTGGGCAATGGCTTCATGCAAGGGCACCCCCAATGTTAGAACCGGGAGTCATTTCTGGATGCCAGGAAACCCTTGGAATGTGATTTGAGGGTCCTTTTCATCTTTCTGAGTCCCTCACTCTGCATTTTTTAAAGCCTTGCTGAGAAGGCAAGCTCTGGGGAAGCAGGAGCCTGGCCTGTTCTGTTCATTCCTGTGTGTGCACATCACGTACATGCCTGAGTAAATATTGTTGAATAAATGGATGAAGGAAACCAGAAATGCTGCTATTTGAAGATGAATTTCTATGGGTCATCAGAGCTTTAAGGCAAATATCTCTGAGAAATAGGTCACAGTTTCCACTTTCTCAATTCATGATGCTGTGGATTTTCAAAATTTGTTTCATCTTTTGAACAAGGGAAACTTTAAAAAAATTCTTTATTTCAGGCTCAGGAATACATGTGCAGGTTTGTTACATGGATAAATTGTGTGTCACAGGGGTTTGGTGTACAGATCATTTCATCACCCAGGAAATTAGCATATGTATTAGTCTGTTCTCACGCTGCTATGAAGAAATACCCAAGACTAGGTAAAAGTGGTTTAATCGACTCACAGTTCTGCATGGCTGGGTAGGACTCAGGAAACTTACAATCATGGTGGTAGGCACCTCTTCACAGGGCATCAGGAGAGAGAATGAGTGCTGAGTGAAGGGGGAAGCTCCTTATAAAACCATCAGATCTCCTGAGAACTCACTCACTATCAGAAGTATAGCATGGGGGAAACTGCCCCTATGATCTCCCACTGGGTCCCTCCCATGACATGGGGGAATTATGGGAACTATAATTCAAGATGAGATTTGGGTGGGGACACAGCCAAACCATATCAGCATAGTACCTAATAGGTAGTTTTTTGATCCTCTCCCTCATCCATCCTCAAGTAGGCCCCAGTGTTGGTTGTTCCCTTCTTTGTGTCCATGTGTTCTCATTGTTTAGCTCTCACTTATAAGTGAGAACATGGACTATTTGGTTTTTGGTTCCTGTGTTAGTTTGCTTAGCATAATGACATCCAGCTCCATCCATGTTGCTGTGAAAGACTATGATCTCCTTCTTCTTATTATTATTATTATTTTGAGACAGAGTCTGACCCTGTCGCCCAGACTGAGTGCAATGGCGTGATCTTGGCTCACTGCAACCTCTGCTTCCTGGGTTCAAACAATTCTCCTGCCTCAGCCTCCCAAGTAGCTGTGATTACAGGCACCCACCACCACGCTCAGCTAATTTTTGTATTTTTAGTAGAGATGGGGTTTCACCATGTTGGCCAGACTTGTCTCGAACTCCTGACCTCATGATCTACCTGCCTCGGCCTCCCAAAGTGCTGGGATTACAGGCGGGAACCACTGCGCCAGGCTGATCGTATTATTTTTTATGGCCATGGAGTATTCCACAGTGTATATATACTACATTTTCTTTATCCAGTCTACTGTTGATGGGCATTTAGGTTGATTGTGTGTCTTTACTATACTGAATAGTGCTGCAATGTACATACATATACATGTGTTTTTATGGTAGAATGATTTATATTCCTTTGGGTATCCACCCAATAATGGGATTGCTGGTTAGAATGGTAATTCTGTTTTAAGTTCTTCAAGTAATCACTACACTGCTTTCCACATTGACTGACCTAATTTACTTTCCCACCAGCAGTGTATAAGCATTCCAACAAGGGAAACTTTTAACAGTAACATGAATGCCTTAGTCTGTTCTCACACTGTTAATAAAGACACACCTGAGACTGGGTAATTTACAATGGAAAGATATTTAATTGACTCATGGTTCCACATGGCTGGGAGACCTCACAATCATGGTGGAAGGTTAATGAGGAGCAAAGTCATGCCTTACATGGCAGCAGGCAGGAGGACTTGTGTAGGGGAACTCCCATTTGTAAAAGCATCAGGTCTCATGAGACTTTTTCAACTACCACAAGAAAAGTATGAGGGACACTGTCTGTCCCCATGATTTGATTACCTCCACCTGGCCCCACCCTTGACACATGGGGATTATTACAATTCAAGGTGACATTTTGGTGGGGACACAGCCAAACCATATCAACGGATCACAGTCTTTTCGTGAAGAATAAAGATAATGTGTGTTTATTTGGGAATGTGGTGTACACTCAATAGACATTATCTTTATTCTTCACAATAAGACTGTGAGTAGAATAACAACCTGACCTGACCAGTGAGGAACCTGAAGCTTAGAGAAATTAGATAATTTGCCTAAGGTAACCCAATTAGCCAGTGGTAGGTTTTAATCCAGATTATTTGAGAGCAAGCTTGTACTTGTCAGACACCAGGGGAAGGTCTCAGGGTAGAGGGAAATCAACTGTTTATTTGGATTCAACCAATTTAAATGCTGTTTAAGACTAAGGGCTCCTGTTTCCTTTTGCAAAAATGGGTGTTCTTTCTTCTACAAAGTGTAGTCCATGGCCAGCAACCTTCACATCAGAGAGCTTATTGGAAATGCAGTCTTGGA
Organism: Nomascus leucogenys; assembly: GCF_006542625.1. Lineage (NCBI taxonomy): Eukaryota > Metazoa > Chordata > Mammalia > Primates > Hylobatidae > Nomascus > Nomascus leucogenys. The sequence goes on from NC_044390.1 coordinate 69,916,299, forward strand.
CTTTAACTCAACCGTAATGAATCAGAATCTGCCTTTTAACAAGATCCCCACATGATTTGTATGTACATTAAAGGTTGAGAAGCACTGGTCTACACCACAACACACACACACACACACACACACACACACACACACACACAATAGCAGCAGCAAGTTCTGAGGGAAGAAGTAAGTACAGAGATAAAAATTTGGAGTGCAGTCTGTGCTCAAAGAAGGAAGGCCTGTTCTGTAGCCACTGCATTGCTGAGAACTAAGAAGTGAGTAGGTAATGGACACAGTGTGGAGTACTGGATCTTTTACTGGTGACAGCAGCATTTCTATCTTAGCACAAGAAACCCTTTGGTTCAACCAAAGGGGGTGATTCTAAGCATGCATCTGGGGCTTAAGCTTCCACTGGGGTGGCCAGCTTGCCCTGGTTTACCCAGGACTTTCCTGTAAGTCCTGCATCCTGAGAAAATCTTCTATTCTGAAAAAAACATGATGGTTGGTTATCCTAGCATCTGTCTCGTCCTAAAGGGGCAAATAATAAAATTACCTTAGACTTAGAGATCTGAGTTCAGCTTCCAGGATCATCACCTACTATTGCAATTATCTTACATGAGCCACGTAAACTCTTTTTCTTATCTGCATAAAGAAGCTAATACCAAGCTCCTTTGGTACCTGATGAATAAATTAAAAGCTATAGATATTAAGATCATCAAGTCAGGGATGATTTATATTCTATCTTCGTAGCCCTGAATGAAAGTTTGTGAATGCACTTTGTGAACTATGACATAATCGTGTATCCAAGATGTTGCCAGTGTTATAAGAATGTATCTCTCTTGAATACCACTCTGTCAAATTCTGTACAGTCTGTACTACTCTGATGAATCCTAGTCTCTTCAGAGAAGTCTCCTAACTCACTCCAGCCATAGTGGCTTCTCTCACTTTTGAAGAATCACTTGAAGAAAATTGTTCAGCATTACAAGTTTGTGTTTTGGCCAGGTGCGGTGGCTCATTCCTGTAATCCCAGCATTTTGGGAGGCTAAGGCAGGAAGATCACTTAAGCCCAGGAGTTTGAGACCAGCCTGGGTGACATAGTGAGATCTCACTTCTATAAAAAAATACAAAAATTAGCCCGGCATGGCGGCATGTGCCTGTAGTCCCAGCTACTCAAAGGCTGATTTAGGAGAATCACCTGAGTCCAGGAAGTTGAGGCTGCAGTGAGCATGATGGCACCACTGCACTCCAGCCTGGGCATCAGAGCAAGAACCTGTCTAAAAAAAAAAAAAAAAAAAGTATGTGCTCTGGAGACTTGGCTTCACCACTTAATATTCAAGTGACTTTGGACAAGTTACTTAACCTCGTGAAGTTCAATCACTTCAATGGTAAAATGGGAGCAATTGTAATAGTACCTGTCTAATTTATAGTTGGGTGTATGGAATAAGATAGTTAAATCTATGCATACCATAAACTAAAGGCTTAGATATGTTAGTTGCTCTGCTCTGAAATATATTTAATGCTTACTTTCTTAGAATCCTAATTCTTATAGGACCTGCAACTTGGGGAAGGAGTCTGTTGTAATAATAATCTTTTTTCAACTTTTTATGTGTTTACTTTGTCTATTCCTAGATTGTAAACACTTTCAGGTTAATAATAATGATATTATTGGTCATGCAGTGGTTCATGCCTGTAATTCCAGCACTTTGGGAGGGTGAGACAGGTGGATTGCTTGAGGTCAGGAGTTCAAGACCAGCCTGGCCAACATGGCGAAACCCTGTCTTTCCTAAAAATAAAAATAAAAATAAATTACCTGGGTGTGGTGGCGGGTGCCTGTGATCCCAGCTACTCCGGAGGCTGAGGCAGGAGAATCACTTGAACCTGGGAGCTGCAGTGAGCTGAGATCATGCCACTGCACTCCAGCCTGAGTGACATAGGAAGACTCTGTCTCGAAATAAAATAATAGTAATAATAATAATAATAGTATCTAGACCATCTCCTCTGAGACCAGCAGCTGTAATAGCATTTTGAGCACTTGTCATGTGCCAGGCACTATGAAAAGCAAATTGCCATCAGTTAGTGAGCATCTATTCTGAAGCAGGTCCTTTACTTAGGTTACCTCATTAACTCTTATGACATCCCCATGTGGTAGAAATTATTAGCCCCATTTTGCCGATGGCTTTTGATGATATGGAAATTAAGTAACTTTCCTGTCAGCCACACAGCTGGGACTCAAACTAAAGACCATTTTATTCCGAAGCTCATGCCAGCCACACAACTGAGATTCAAACTAATGACTGTCTGATTCCAAAGCTCATGCCATTTCTATGTTGCTTAGGTACTGAGATCCCCAGACCATCTAGTAGTTCTCTGCAAACACATAATAAAGTAGTGCTTCTCAAACATTAATGTAGATATGAATCACCTAGAGATCTTGATGAACTTCAGATGCTGGTTCAGTAAGTCTGGAATGGGCCTGAGGTTCTGCCTTTTTAGCAAGTTTCCAGGTGGTACTGATGCTGCGGTCCAGGGACCACACTTTGAGTAGCAAGGCTGCATTATTTACTTTCCGATGGGTTGGTTAATAGGTGAAGTCTCTAGGATCTGCATCTTCTGCAGTTCTTGGGGCTAGGTCTAGGGAAGGCGTGAGAGTGGCAGGAGGAGGATATTTGGTGGAACTGAGTAAGTAACCAGTCATATTTAGAAATTGTTCTTAACTGGAGTGGTCATAATTTGGAACTACTTTTATCTATTTCTCTTAAATTCTGTGGCATTGGATATTCATCAGATTTCTCCAGTGATCACAATCACCTGGGGTACTTGTAAACCAAAACACTTCCAAGGACTCTCTCCCAGGATGGGGCCTAGTAGTTTGTAATTTTACAAGTACTTCAGAACAGTCTAAAAGACACTGAAAGTGCTATAGAAATTGCAAAGAGCAGGCAATAAATGAGGAAATGAGGGGTGATGTAATCAAAGAAGGCTTGGCTGGTGGGGGTGGGGAGGTTGTAGGGGGCATGGTTAGGGGATGGAGCTCAGCCCTGCAGAATGAGAGAGTTCTAAAAGGGTAAAAGACAGTGGGAATAGTACTGGGTGGTGGTGGAGCACATAAACAAGGGTATGAAGATTGGTTCTGCATTTTTTCAGATTGAGTTTAAGGCCTACTGGATTTTGTTTGAAATGCTGTATAAACATCGTGTATATGGGTACACTAAAAATATTATAATAAAAGATTTTTAAAATATTGGTTATATACTCGAGTGACACCAAAGTCACATGCAACCAGAAGTTTGCATAATATAATAAACCATAAAAATTGCTGTGTTTCCAACTGCTGGATGAAAACATACATCGGAATGGCTAAAGTTAAAAAGCCCAACGATACAAGAGCTGGTGAAAATGCAAAACCCAATAGGAATTCTCACTCATTGGTATAAATTGGTACAACCACTTCAGACAATTCTTTTATGGTGCCTATCCACACTGAAATATACCTTTCCTAAGACCCAAGAATTTTACTTCTAGATAGAAATCAAACAGAAATTCCTACATTTCTAAGAACACCTAAAGTCTGAACAAGAATTTCATGGCAGCATTATGTATAATGGCCCCAAGCTGAAAATAAATTAGATTTTCATCAATAGTATAATAACAGTATAATATTTCATCATAAGAATATAGCACATTCTTATGATTAAATATTATATTGTAAAATTAATCAATTATTGCAAAAAGTAGATACAGAAAGTATGTTCAATATGTTTTTTTATTTTATTTTTTTATTATTATTATACTTTAAGTTTTAGGGTACATGTGCACAATGTGCAGGTTTGTTACATATGTATACATGTGCCATGTTGGTGTGCTGCATCCATTAACTCGTCATTTAGCACTAGGTATATTTCCTAATGCTATCCCTCCCCCCTTCCCCCACCCACAACAGACCCCGGAGTGTGATGTTCCCCTTCCTGTGTCCATGTGTTCTCATTGTTCAATTGCCACCTATGAGTGAGAACATGTGGTGTTTGGTTTTTTGTCCTTGCGATAGTTTACTGAGAATGATGATTTCCAGTTTCATCCATGTCCCTACAAAGGACGTGAACTCATCATTTTTTATGGCTGCATAGTATTCCATGGTGTATATGTGCCATGCTTTCTTAATCCAGTCTATTATCATTGTTGGACATTTGGGTTGGTTCCAAGTCTTTGCTATTGTGAATAGTGGCGCAATAAACATATGTGTGCATGTGTCTTTATAGCAGCATGATTTATAGTCCTTTGGTTATATACCCAGTAATGGGATGGCTGAGTCAAATGGTATTTCTAGTTCTAGATCCCTGAGGAATTGCCACACTGACTTCCACAATGGTTGAACTAGTTTACAGTCCCGCCAACAGTGTAAAATTGTTCCTATTTCTCCACATCCTCTCCAGCACCTGTCATTTCCTGACTTTTTAATGATTGCCATTCTAACTGGTGTGAGATGGTATCTCATTGTGGTTTTGATTTGCATTTCTCTGATGGCCAGTGATGATGAGCATTTTTTCATGTGTTTTTTGGCTGCATAAATGTCTTCTTTTGAGAAGTGTCTGTTCATGTCCTTCGCCCACTTTTTGCTGGGGTTGTTTGTTTTTTTCTTGTAAATTTGTTTGAGTTCATTGTAGATTCTGGATATTAGCCCTTTGTCAGATGAGTAGGTTGCGATAATTTTCTCCCATTTTGTAGGTTGCCTTTTTATATGAAGTTGAAAAACAGATAAAACTAAACTATGGTGTTAGAAACCAAGATATGGCTATCTTTGGAGAATTGGAGGGGCAAAAACCTAGGAGTGGCATGGTAGGGGGGGCTTATGGAGTACTGATAATATTCTGTTTCTTAACCTGGGTGGTGGTTATATGAATATGTTCATTTTATGATAATTTATTCATCAGTACACTTAACAAATGTGTTTTTTCTATTAAAATATCCTATTTCAAGAAAACACACGGGCATGCACACATGTATGCACATGCACACATACACACACACACACACACAAACACATGGCTTTTTAAAAAGAAGGGAGAAGACCCCACTCACAGATATTTCTATGCTAGGTTTGCACTGGCTCTATTTCTCAAAACTCATCTCTGGGACAAAACATTCAACTGACATTTGGGGATCTCTTTTCTCCCCCAGTCATGTGGTATAATGTTTGGCAAATGGAAATGACACTGGTTCTTCCCAAACCATGTATTTCTGTAAGAAACAGCCCATGGGCCACATTCATCTTCCCCTTGGAGAGGTGTTTAAGCATCACTCAACCCTGTGGGGTAGGCTTATTCTTGATTGGGAGAAACAGCCAACACTCATTGCCTCTGGAAACTTGCCCTAAACATTGAGTTTCATGGAGATTTCTCAACAAAGCATGGTCAATCTTATGAATAACTTGGTGAACTTGGTGATCACGTTTCCACTCTCCGTCTATTCACCACCTTCCCATGAACATATACGTGCCTATTTGTTCTGGCTTTTGCAGCCAATCTTGCAAAATCTACCTTCTACAGCTCCCAAGGCATGAGGGTTTGGTTTTCTTCCGATTACCCTGCTGGCTTAGTCCTGGCTTCATCTTCAAGCCAGAGGCCTGGGTGGTCTTTGAGAAATCAGAGGAAAGGTCATTAATGAGAGATCATCTCCCAAAAGTGATCTTTTATGAAGTCTCAGGCTAAAATCTCCCTGGAGTCTTGTCTTCTCCTAGTTGGGTAAAGATAGTATCATGTGAGCTTGGGCAAGAAGTTGGAAGAGCTCTGAAATGATGAAAATGCAAATGCGAGTCTCAAAATAATCCAAAGCAAATAATTTATTTTAATAAGTTAGCCAAGGCCGGGCGCCGTGGCTCACGTCTGTAATCCCAGCACTTTGGGAGGCCGAGGCAGGCGGCTCATGAGGTCAGGAGATAGAAACCATCATGGCTAACATGGTGAAACCCCATCTCTACTAAAAATACAAAAACAAAATTGGTTGGGTGTGGTGGCGGGCACCTGTATTCCCAGCTACTCAGTAGGCTGAGGCGGGAGAATGGCATGAACCCAGGAGGCGGAGCATGCAATGAGCCGAGATCACATCACTGCCCTCCAGCCTGGGCGACAGAGTGAGACAATGTCTGAAAAAAAAAAAAAGTTAGCCAATAAATACCTAGTGAGGGATTAATATGCAAATGATAGATGGTGAAAAAATGGATTACAATAATGAGCCCATTGCCCATAGGTCATTTACCTTACTTTTAGGATATCTGGCTTGTATATCAGTTTTTAAAGTAGGGCCTGAAAACTGACAGCCTGCAGGACTAATATGGCCCACAGACAGGTTTGGTTTGGCTTGCACAGTTGTTTTAAAACTCAGAAACTTTACACTAAAATCCATACTTAACAGCATCTCTTTAAAAACTGAAAGATATGGCAACATGTCGACGCATTAACAATTTATTGTAGCCACCATCTCCCATTGCCTTATACCAGAACTCTTTCACTCATGTATATTGCTTGCCTAATCCCTTTAGGAGTTTGTGTTTTCCACCATTATAAAAGTGTCTGTCTTCGTAAATAGGTTCCATGAAAGGGGAATCATAATCAAACCTGTTCCTAGGCTGTGTTGGCGGGATGTGCTTGGGCAGTTGTATTTTTTATGATGTTACCTCTCACTCCACCTCTCCACTTCTCACCCTGGGTTGACTTTTGACTTCACCAGAAATGGCACCTGAATCAGAGGTGGCCCATCCTGAAGCTTGCCAGGGACTTCTGGCCAGACAAGAAAGGGTGAACAAGGATAATCACATTCTTTGCTCAGAGTTTGGAATTAGAAAGCTGAGCAACTGTTTCTAGTTAGTGATGGAGAAAATTGGAGACATTGCAAAATGCACTTAGCATCACGGCAAGTCAAAGCCCTAGGCAAGCTGAGCTGGGTGGTAGAGAAAGTCCTTGGAGAGGGGAAAATGGACTTCATGCACTGAAAGAGCCAGTGATAAGACAAAAGTTTGCCCTGAAAGGCTGAGAGCACAGCTTTGTCCCCTTGAGTTCATTCTCAATTCTAGTTCTGGTGAAACCTAATGGACTTGGTTTTCAATCCTTGGATGTACCTGACTTAGAAAAACTTTGCCCCAGTCTTCCTATATCCACCCTTCTTCTTAGGGAAATAATAGCCTGAATTTCCTTAAGGGAACCATTCTACTATGAGAACTAAGATTACATGAGAATGAATCCTATGCACAGGGGAGAGAAGACTTACACCCTAAATATTTCAGATGTTTCCTATTTCTCCAGAAATGCTTTTACTCATCAGAAGGCTCTCTAAGCCTTCACTCAGTATATCTGCCTATATTTAAGGCATAGTTGGGAAATACAATAATTATGAAAATACATTTTGTAAACATTTATGGAGCATCATCTGTATATGATCCAATATGGTAAAGACTGAGAGGGAAACAAAGATGACCCAATTTCCTGAACTCAAGGGGCTTACAATCTAATTTGGAAGACAGAAAATGTCTATGAATTGCTATTCATATTGCAGAATGAAACAAACAGTACAGTAAATAGTTGCAGATCCTCAGAGTCCTTAGGAGAGAAAGAGGAGGAAGTTATCCTCTTTAACGGGGATTAGGGGGCTGCTTGGTAATCTGGCTTCCTAGCAATGAGGGGAGGCAATGATAGTCGGAGAACAATTTACGAGGAGACACAGATAACAGGACAATGTTGATGGACATGAAGGGAGGAGACAGGAAAAAAAGAATATAAGAGATCTGGAAGCACAGCAGGACAGAGAGAATAATCTCTTTCTCAGGAACCCGGGGGCATTGCTGGATGACATCCTATTGCCCCCACCACTGTAGCACCAACACTGGGTATCGAGAAGGCTCAGAGGAGCAAGAGGTCACCATGGATTTGGAATTCTTCCCAAGGGGACCGGCCTTCAATGGGGCTTTGAAGCTTTGTTTACATTTTAGAAGAGGGTGAGAGGCAGCAAGAGCCTCCTAGTTGAAAGGAACCATGGGAACAAAGGCATAGGAAGGCAAATTCAGGGGCAGTATTGTGTGCTGGGGGAGAGGGAGTGTGAGCAGACAGGCCTTACTGGATTGATCATTCACAGTGGAGAGTGCTGGAAAAACACTGTTGATAAGGCTGTCTGGAGCCGGCCTGTGGAAGGCCTTGGATTGCAGGACAAAGGGTTTGGACTTGATCCTGGAGGCAGTGGGAGCCAGAGAAGACTGGGGAAAAGGGTTTACTTGATGAAAGAGTTCCTCATTCATTAAAGAAAAGTACCAGCACAGCTCATTTTTCTCCTTAGAAAACAATCACAGAATTTAGCTTTAAATGCACCCCCAACTCAGGGAAAAGCATATACCAGCCTCTGCAAAGGCTCCCGGGGGGAGTTCATGAGTTCAGACTCAAAGTACAAGATGTGTTTTACTTGGCATTTAAGCATTTCTATGGGTGATGCATGTCCTCAAACGAGGACAGACCAATATGATTCTATACTTTATATCAGCTGATTCTCAATGGTGCCCTTTCTCTCCACCATTCAGTCTCTGACCCCTCCACTTCCGGATATCCAGAGTAAAATGGTTATAAGACAGATTGCATAATTTCTTGGTGGCATCTGTGTGGTGTAGATTCTCTGGGTAAGGGCTTTGCAGGAACTGAACTACCGTTTTCTCAAGCTCTCGAGGTCTCACTTAGTCCTTAGCAGTGGATGAAAACACCTAGCATCCAGTCTGGCAGTGGGGCCTGGCACATGGCAGGAACTCAGCCAGAACTTGTTAGTAACAGTGTTTATGATACACAGGGTTGTAAACTGAAACTTTTGATGTATTTCTTCTTTCTTTCTCCCTTCCTTCTTGCTCACTTACTTCCCACTTCATTTTTCTTTCCTTTCAGCTTTTCTTTTCAACTCATTCTTGTTTCTTCCCCCTTCGTTCCCTCTTTTCTTTTTACTTTCTATCTCCTTGTAACTTTCCTTTCCCTACAGGAACTGGGAAAGACAAGGGTGTGTGGGCGGTCATGGCTCCCCTCCAAGGAAAGTGTGAGGCTTTGGGCAAAATAGATCTCTCATTTCTTCCAAACATAGGTCTAATCTGAACTGTCTCCAGGCTCTAGTCTCCAATCCAACTTCAGTGGTTTTAGTTGGACTCCATGAGAAGGGACCCCAGGGATGCTGTGTCTTTAGTCTTGTCTTGGAGAAACCCAGCTTTCCATGCGTCTACTTGTCTCGCAGACTGGGGCACCCACGTTCCCTTTCCTCAAGTCACTAGCGCCTCGGAGAGACTCTTCAGAGTGAAATGCCTGGCTGAAGAGAAGCAGGACTTCATTAAGAGTTTGATTTATCCCCAAATGATCTATTGTTATGCATCAAACATGTTTTCCCTACAAACTAGTTGGCAGAGAGCACACAGATAAATTACTACAAGATGTAACCAGACAAGCTGTTCAAAAGGGAAATGGTTCTCTGTGTGTGGAGCTCAGGAGAGCACATCTATAAACATGTGTTGGGAAATCAATCTGGTGTAAGTTTGCAAAAGAAATGCACTGCTGTCCCTAAACTACCAGCTTGCTGTGATACCTGACTGTTCTTTCGAGATCGTAGTCCATCGTCACAGTGGTGAGGAAAGGGAGAGGTACAACCTACTCTGAAGTGTCTTCAAGGGGGAAGGAATACCAGGTTTTCCATAGGCAGTTGCAAATTATCTCCCTAGGCACAAGTCAATTCATCCAATTCATTCTCTGGAGACAATAGGTTAGAGTAATTCTACCAACATATAACAACATTTAGTTGATGTTATGGTAATTTGAAAAGAATTATAGTAACATAATGCTACCGCACAGTACTGTGTAGTGTGATGTGGAAGAAAACCCCCTGGGTGTGGCTTCAGAGACAGAAGTGTGTAAATCCCTTCCTGACCATGTGCAACTTGCTAGTTTGGTGACCCTTGGAAAATCTCTTCACTTTTCTGAGATTTTTGTCCTTTTTCTATAAAGCAGTTAAGTGTATACAGGTTGAATATCCCTAACCCCAAAATCCAAAATCTGAAATGCTCCAAAATATGAAACTTTTAGGGCACGAACATTTCACCACAAGTGGAAAATTCCATGCATAAGTACTAAAACAAACTTCAGTTCATGTACAAAATTATTAAGAAATACTGTATAAATTACCTTCAGGATAGGTGTATAAGTTCTATGTGAAACATAAATGAATTCCATGTTTCGACTTGGATCCCATCCCAAGATATCTCATTATGTATATGCAAATATTCCAAAATCTGGAAAAAAAATGGAAATCTGAAAGATCTTTAGTCTCAACATTTCAGATAATGGATACTCAACCTGTACTACTTGCTTTGACAAGACTTGCAAGAATTACAGAACACATGCAACCTGTCCTATAACTGCACTGTGGCCAATAAATTAAAAGTGGTTACATTAATTCTTTAGTTCCTTCCTCACATAAGCTACATTTCAAGTGGTCAAGAGCCACATGGGGCTGTGGCTACTGTAATGAGCAGCACAAATATATAATATTTCCATTATTACATGAAGTTCTATTCAACAGTGTTGTCCTAGAACATGCCAGACACAAAGTTAGATACTTTACACATAATTTTCTCTTGCTTCAAAGTTTTCAAACACCTTGACACATACAACTTAATTAAAAGTCCATCTATCCAGCAAATCTCGAGTGCCCTTTGATAGTCTGTTGGACAAAACTGTCCAAGACTGACTCTACCTAGTATTCTAAGCTGGCTCAAGTCTACAAGGCATAGTGATTGCTGAAAAATTGGAGAAGGTCAAAGACAGAGGACTTCTGGGCCTTTACCAAATGCATATATATGAGAGACTTTGGCTGCAACCACAAAACATATCTCAGTAGAGATGATAATGAGAATAGAAAGAAAGTGGAATCAGCAAAGGAAAAAAATAATCCTGTAGGAATAGCCACCAAATACTCTTGCTTTAAACATGGCGAGGACAGCCTAAGAAACCTTCTCATGATTCATGTAACATTGTTGGAAAAATCCCAGGGTAGATAAAAGCCACTCCAAGATATGTAGCTGAAGCTTAGGAAACTTTCTCAAGGTCAAAGCCGAGTTATTCCAAATTTGCTTTCATTTCATTGAAGACCATCTTGACTCTTTGGGGTGAGTCCAACACATCTATGCTGCAGCTGATCAGATTGTAGCCTGCTGAGAAGGACCTCTTGATCTTCAGAGCACATTTCCTGGCAGAAAAAATAAGGCAAGCACAAGGTAAGGTTGCCTTCCACAAGCAAAAGTGAAAAGAACAAAAGCAATAGCTACATTTGTTAAGTGCTTATTGTGTACCCTGTTCTATTTATATTACACTGGTCATCTGATTTAGTCTTCACCATAACCTTATGAAGAACTATTAATAGCCCCATTTTATAGAGGAATAATTGAGGCAATAAATGGCTAAGAACCACCCAAGGTCACAAGCTAGTAAATGGTAGAGCCAGGACTTGACCCTGTGCAGTACAGCAAGAATTCACATTCTTAACCACTGTGCCTGTTAGTGTAAGTGATCTCTCTGGCTTTCTCATTTAAGTTTCTAAAAATAATGAATTCTTATACAATCTTTAGGGTTTTCCTTCTGCAGCTTTTCTGGTCACTGTAGAAAACAGCCGTACGTATTACATAAAATTATAGCATTAAAAATAATGAAATAAATACTGCTTTTTTTGACAGTGCATCTTATACATCGTATATAAGCAAGCATTTCACAAATAAGTGAAAAATGCAAATAAGACAGTGAGATTGTTATATCTTTGAAGGTGTGGGATCATTTTGTCTTGAATGTTTGAGTGAAGAAATTGTCAAATGAAAATGGGCACTTAGATGGGGAGGGTAGTCCCTAAACTTAAGATTTGTAGATCTGCTGCCTATTTTTGTAAATAAAGTTTTATTGGAACACAGCCACATCATTTTTAGATTGTCCATGTTTGGTTTTGCACTACAATGATACAGTCGAGTAATTGTGACAGACTGCATGACCCACAAAGCCTAAAATATTTACCATCTGGCCCTTTACAGAAAAAGTTTGCTTACCCCTGACTTAGATGACAGTGACAAAATTATGTTCTGATAGTCTGTCTTAACTTATATCTGTCATTTTCAGTTGATTGAAAATGTAGGATTTCACTGGTACAATATCAGTGAAATTTGACATTATTTAATTTTACATAACCCAAAACTGCAAATAAGAGGAGCTGACAGGTCAAATGGCCAACATTTATAATGAAGCATTGTCGCAGTTCTGAATTTGAGAGCCAAAGGCAATCCTAAATAAGATAGAATGAGAAGCTGCTCCATGATTCTCCAACCTCTCGTCCATTTCTGTCTATACCTCTAATCACAAGTAATCATTGTTATTATTCTTGTTATTGTTTTATTTGCAAGGGTTTCACCTTTCCTACCTATAAGTTTCTTGAGGGCAAAAGAATGCCCTTTCATTAGCCCGGAACTTGGCACAGTGTTTGGTAGGAGATGGGCACATAGTAGTAGCTGAGTGAATAACTACATATCATTGAGTTAAAGAGTCCATGCTTAGGAGAGTTAGGGAAGCTGCTACAGTACAGGGATGTTTGGGCAGAGTGCTATCTCAAAGACTGGGTGAGCCAGCAATGAATTCATAAAAGTCACAGGGTTGTTACCTAACCAATGTGCAAATATATCCCAGGCTAAGTGAGGAAATCATGGCTAACTTTTACTGATCACACATTATACTCTGGAGACACACCTTTCTCAGTTCCTTGCTTTTATTTCATTTAATCCTCACAGCGACTCAAGGAAATAGATTATTCTGTTTATTTCGTAAGTGAGGAAATAGAAGCATAGAGAGGTTTATTACCTTATCCCAGGACACACAGCAAAAAAAAAAAAAAAATGGTAGAAATCAGTCTTAAACCCAAGTAGTCTGAATCCAGACACAAAATTTTCAATAATTATGCTATATTCTTCTCTATGTAGCTGCATCTGTGACTTCTTCCTCTTCAGTGGTTTCCAAGACATTCTATAGGGAGCGCTCTGAGAACATATATGTTTACTTTTCTAACAAAAACCAATTGCTTAAACCTAGTTTGTTGCATAACTATGCATTTTATTGCCAACTTCCTAGTAACTGGCCTACACAAAAATAAAGCATATCATGTGAACAGGGATAGGCATAACATACTCTATTGTCTTTATATTTCCAGCACTCATTTGGAATTTACTCTGTTATACTTTTCTATGAAATTAAAATTATACTCTTTCAAAGTTTGAAATACTGGAAAACTTTAGATAAAAGTCCTTGTTAGCCATATCCCAGTCTTATGTCCAGTAGAATCAATATCACCCAGGAGCTTGTTAGACATGCAGAATCGAGGCCCCATCCCAGACTGACTGAATTGAAACCTGCATTTTAACAAGCTGACCAGGTGATTTATATGCACTTTAAAGTCTGAGAAATATTGACTCTGTCATGGCAGAATGATTACCATTGATTCCCCCAAAGAGAACAATTTGGGTACCTCTGGTTAGATGGAAAAGAGAGGCAGGCTGATAAAAGCCTGATATGCTTGGGGCAGAGGCCCCATCCTAGCTGTGAAAAGACCTAGTGGCTTATAGCCCTGACTGCTTTTAAAAGCCCCAGAACCCAGGCTTCTCACCATACCAACTAATTTAGAACCTCTGAGGTGGGGACTATGTACCAGCATTTTTTAAAGATCCTGGAGTGATTCCAATGTGCAGTGAAGGTTAGTCCCTCTGTTGGAAATGGGTGTTCTTTGTAGGAAAAGAGTGAATGCGTCTCTATTTGCCCTCTTCACCTGGGGAACTGACACTCACCTTTAATGTCTTGGTTTATGCCTTGATGTTTTTTTCCTCCAGGAAGTCTGAATTAGGTGCCCCTGTGTGCTCCACAGCACCTACGTTACTCTTATCAAGAGCTATTGTAATTTCCTGTGTACTTTTCTCTGTGTCCCATTTGCCTCAAAATTTCATGATGGCAACACGGTAGCCATCTTGCTCACATGTGAACAACAGCTGCAGGAATGAGCACTCAGTGCACACTGATCATGTGCCAGTCACTGTGCCTCTATTACCTCAGTTAAGACCCATTACAACCCTCTTATCATCTCCATTTTCCAGGTGACAGCTGAAGGTTTAAGAAAGTGAACTTGCCTCCGGTCACACTGTTTAGAAGTCCTTAGTGCTATATTCAGTTCTTGGCACCTAGTATTGTTCAATAAAGATTTGTTGAGTGAAAGAATAGAGGCATGAGCTATTGTCTTTTCAAGCCTGCCCACACCTTCTGTGGTGGGATTAAAGCCACACTGAGATTTCCTCCCCCTACTCTCCACCCCATCCCACACTCACTGGAGCTCAGCCTTGACATCTTTTAAGTTCTCTGCCACAAAGTAGATAGGCTGAAAGGCCCAATCTTTATATGCCTGGATGGCAGCAGCTTCTGCATCAAAGGGCTTGTATTCTGGCTTGTTTGACAGAATGTGTTTAAAGGAAAAATCAAATGAGAGGGAAGAGACCAGATGTATAAAATTTTCCAAAGTATTTACTTTCAGCTTAGAGTCTCAAGCTGTGTTTCTCAACCTGAAGGCGGAGGACATAGTGTGGGAGGATTAGGGCATGGAATTGTGCAAAGGACCTTAATCCTCAGCCATGTCATATATTTTCTTGGAGTGGAAATAAGCTTTATTCTCCACTCCTAGATGTACTATTGGATTGTAATACTGTCATAACAAATAAAATGCGAGCTCATTTAAAATTATGAAATCCATATTAGCTTTCCATCATCTTAGTAAGTACAAACAGCAGCGCTAATACATTTTGTGGGGTCCAGTGGGGATTTTTGAAGTTATTACTGGTAATAAAAATTCCAAATATATATTTACTGTGCAATGTACTGTGGATGTAGATTATCTCATATAATTCTCCAACAGCCCTTTGAGGTAGGCACTATTATTATTGCTTTATACATGAGGATCACAAGATATTTAAAAACAGTGGTAATTGTATTTCCTACTTAATAGTGTAATGGAGAGTAAACACCCGGGGAACTCTGTCAGGTCAGTGCCAGAATGCCCTCCCCTGCCAAAAAAAGAATCCATGGAGGCCCAGACAGCTTGGAGTGGGAGATGGGGAATGCTAATAGCTATGCCTGGAAGTGACAGGGAGCCTCATGTAGACTGATAGAGTCTAAAATTCGGGAGTGGGTAGTAAGCCAGCAGGGAGGTACCAGATGCCGAGGAGATTCAGCAGGCCCTAGAATGGGTGTCTTAGGATGAGAATGGTACCTGTCTAAGGCAAATGAGTTATCACCTTGGGTTGGATGGGGAGAATATGTAAGGACCTCCAATGTCTAGAAAGAGTGCTTCACATTTACAAGTATTCATTGAGTCCCTACTGTGTTCTGCACACAATGCAAGTGGCTGGAATATGGTTCTGAGCAAAAGAGATATGGTTTCTGCCTTAATTAGACTTGTTTAGAGAAATTGTTCAAATATTTACATAAGGCATAACAAAACTGTAGCAAGCGTGATGAAGAAAAGGTACAAGGTGCTATACAAGCATCTGATAGCAGAATCTGATTTCCTTTGGGGGTCTCAGAAAAGGCTTTCTTAAAGAAGTACTGGAGAGAGAGGAGAGCATTTCTGGCAAAGGGAACAGCTTGTGCATTTCTGGCAAAGGGAATATTGGTGCCTAGATCCAATCCCCTGAGGTTCTAAATTGATTGGTATGGTAAGGAGCCTGGTCTCTTAAAAGGGAACAGCTCTTAGGAACTGGAGAGAGAGGAGAGCACTTCTGGCAAAGGGCCCCGAGGTAGAAGGAAGATAATACATTTGAGAAAATGAAAGAAAGCCAATATGTCTTGAGCTCAGTGTGGGTGAGAAAAATACTTCTGTCTCGGAGGAGATGAGACTCTGCACCAGCTATATAGATGAGACTTTGACCCCAGAAAACAAGACAGGGAATGAACCATTGAAACCTGAGCCCACGAGAAGACTAGAAGGACTAAGCTATTGAACTATGAGTCTGAACTTCAATTTATCATCACAAAGGATGCAGGTAGTCCCAGTGTAGCTCTCAGTATACTGCCCGACAAGCGTGCAGGCAGCATGTACCCTGCTTAGGGCCAGGAAAGTTGTTTCAGCCCTAATTGTACCTCTTTCTCAATTTGGTATTACTGGGATTCTGCTGACCCCATCGTATTGCTTAGAATATTGCTACACAAATTGGAGACTTAGACTGACAATTTCTAGAGGTGGGAACTGGTAGTTTTGTCGAGTGATCCTTATGTAGTTAAAATTTTGATAATGGTGGTTTAGAAATGTGGTCTTCGACCTTAGCTGCACACCAGTGACCTAGAAGATCTTTAAAATTATTGATGCCTCGGCACCACCCCCACAGTTCCTGATTTAATTGCTCAGAATGTTGGTTGGGCATCGAGAATTTTGAAAGCTCTTCAGATGACACTAATGTTCAGCTAGATTTGAGAACCACAGATTTAGAGGCTAGTTCCCAAATGCCAGTCCACAGATCAGCTGTATTAGAAATATCTGGAGTGCTTATAAAGAAATCTCCAGCCCTACTTCAGACCTAACCTGCCAGAATTTCTAAGGGCAAAGCCCAAGAATAGGTACTTGAAAATATTTATCCTGACACTTAAAACAAATATGGGACCACCACATGATTTTTGAACCTATCTGGGCTTGGGAGGCCCTGATTTGGATTGAGGCATCTGAAACTGTAATCTGATCCAGTCTGTGGTGGAATCCAAGGTTCTGCATTTTTTTCTTTTTTTTTTTAATTTTATTATTATTATGCTTGCAAGCTTCAAGGTTGTGCTGCTGGTCTGAGGACCACACTGCAAGCAGCGAGGGTTCAGGAAACCCAGATGAAAGAATGGGCAGCTTTAATTTAAAATCTGTAAAGGGCTGTACCTGAAATCTATTAGCACAAGGGACTATATTTTCATGGCCCTCTCTCTTTGCCAGACCACTTTCTTTAGGGCAAGGATTGGGTCATTATCATGTCTCCATTTCTAGCACCTAAACGGAGTGCTCCTCACATGTTAGGAACACAATAAATGGGTTTTGAATTGACTGAATACCATGATGTCCTTAGGGTCCAAGCTGTGGAGCCAGCTGAAGGTGAGACATTGCTATAATGCGGGCCTTCTGCCACTTCCAGTCATAAATTCCAACTGGACGGGGTCCAACGCGAAGCTGTGTGTTACCAAAGCCTGCTCTGTAGGGGGTAGGGTCAAAGCAGGCCTCTGAAATATTGATAATTCTGAGCAGTGACCACAGCTATGATATTTACAGACCCATGAAGCGCAAGAGACAGCCTGAGGTTGTTCACACAGCCAGAGACTCCAAGGACTTACTCTGCTCCAAATGGAGCATGTATATTGCCCAATCCTGCCAAAAGCCATACGGTTCATTAGCTTTTACTATACAGAGAAATGCGCCAGGCCTGGTGCTAAAATGACATGATAAAGCATATTTGACAGCAATAGTCAGAGGAAAAGGCACAGTGGGAACGGAAGAGCTCTGTGGGACATTGCTCATGCCTTTGGAACAGAAGAAAAATACCTCTGCCTCTCGATTTGGAGACCCAGGCTGGTTGGAATCTGATGAGGACTTATTACTTTAGAAACATTTTTCAGGGGTTTGATTTCATCCCCTGGATTCTCTTTGCCTGGTGATGGATGTTTTTCTCCTTAATACTTTTTGATACTGTGACTATTTGTGTGGTTTGTGAGTTAGATATTGGGAGGGGGTCAGGAGAGGAAAAAGACACAGAGAGAGAAAGAGTAAAAGACACAGAGAGACAAAGAGATAGAGAAGGGAGGTAGGAAGAAAAAAGCCCACAACTGTAAGTGAGTGGAAAAGAGTGGACGAAGAGCAGTGAGGAAAGGAGATGGGATGTCAGAGGAGGATGGAGGCCAGGAGGATCCAGGTCAGGGCCCTCCCTTCATTTGGGATGGATGGTCTTTACACTCAAGGCTGGTCTTAGTGTGTTCTGATGGATGCTTATGTAATCTCCATCTTCTTTACAAGAGGCACAAAACTAGCATTTCTGGTCTCACCTTCAGTCCTAATAACTCTATGCCTCCTGCCATGCCATGAAATCTCATCCCTAATTGTTTTTCTGCCACCATCACTCCTGTCCTTTCAATCACAGACAACATGGTCTGGCTCAGGGACATTTACATTTATGTGTTAGAACTTTCTCAGGCTGTTACATCCCAACTTAATCTGGTCCTAGCACACTTGAGTCTTTTGCCCATCTTTCCCCAGTGCCTTTGGCTCCCTTCTCTGGGCATAGCCTGAGACAGGGTCTCATGCTCTGCTTGGCCCACTCTCCACTCCATCTGAGTATAGATTCCCCCTGGAATGTATTCCAAATAGCCCAGTGTTTCCCAAAGTGTGTTTTCTGGACCATCTGCTTCAGAATCATGGAGGTGGGATAGAGAAAGGGGAAAAAGGGATTTTTTTTTACCTGCAGATTCCTGGGCTCAGTTCTCCAACCCCTAAACCAGACTGCGGACTGGGGGTGGGGGCAATTTTGAAAATATGCAGTTTTAATCCTTGACCCAGGATTGTGAGATATAGTAAAGTTTAAGAACCTCAGCAAGACCAGCCTTCTGGCTTCCCAGATTCTTTCTCCTTCAAGACCTGGCTCAGAAGATCAGAGACTCCCCTTCCGCAACACACAGGGTAATGTCAAGAGCCTGGGCCAGATACCTTACACAAATCACTTAAACTCTCCAGGCCTTTCTCATCTTAAAGCAGGGGGCAGCATTGAAGTCACAAGTAGGAACAAGGACAGGACAGGTGACATCTAGACAGGAACGATGCTGGGACAATGGGAATTAGGGAAACTGGAAGCTGCAAGCTTGAAGCAGGCAGCTGCTCCTCCAGTGCAGTCAATTGTGGCCAGATGGGAATGGGGCCCAGAGATGCCAAATCTTCTGATTTTTTTAGGGAAGCTAGAAATCAGAATTTCTATGTAACCATTTCCCAATTTTTTTTATTCGCTGGCTGATTTCTTTCTAATGGGCCAAATAAAATTACACATGTGGGGCACGTTTGGGCTGTTGAGTCCACATTTGCAACCTCCAGACTAGGGCTCCCTAAGGTTGCTTTTCACACGACAGTCCTGGCATACAGCGATCCTGAAGCCCCTTGGTTAAACAGGTTGTTCTGTTGCTAGTTGGAGCTTCCCAGCTGATCCCTCTGCTTTCCAGGAAAACCCCACAGCTCCACTGGTTCCAAGAACCACTGAGGTTCTCAAAGCTTAGTGTGCATCACAGTCACTTGGAGGGCTTAGTTAAAACACAGCTTGTTGGGTCCTACGTGCAAAGTTTCCAATTCACAATGTCTGAGTTAGGGCCTGAGAATCTGTGTTTCCTACAGACTCCCAGCTGCTGAGGCTGCTGGTCCAGGGTTGACACGTTGAGAACCATGGCTGTTGACCCGTTACTCACTACTCGCTACCTATGATGTTTGCTTTCTCCTTAAAACCGGCACTCAGGGCCTGGTGCGGTGGCTCATGCCTGTAACCTCAGCACTTTAGGAGGCCGAGACCAGCGGATCACCTGAGGTCAGGAGTTTGAGACCAGCCTGGCCAAACATGGTGACACCCCGTCTCTACTAAAAGTGTAAAAATTAGCCAGGCGTGGTGGCAGGTGCCTGTAACCCCAGCTACTCAGGAGGCTGAGGCAGGAGAATCGCTTGAACCTAGGAGGTAGAGGTTGCAGTGAGCCGAGATCGCGCCACTGCACTCCAGCCTGGGCAACATGAGTGAAACGCCGTTTCAAAAAACAAACAAACAAAAGAAAGAAAAGAAAAAGAAAACCGGCACTCAGGTTTTAGCTTCTCTCTCATTCCTGAGTCACTTCATACTGCAATCTTTGTGCTTTCCTGGTGCTGCTCACATGATAAAGAACTCATTTTAACAACAGCTGCCATGTTTGAGTGCTTACAGTGTGCCAGCCATTTGTCCAAGCACTTTACCGTGTAATCGTCAACAAACCTTACTAAGGAAGGTATCATCCTCAGTCTCTACATGAGGAAACCAAAGCCTGGAGAAGTTAAATAACTGGCTTAATATCACAGACTTTAGTGAATGGTAGAAACAAGGTCCCAACCCAAACTGTCTGGCTCCAGAGATTGGTTGTCATGTAACTTATAGACCAAGCTGCAACACTTTTGAGAGTGACACGAGATACTATTAATAATTATGCCAGCACAACAGATATAAACCAAGACTGACCTAGGCAAACCAGGACATAAGGTTGTCCAACATATTCTGCCATTTTAAATGTACTTGTTGAATGGTTGCAATCTTGTGAAAAGACCACAGGCTTTACAGCCAGCCAAATTCAGGCTTCATTGGGCAGAGGCATGAAAGTACCCAACACAGTGCCTGCTGCATGGTAGGAACTCGGTAGATACCTGTTTCCTTCTGCCAAGCTTCTAATCCTTTGCTGGGCAACATGGGCAAGTGTAACATGTAGCCCTTATTCTAGAAGCCCTTATAATAGAGTTGATAGAAAAAGGAACATAAATGAAAACTTGTAAAGATTATTCTAAGACTTTAGTAATCTGAGGCCGAGCATAAGAGTTCAGAGATGGTGATTCCCTTAGCTTTTGAATTTTTAGGTAAGTAGAAATTTGAACTGTGTCTTGAAGACTCAGTAGAAGGTAGGAAGGTTAGAATTGGGTATAGCTAAAGAAAGACTGAGTTTATTCAGAAGTGTCTCTATGACATAAGTTTGTCAAATATTTCAACTCCATTCCAACCATTTTAATATTCCAGGTACAATGAAACAGGGACACATTTTTGTCATATTTTATTTTTTCGGTGTTGTGCACTCACAAACCCCTAGAGAGCCCAGATGAGGACTCGATTCTCCCAGGCATGGAAGGACAGAGACACTCCTTAGGAGCATTGGTCTGTGGTTTTCAAGACCTTCTGTTATTTAGGAATTTTGAACAAAATCCTGCCCCTCACAAAGGTTTTCACAGTAAGAGCAACAGCTGCGAGGTACTTATTCCTCCCTGATTTATGTAAAAAGGAAGAGCAACTTAATCATACTTTTTCTCAGTCCCAAGTGCGGGAAATTCTAAACAGGCTCAACACCACCCTCTAGTGTGCACAAAGGGCGGACGTGGGAATTGAAGCCTGTTCATGACAAAGGCAGCCGGTGAAGACTGGAGAAGGTACAGGGAGAGAAACAACATCCTTGTATCTGCAGGAAGCCCATGAATTAATATATATCCAAGTGCTCTAAGGTAAAGTACTTCTTTAATAGGAAGATCTAAGGGATCGCTTCCAAAAGAAAGAATATAATGTTCTGTGAAATACTAATCCCACGAGATTCCGTCCGCATGCACTCTTCTTTTTTTTTTTTAATTATACTTTAAGTTCTAAGGTACATGTGCACAACGTGCAGCTTTGTTACATATGTATACATGTGCCATGTTGGTGTGCTGCACCCATTAACTCATCATTTACATTAGGTGTATCTCCTAATGCTTTCCCTCCCCCATTCCCCCACCCCACTCTTAAAGTGCCCCACGGTTAAGTAAGTTTGGAATCCTCTGCACATCATTCCAGTCTTCTGCAAGCCCCTGTACAGCTTCAGTGTTTAGGAAAACTGTTGGGAAGTTATTCAGTGATGAAAAATCCACTTCCCACAAACATTTGACCCCTGAACTTTTTTTTTTCACCCCCACAAGCCCCATATCATCCCCTAACACAACTTCTCATGGAACGTACTTTGGGCAATGCTGCTAGAAAAAGTACAAATGAAATTCTTACCTTCAGCTTCCCATTTGATGAAAGAAGTCCTGTCCTGTAGGCTTTGATGGCTCCACTCTGCTTGCAAAGATCAAACTCTAAAGTAAACTAGTAGAGCTGATCAAGGCACAAAACAGAAAAAGAATGGAGCGGTGACTGAAACCGAATATCTAATCAACAGTGCCAAGGACTGGAAGATCCCTCAAGAGGCTGAGAGGCAACCCAGTTCTTCCCCACTTCAACCCCATCCCGATCTTCAGGCAGGACAGAGAGCCGTCGTACTGTTCTCCTAATGCATCATCCTCAGTCCCCTGGACCCCTCTTCTGTTAAAGTTCAATTGTATCTGAGACTTAGTTCAAGGGTCCTCTTCTTCAAACCTTCTCATGACTCGGGGGCCCACTGAGCATTTCCTTTTCTTCAATTAGATCACCCTTTCATATATTCATTAAAAGCACATTGAACACTTACCATATGCGTGATACAGTGCTGGGAAATACAGATCTGAAATAGACAAAGATCCTACCCCCCAGAGGAGCTCACAATTTCTACCACTGGAAGAGGAATGACGAGAAGACAACGAAGGCTCAGTTCTAAGGAAGGCTTCAGCGGATGAAGATACAGTAAGTTGCGGGCACACTGCCTTGTAGAACACATCCAACAGCATTCTCACCATAATCACATCAAGTTTTCAGAACGCAGCCTGGCTCAGGGTAAGCACTCTTTAGATGTTAGCTTTTATTTGTGTTGTTATTATCATTCTTGCTGTTATGTATTACATTTATGTTGTATTACTTTTTTTCTTATTCTGCTGTTCCTGTACAATAAAATTGAAGGGTAAGATGCTATCTCCCCCACAAATGCTTTAGTTTGTGAAATTACTCCAATACTCAGTGATTGCTGAAAAATATCAATGCCAATGACACTTTATTCCTCTCCCTGTAAAATGATGCTACCAGTAACTATCTTTTCAGATTTCATTGATTCATCAATTTTTCTTCATTCCTTGAAATAATGTAAGGTTTCCATTACGTGCCAGACTCTGTGCTAAGGAAATGGAATATAATAATAAGACAGACATGGTCCCTGCCCTCCTGGAGTTTGCTACGTCTCAGAATTGTGGAGATTTCAGTGAGATTACTTTATATGTATGCATTTTCTGATATGAAAGCCTGGATAAATGTAGAGTATTACTACAATTTAACAACCCACTAACACTACTGCTGTCAAGCATAGCCTCCAGTCTCTGAAATAGAGAATCTCACTGTGCTTACCTGGCACTGTGCCTGGTTTCATAGGCACCTTCAGAAATGTCTGCTAAATGAATGAATGAGTGGAAGAATTAATCAGAAACATTATTACTAAATTCCATTTTCTACATAAATAATAATCATGATGAAATGAAGGGGGGGGGTGAATGAGAATACCTATGAATTAGTCAACTCTTGTTATATGGTAATTATGACATAGTGTACTTTTTTATCATTGTTCTCCTAGCAACCATGGTGTCCAGTATCAATATTCTCATTTTAGAGATGAGCATAAATGAAGTTCAGGGATATTAAGTAACTTTCTCAGGGCTTCAAAATTATAAGCACAAATAATAACAGAATCAGTGGCCTGAGAACACACTCACATTTTCCTTCTCCTTTAAGGGGTAGTTTCATTCTTTGTTTGCCCAGACCCTATTTTATTATTGAGGAACATGGTCTTCTTTTCCAGATGAAACTAAATGGGCATGGATGAGGTGATGAGTTCCACCTAATAGGTCACAGCTGGAGATGAGTGTCATGGCCATTAACTGAAATTAATGCCTTGAAGGCAATCATTACCAACCCCAGCCTAATAGAAACCAACGGCATCTCTGATAATGCAGTTTTGATTTCCTCCCAATATTTTCCAAATAAAGTGAAACAAACAACAGATTTCCTTAACACCAAAAGATGTGTTGTGGCTGAGTGGATTGAATCTTGATACAGAACTCAGTTACACGGTAACAGGACCAAAGAAGGTCTAACAGTCACCTATTTGAACCGTTTTCTTGATGATGAATCTTCTCTAATGCTCCCCTCCCCAAATGCCCTCTGGCCTGTGCTTGGATACCCCTAGTTGGAGAATTTCTTCATGCTTAAGATAGCCCATTTTATCTTTAGAGTGAGTTTATTGGAAAGTTCACTGTATGTTGAGCTGACACCTGCTTCAAGTGGCTTCTCCTCATTGTTTCTAACTTTCTCCCTGGGAGTCACTAGGAAATGTGATTTGCCATCCCCAGGAATAGTGTTTCCAGACTACTCCTATGGTACTTGCTCTACTACACACTTACACACTCAATATTTTTATTCACCTCATTATAACTTTACCTATTTTAATCTACAACTAAGCAATAATATCCGTGAAATCATAGGTTGATGTGTTAGCTTTATGGTTTTCTAACACATATTAATATTATTAATGTATTAATTATATATTAATTAATGTATTAATTATATATTAATTAATGTATTATTAATTATATACTGTTTGTGTTATACATTATTTATATTAATGTATTATTAATTATATTATCATTAATGTAGCAATGGTAGTATGGCCACCCCATTTGGGAAACACCATACATATCCCTTCTCTGTATATACTAGTTGAAAATAACAGCCAGTCTTCATCGAGTTTCCAGTTGGACAAACATCCTTAGTACTTTCAATTATATAATATAGAGTGAAATTAATTTACTACCTTGGTTATTTGCCTCCAATTTGTCTATATGCCTATTTAGGTTTGGGGGCCAGTCTCAAATACATTCTCTCATTATATATGCACTGATTTTATTAATCTGTGTTTCCATTAGCCTTGGAAGTCAAACTATTTATTTCTAAAGAGTTCACTGGTCCTCAACATCTTCAAGTCTTTGTTACCTGCACCAGCGTTATATCATCCTTCCCCATCTTGTTCCTTCTTTTGGAACCAAGTATAAGAGCTTTCATCAATCTTCACCGCATTTCATCTTGGCCTATCAATTTATAACCTGTGAAGATGCTTGTTGATTCTGATTCTGTTACCTAAATTATTCATTCTCTCTCCAATCGTCTAATTACATATATATTTGATAAACATGCATTCTGTATTTTCATGTAAATCACTGACAGGCATGTGGTCCTAGAGACTTGCTTCTAGATTAATATTGGTCCATCAATCATCTTGCTTTAGGCGCTAGTTACTATAATCAAATCCATGTTTATTATTAATCCTCTGGAGGCTTTTGTCATTTAACATGGCCTATATAATACTCTGGTAATTACTTCTTACATGCTTATGTACCACTCGTATGAACACTTGATTTTTGTAAGATTACTAAAGAATTCTTTAAACATCACTCAACTCTGAAAGTTATAATAAGGATTATTGAGTTCGAACTTATCCATTTATTGGACCAAACACTTGACATATACTGAGCATTTTAACTGCAATAAGTTCGTGATAATAAAGATTACTATCCTGAAGATATTGGAGGAAGATATTGGAGATCCTGAAGATTTTTAAGGTCATAACACCAAGCTAAGTAACCTGGTTGGTAGGTGGAGAAGATAAGATTCAAACTCAGGTCTGTCTGACATCAAAGTCCAATCCATTTCTATTGTAAGATGGTCGGCTCAGAATGGAAAATGCATTTGGAAAAACGTCTGCTCTCACGTTTGCTGGGTATAGTGTCTGCATTTTGTAGGCTAATATGTAATAGCTATCCTGGAAAAAATATCAAGTCCTTTCCTGAGGGCTTTGATTTTTTTAAAGAAAATTGTAGTCACATAATCTGCACAGAAGACAAGCTCCTATAGAAGATGAGGCATTCTTTGACGCTGTGAGGAGTCCCAGTGTGGAAGCTCTGAGCAGAGAGCAGCAGCAGGGTGCATGCACACTTAAGTTTTGCACACCGAGGCAATACTTTTAAAAGTTGGTATATTAAGCCAGATCAGAATTTAAAATGAGCTTATCTGTGATCTTTAATTGTGGCATAATTCCATAAGAAGAAGAAATAAATCTAGATTTATCCCCCTGATCCTGAAGCAACTGCCACTGCAGCTACCACTAGCTTGCTTCTGCTTGGTGGATAGCACAGTAGTACCATCTCTAACCATGGTACTCTCCAACGTACATTTATGGACACATAAGCAATCCAGCTCCTCTCCCTTTAAGAGTTGCTGTCCTAGAAGTGGGGCTGCACTATTCATCCCATGCTACAGAGGGTACAGAGGGCCAGTCAACATGGGGACCATTTCAAAATGATGTAGGAGACTGATGGCTCCCAAAGGTAGGACAGACTAGTAGCTGTGCCATATGGACTTTTAGTTATTGGACATTCACCCCTTTGGGAGAAAGTTGGGATGGCTGCTTTTCAATAGGTGCAGGCTCTCTGCAGCGTTGGCCCTGTCTCCAGTACTTACAGGGTGGGTAGCAAGCAAACTTTTCCAGCAGAAGGCTGTGTTTTCACATGCCAAAAATGCATTTGGCCATGGAGCTGTTGGAGAAGGCCCCAGGGGGAGCCTCTGTGTTTTTGCATGGTTGTGGGTTGCTAGGTCTGGGATAACCTGGGGCAGGCTGCATTGCTCACCAAATCCTTAAATTAAGTGCTTCAACAAGGGAACATGGGGTAAGCATGCCTGGCTTTTTCTGTCAGCGTTGGCAAAGCCAGTTCCATAGCTGCCATGTCAAAGACCTCATTCAAGGTATGTCCAGCTGAAAGCATGGAACAACTTGGTCAGGCCAGATGGCTGGGCCATGTGGGAGGGAGCCAGTCATCCACCAATGCTTGTTTAAGGTAATCGGAAACATTTTTAATAATAATTTCATTAAATTTTTTTCACCTGCTTCTAAATAGCAGTGGAGCCAAGTTCATGTAACTAGGGGGAATTTCATTACAGTGGAAACTGTCTTACACACATTGTTTTCTTCTGTGGTCCAGGAAGTACACTCCCAAGAGATATCAAGCTGGGACTTCCCAGGATGAACTACCTTGATGGTGTCAGTGCACCCCAGGGCCCCGAGAACTTGAAATTTGATTCGATCTATAATGTGATCTGCTTGATCACTAGAACCAGCAGAAGGCCCTCCCACAGCCCCAGTGAGAGAAAGGCTTGAGTCAGCACCCACCTGGGGGAGGTCCCTCCACCCAGTGAAGTGAACCTTCTCTGTTTTAGATGGATGCCTCTGAAGCCACCAATGTGTCTTGACAGCAGCTAGCTTGTGCAGAATACTTTCTTTATTGGGCCTATGGCATTCGTCCTGTGTGTTTCCATATCTGGCCCCAACTAAAGAGCCAGGGAAGTCTGTCTCCACAGCTGCCCAGTGTTCCTCGATGCACAAGAGCATCAGGGTGTATTTAGAAGATGTCCATATCCGTAGGGTGGAAAAAATTATATTATTTCACAGAGCAACTGCTATGATGTCCTTCTCCCTCTCTTTGTCCACGAAATTCTTTCAAGAGCAACACAAATATCTTTCAAAAAACCAATTTCTCTGTAACCCTCTCAGATTGTAGCTTCCTCCTCCCATTTCCCCAAATACCTCAAGATGTAAAGACGGGGTAGGCATCCTCTATGCTTGGAATTACAAATTGGAAACTATTTTTACTTCCTCCTTCGACAATCCAGTTTCTTGTGACCTTCCATGCCTCCATAATACTGATCTTTACTGACCACTTGATGAATGGCCTCATCCATTGAGGACTTTAGCACTTACTTTGTTATTTTCTTCTCCGCCTCTATTTCTGGCACCATTCTTGATAACTTCAACACTTGTAAGGCTGACTCCCTGCCTTCTCAGTTCTTTCAACTCTTTGCCACTGATATAGTTCTGCTTTTACCTCACTTCAGTCACACATACCCCACAGTCTCACCCCTACTAAAATCTTCACTCCCCCAATCTGTTCCAAGCATTTTCCCCTCTAACCACAACCCCCTCTTCTTCAACTCCATTATTGGTACCTAGGCCCTAACAATAAGCTGTCCCTCAATCCACCTAGCAGTCTCTCTCTCTCTCTCTCTCTCCCCCGCTCTCTCCTCTCCTTCACTCCCTTCCTCCCTTTTTCCCCTCCATCATCTTGCTTGGAAGAACCATAACACTATTTAAATCTAAATATTTATATTTTCTATTCCTACACCTAAGTAGCTTAATGTTGCTGGAGAAAATCAAATGAATGTGCTGATTGGCTTGACTGAATTTCATAATCCCAGATCTCAAATGATCACTCATGATCATTTAACATTTAACTACTTCACTTACTCGTAAGTTCACTTTACATGTTTCTGAGATGGTTATTGTATACCTTCTCTTCATCCTCCAAATTTGTCACATGCTTTTTCTCCACCCCTCTCCTCACCCTCAGCTGATGATCCCACTTGAAAAAACAGAAATGAAAAGTCAGAACTCCATTATCTACCAGGCACAAACATCTACAAAAGTCAACCTCTATTCTCACCTACATTCTCTGCCTACCTCGCTGCCACAGTGGAAGTTGTGTTCCTGCTCCTGCACCTGCCCTCATTTAATATCTGAAATTCACCCTCTCACCATCCGATATGGTTTGGTTTTGTCCCCAACCAAATCTCATCTTGAATTGTAGCTCCCATAATTCCCATGTGTTGTGGGAGGAACCCAGTGGGAGATGATTGAATCATGGGGGAGGTTCCCCCCATGCCATTCTCAACGTAGGGAATAAGTCTCGTGAGATCTGATGTTTTTATAAGGGGTTTCCCTTTTCACTTTGCTCTCATTTGCTCTTGCCTGCTGCCATGTAGGACATGGCTTTCACCTTCCACCATGATTATGAGGCATCCCCAGCCATGTGGAACTGTGAGTCCATTAAACTTTGTTTTCTTTATAAATTACCCCATCTTGGGTATATCTTTATCAGCAGCATGAGAACAATGAATACACCATCTCAGGCACTTTGCTTCTGTATCCTCTGTTTGTCCCACTCTGTTGCCTCATTTTTATCAGCATATAAACCTGTTCTACATCAGTGCTACAGAGCAGGCTAGGCCATGAGGAGATAAGATTACACCAGAGTGTAAATCAATGCATTGCTTCTTTCATTGAGAAAGTCTTCCTATGAAAGAATGTCAACTGAACTAAGAATTTTGGCTTAATGATGTCGTTGATTCACATTTGGTTCATAGACTGGCACAGATCTACAGAACTAGCAGAGATCTCTGAACCACACTTTGAATTATACTGCTTTGAATTTTCCATGTTTAATAACTCTCCCTTGGCCTCAGTTCCTCCCCAGATATTTCTGATTTCTGAGCTCGCTCAGAAATATTTCACTGAAGAGTTGTTTAAACCCACCATCTTGACGCCGTTGGCACACATTTGTCATTTAATCTATCAAGTCTGGCTTTTGTCCCTCTCCCTGTAACTGAATTTTACTTGCCATGGTTTCTTCCAGCCCCAATGTTATTATATTCCATTATTGCTACTGTGCCCTCATTTCCCTCTTATCTATCAGTGGTAGTAAACTCAATTACCTGCTCCTTTCCTGCAACACTTTAATTACTCAGCTTCTATGATACTGTGTTATCTTGGGTTTCCTCCTTCTCCTCCTTCATCTCCATTGCTGCCTTCTCTTCCTCTATCCAACATCTAAATGAATGGCTGAATGGACGATCAAAATGCTAACTCCTCTGGAAAACCTTTTCTTGTATTATGTAATGGATTTTTATGTTTCTCTGCACTCCTAGATTATTTTCTTCTTCTCCTCCTTCTTCCTCCCTTCTCCCTCTCTTTCTCCTCCTTCTCCTTCTCCTTCTTATTCCTTGAGATGGAGTCTTACTCTGTCACCTAGGCTAGGCTGGAATGCGGTGGTGAGATCTTGGTTCACTGCAACCTCCACCTCCCAGGTTCAAGCAATTCCCACCTCAGCATCCCAAGTAGCTGGGACTACAGCTGTGCACCACCATGCCTGGCTGATTTTTGTATTTTTAGTAGAGATGGGGTTTTACCATGTTGGCCAGGCTGGTCTCAAACACCTGGCCTCAGGTGATCCACCCGCGTTGGCCTCCCAAAGTGCTGGGATTACAGGCGTGAGCCATCACGCCCAGCCTAGACTTCTTTATTCTAATTTCTATGTGTTCTTGATTTCATTCTTTTGTTATCTCTATTTGTTTCTGTGTCTGACTCCCCAAAATCTATAATGATCTCAAGTTCTTGGCCACAGCTTTTGAATGTGATCTTTGTACCTGGAGTGCCTTTCTTTCTCTTCATTAGTTCATTAATGTAAAGAATATTTATTGAATGCCTTTTGTGTGCCAAGCACCATGCTAGGTGCTAGAGATGTAGTGAGCAAAGAATCCCGTCCTTATAGAGCTTACAATCTGCCTCCTCTCTAATTTTAAACTCCTTCCCATTATCAGAGCACAGCACAAATACCATTTGCCACTCCACAGTGCTATGCAACACCCTTGTGTTATTACTAGCCTTCACCACAACCCTGAAAGCCACATATCATTATCTAATTTTATAGATGAGGAAACTGAGGCTCATCAAAGTTAAGCAACTTTCAGGATCTCTTACTTAGGAAAGTTAGAGGCAGGGATCAAACTTGGGATTGCTGCCTCCAAAACCTTTTCCCTTCTGCCACACTAGAGACAGGATCAAAAGGAAAGATTAAAGAGCACAAGGGATGAAAAGTATGGTTAAATGTATACAAGCAGAGAAGAAATGGCACAGGGTGGGCTGAGAAGAATCAGAAGAACTATATTGCGAACCGAATGTACGTGGGCTCCAAATTTGGACTTGAAGTAGACGCTATTAGAACACTAGTGTATGATGGTGCAGAAGACTCCCCATGTTGTGTGTGCCTTATGGCCTTGAGCTTGATAGTAAGGTTCTATGATAAGAATCACGAGTCTCCTATCCTAAAGGAGATTTTATTTAATTAATAGAAAAGAAGACTAAAAAGTAGTTTCTTCAGTCTTCTCTAATCTCCCTCTCAAACAAACACACACACGCACACATGCACATACACCACCCCTATACACTTTCTGACTTTCCTTCAGAAAAGAACTAAAATTAGCATTTATTTACCATACTAAATCAGATTTTAATTGGTGTGAGTACAAGTCTCATTTACCAGACATGTGGCAAAATGACTTTAGCAGAGGTGCCAAGTTAGTGTGAGACATGAAGTTTTCAGGTTTACATTGAAAAAAGAGGCTTCATCATAGGCACTGAGGTGTAGCTGTGAAGAAATTTAAATGTATTTGAGTCAAGGTGTGACTGCTCTTAACTAGCTATGTGACCTTGGGGAAATCTCTGAACCTCTTTGTAATTTAGTTTCCTCTTCTTGGGACCTAAAGGTAGTAATGGGTCCCTGAGCTGCTATAAATATTTAACAGTCTTATAAAAATCTTGTATTTAGCTGTACAAACTAGCTGTGTGACTTTTAGCAAGCTGCTTAACCTCTCTGTGCCTCAATGTCTTCATCTGAAAGTGGGTATGATAATAGTGCATGACTATGGGCTTCTTGTAAGGATTAAATGACATAATGACCACAACACTTAGAACAGTGCCTGCTACATGGAAATTATTGAGCGATAAATGTTAACTATTGTTTTATGGTTATTATCAGCATCATTATTATGGTGAAATGGAAAAGCAGTGGTATACATCTGCAACAAAATAATTACAACCTAATAACCATGGTTTTCTGCTTAAAATATCTAAACAAGGAACTCTTTGAGAGGAGGATTTAAAATCTGTATTGAAAATATGGGAACCACATCTCTGAGGCATGTGGGAGTTGGCAGCTATTATGCACCTACTATGTGCACCATAACATGCTGTACACGTGGCATCTTTTCCAACAACTGTCCCTTGGCTCAGACCCATGGTCTGTTACCCCAGCTTATGCCATTGACATTAACACCAATAAAAATTTTATAGAATACTAGTGACAAGCAAACTGCTGGCCTATCAACCTTAACAGTTTTAGAGATGTGTTTCAAACACTGGGGACATAGCAAGGTCTCAACTCATTATTCAGGTATTCCATTCTGTGTCTCTTCATGACTCTTAAATTTATTTCTCTACAGCTTGTGTATGTCTTGGGGTAAGAAAGAGCAAACATTTACTGATGTAAAACACTCCATGCCTGGCATGGAGTGAGTGCTCAGTCAATACAAACTATTTACTTATCAGTCATGTGTCACTCTTCTTCCTTTGTTTAATGATGATATTGAAAGTAGAAGCCAGGAACAGTGGCTCATGCCTGTAATCTCAGAACTTTGGGAGGCCGAGGGGGGTGGATCACCTGAGGTCAGGAGTTTGAGACCAGCCTGACCAACATGATGAAACCCCGTCTCTACTAAAAATACAAAAATTAGCTGGGCATGGCGGCACACACCTGTAATCCCAGCTGCTTGGGAGGTTGAGGTAGGAGAATTGCTTAAACCTGGGAGGTGGAGGTTGCAGTGAGCCAAGATCACGCCATTGCACTCCAGCCTGGGGAACAAGAGCGAAACTCCATCCCCACCCCCAAAACCCCCCCCAAAAAAGAAAGTAGAGGCAGGGGGTAAATGACATTTTTACTGGCTAGTATGTGCCAGACACGGTGTGCTTTGTGTACGTTCTTCTCTTTTACTTCTCAACTATACTCACACGCCTGAGTAAAGCTGGAGAAAAACAAACAGCAATGCGGGTTATAATGTGTGGGTGATTGGATCACTGTAATATTTAGGGCTGCCCTTTATTGGAATTTTAGATCTATGCCCTTTGCCATATGACTTTGCATTACCACCCAATGGAGCAAGCATATATCCCTGATCTGTTATGGAGAGCTTGGCCATGTGACTTGCTTTGGCTAGAAGAATGTTGGCAGAAATGTCAATGTGCCAGCTTTGGGCCCAGGTCCCTTTCACTTCTGCATTTTCTTGAGAAAAGCTTCCCTTGCATATTTGCTGACCTAAGTACAATCAGCAGTGAGGAATAAAGTCCAGCTGGACTTGTGGCTTGAAACAGAGCTGTCCAGCTCACCCCAGCAGAGATTGGCCAACCCCAAGACAACCTGCAACAGCGACTTGATAAATAGAATGTTCATTGCGGTATGCTGCGGGAACTTTGGTTATATGTTACATGGTGCCAATTTAATGACAGTAACTGATACATAATCACTTCAGACTCAGGATCGTCAATCTTATGATAGCCCCTAAGTCTGTCTGGCATCAACATACGTTTCCCTAGTCCATCTATCTCTATCTGCAAATCTTTAACATGTACTATTCCTTCCTCACTTTTGGCCGATGTCTTTTCCTTGTAATTTCACTGAGAAAAATGGGAAAAACTGGAAAAGAACATGTTTCCTCAACCACTGTCCTACTGGCCAGCATCTGTGCCCGTACACTCTGCCATTTCTTCCAAATGAACTATCTGTTCATGCTCCTATCAAAAGTGACTTCTCCCTTTGAGCTTTAAATCACATCCTTCTTGCTCCAGATTTTTTCCCTCTCCATATCCTACATCATCAATTTTCTCTCCTGAGATGCATCATTTCCATCAACATAGGATGGAAGGAAGGAAGGGAGGAAGGCAGGGAGGGAGGGAGATGGAAGGAGGGGTGGAAAAGGAAGGAAAAAGAAGGAAAGAGGGGAAGAGGGGAAGAGACCACTTTTCTTGACTCCTGTTTTCCCCAACAACTACTACCTCACTTCTCCGACTCGTACTCTAGCAAAGTTCCTTTAAAGGATTGGCTATATTCTCCATCACCAAGTCTTCTCTTTCCTACTAAATCCGCTGCAGTCAGAATTCGATCTCTCCCACTTCAACAGACTACACTAGTCAAGGTCTCAATACTCTCCACATTACTGAATCCAATGGTCAATGCTTAGTCCTCATCTTATTTGACATAGAAGCTGCTTATGACTCCATTATCACTCCCATCTTTCTTAAATCACCATTTGCTTTCCAGGACCCTACACTCTCCTGATCTTCCTCCTACATCATGACTACTCCTTCTCAGGCTCTTGAAAAGCTGAAATGTCCTAATGCTCAAGTCTTGAAACTCTTCTCTCTTGACTCTATCTCCTTTGATGATCTTAACCAGGATAATGGCTTTAAATAACATTTAAATACTAATGATTCTCAATTTATTCTTCAGCTCACGTTTCTCCCTGAACTTGGCTTGTGTATCCAACTGCCTATTTGATATCTCCTGCTTGGACACCTAATGGGCATCTCAAATGTCACATGAGTAATAGCAAACTCTTGATCCCCTCCCTGTACGCATACACATACACACACAAAAAAAGGTTTCTCCATCTCAGTAAATGGAAACTCCATCTCTCTATTTGAGCATTTTGAGAACCTTGGCATCAATCTTTAACCCTTTTTTTTTAACCACTTGATTGTCATCAAATTCTGTCAGTTTCATCTTCAAACGACATCCATAATCTTACAACTTATAGCACCTCCACAGTTACCAATGTGGTCCAAGCCATTGCTATTTCTGGCTGGGATCATTGCAATAATCTCCTAATGCTCTCCCTGCTTCCTCCTTTGTTCCTTCATTCTGTTCTCAATGTAGCAGTCAAAGTCATGCTGTGCAAACTTAAGTTAGGTCTAAGTTAAGTCACTGCTCTGCTCAGAACCTTCCAAAGGCTGCACACCTCACTCAGAGTGAATTCAGTCCTCAAGGTGACCTGTGTGGCCTTACCAATTCTAACTTCATCTGTTGCTACTCTTCTCTTTTGTCCACTGTGCTCTTCCTAAGGTGCATTTCTGCCTCAGTGCCCTCAGACTTACCTTTTTCTTGCCTAATTACATGGTCTACTCTCTTCTATCCTGTAGATTTGCCTAAATGTGATCTCCTCAGGAAGACTTCCTTTGTCCCTTCCTAGTCCACTAGCAATCCCCACCTCTACTTCCTTGCTTAATTCCTCTCCCTAGCATCCTTCACTGTCTAACATACCGTAAGGTCCTTATTTATTTTATTTATTGTTTGTTTCTTCTGGACAATCTCTGGGAGCAGGAATTTTTGTCTAATTTTTCCCTGTTAAATCCCATATCAAAGTATGCCTGATACGTAATAAACATTCAGAAATTATGTGTTCAAAATATGAATCATATCATTTAATCCTCAACAAATTTGTGAAGCATATTCTGCTCTATTCATTTCAAAGAGGAAGAAAATAAGGCTTAGAAAGTTTAAGTAACTTGTCTAAGGTCACACTGATGGTCATTGCTGTTTATTTGGCCTGATCCATTTACAGTAGGGTACCATTATATTCCTTCACCTCCCATAATATTCCATCTCCTAAAACCAGTAGCTTTCAGGTTTAGTCCTACCACCTCTAATCGCTAGTCCTTTCCATGCCAATTCTCTTTGCCTGAAGTTGTCAGCATTTCCACCATAGTTTCTATTGGGCTTTTGAAGTAGAGAGCCATACTTTTCCATGTTCTAACTCATTCCCTGCCCCAAGCGGACCAGTGAGACAAGAAACTCTCCTTTAGTTAAGTCAGATACTGAAAAGAAATCCTACAAATGAGAACATTCTAAGTAGACTCTCTATAGCATATTGGATATGAAATGTACGTTATCAAACTTATTTATTATGCATTCTTCCTGATCACTCCAGGTAAGAGCTTTGACCCTGAACTCAGGAAGTCCTAGTTCCAATTTTGACTCTTCCATGTGCTAGCTGTATGACCAAGAGCAAGCCTTTTAATTTATTTTTGACTCAATTCCCTAATCTACAAATAGTTCCTCCTTCAGAGGGTGATTGTAAGGTGTGAATGAGATTATGTACATGAAGCACTGATGAATATGATGAGAATGTACAGAACATTTAGGATAATAGCCCAGTGTCAAGAGAAGTAGTCTAAAGAGAAACACAGGAGCTGGGTGACCTGTCACTATTCCATAGTCACAAGCTTCACTCTTGATTCATGGAATACCTATCTAATAAATGTAATAAATGAATTCATTGTTGATGCGTTGGCCTAAGTTAGATTGTGTGGAGGAATTTATCACCATGGCTAAAAACAAATGATTACTCAATCACAAGACATTAGTTAACAAACGTCCACTATGTTCTCTTCATTACCATTTCCATTATGTTCTCTTCATTTTCATGGATTATACCAGTAGATTAGTATATTTGTGGAGATAAACATTTACATGGGAAAGAAACCTAATAGTACTTTACAGTAAGTGGGTGGAGCCAAAGACAAAGCAATGCCCATCAGCATTAGAGGGGTAGAGATAATTTCCAGGAAAAGTGGTCAGGGAGAGCTTCAGAAGAGAGTTGATACTTTGGGGGTGGTTTTGCATGTGATTTGTATCTGAAAACAAAAGGCAAGAAAGCAGAGGTATCATTTAAAATTTGAGGCTGGAAAGGAAGAGTGAAACCAGGAGCTAGAAGACCTTCAATAACAGTTGAAGAACTTCGGCCTTGATCCTACAAGAAATGGGAGAGTGGATCAATATTTAATAACATAAAAATGATATAAAGTCAAAGAAATCTTGAATGTCTGGAAAATACTTCAATCAGCTCAGCCTTTACCTGGGACCAAGGAGAAAACCTAGGTCCAGAGAGATGTTCAAGAGACTAGTCAATCCATGACAAAGGCAAGACT
This sequence comes from Nomascus leucogenys, assembly GCF_006542625.1. Taxonomy (NCBI): domain Eukaryota; kingdom Metazoa; phylum Chordata; class Mammalia; order Primates; family Hylobatidae; genus Nomascus; species Nomascus leucogenys. Next base: position 69,952,751 of record NC_044390.1, read on the forward strand.
TCAACTCAGGTCTGACTCCTAGTATGGTATTCTCTCCAGTATGTCATCTTTGTAAAGGGACAACCATCCATGACTAACTGTATGAATTGTAAACCAAAAAAGTATTATATCTCTTATCCTCTCTCCTAACATGAGAATAAGCCGTGATCATGCAATGCACACTTAATGGTGCCAGATTTTAATATCAACATCAGATGATACAAGAGAAGTAAGTCTAGTATTCTAATCAGCAAATGAGGAATAGGAGTTGTTAACGCAGACATCTATGGTTGCTTTTCTAAAAGCCGGCAATCAAACTGTACCTGCCTTCCTTTTTCATTGCTCCACTTTCCCTTCAAAGTTTACTTCTTCCCCTCATTCTTCATTCACTCAAAAGGTCTGAATCCCAGGCCTTGTCCACACCATGTCTGATCCTTGTGACTAGGTCCTGGCTTACTACCAGCCAAATGTTTTCTCAAGAAATTAGAATTGATTAGGCCCTAATTGGAATAATTTTATTTTTACAATGCACATCCTGAAATAAAATTTAAACTTCTGCTCCTGTGTTGAGAGAAGCAAAAAAATAAATTGATGGTGAAATTGTTGTCTTTCCATATGGTCCAGGAACCACTTGGAAGTGTGATTTGCCTGAACTGAGAGGTGATGACTGGGCTGACGGTTTCATCGGGCTGAATACTGGGTGGTGATCTGTCTGGGATGCAAGATATGTTTCTCCAGAAATTATTTCCTGGAAACAGAGTTACTTCACTGTACTGAATTCTTGGATGTGCCTTTTTTTTTTTTGCACATCTATAACATAAAAGTGGGTTAACTGAATGATGGGAGAAACTTTGAGATACATTGAAGCCCTATAATCACTTTATTTAATTTTATCCAAAATGTTTCAAAGTCAGCTTTGCAGCATTTTAGTCATTAGGAGAAAAAAAGACTGCATTCTTGAATTGCACATAGTTTTATGCCGAGAGATCACAATGTATATTAGCTTATTAAAGGCTCCAAGAAGTCCTGCAGTAAATAAACTGGGTAAATAGCTATTGCTCAAAACTTATTTGATCATGGAATTCTTTCTTTCCCCCCCAAGAAATTCCTGGTCTAGCAATTTTAGACTTATCAGCAAGACAGTATGTGCAAAAAACAAAAGAAGAATTACCTGTGAGCACTGGGTAAATTCCTTATCCGCAAACATGGGACTATGATCTAATAATTCATGACAGCAGCCTCTAGAGAAGAAAAACAAGAGATGATAAATACGATTCATAGTCACATAGCAAAGACCATAGGAAGACGTACCTATGGAAAAAGTTAAACATGTTGCATGTTTTGACATTCAGAAATTACTCCAGAGTATCTCACCTTCTAGCTCATTAAAATGTTATCTCAGAAAGTACAGCTATTCAGAAGATATATTCCTGTATAAAGGAAATTTTACTACATTTGTACAAATAGGTTTTAATAGCATAAAGGATTCATGGCAGAAGCACTAAATCCATGCAAATTCCCTGTAATATCAAAAATCCTATTTACATAACTGTGTCATCATTATAGTCCTTTCTTATACATTTATCACATTTGAATCACTCAACTATTCGGATTTTTAAAAATATTTGTATTTTATACAATTCTGATACTATCTCCAATTTACAGATAAGAAAATAAAAACTGAGAGAGACTCAGTGGATGCTGTGGTGTGCCACCCAGATTCCCCTTAGGAGCAGAGCTCTCCTTCTCCTAGCCAGAATGGGAGGCTGCTGACAGATCTCAGTTTATTTCTCTCTCCAGGAATTACCCTCTGCCAAAGTAGTTGCCTTGCCCAAGTTCAGGCACCCTCCCTGAAGTAACTCACATCTACTGATTTGCCAATAAAAGGGTACAAAACTTAATTCCCTTGCCTGGATTCAGGACATTCTTTAAGGACCATCCTATCCCAGCTACATAATTCATTGTAGGATCAGCTGAATCTTCTTCTGAAACTTCATCACAGTTCATCTTTTGCCTCTTTCCAGTTCTACTTCCCTTACTCCAACATAGGTGTGAATCCCCAGGGTCTGCCTCTACACCCCCAGTAAATATCGTGCATGCAAATCTCTGCCTCAGGGCCTGGTTCCTCGGGAAATCCAAATAATGACTCTAAGTAACTTGACTCAAGTCATCCTACTAGCAGTTAACAGAAACAGAACTTGAAGGCAAATTCCATATTCTCTCCAGAGAACACCAATCTGGCACCTGTCAGGTGAATTTTGTGGGCCCCCTTCTGTCAAAATTCAAATATTGAAACCTAATCCCCAATGTGATGATGGTACTAGATGATGGGGACTTTGGAACATGATTAGGTCATGATGGTTCCACCTCACAAGTTGAATTAGTGCCCTTATAAAGGAGATCTGAGGGAGCTTGTTCACCCCTCCCATCATGTGAGGACACAGCTAGAAGGTGCCATCACTAAGGCAGAGAGCAAGCCCTCACCGGACACTGAATCTGCTGGGCACCTTGATCTTGGACTTCCCAGCCTCAAGAACTGTGAACAATAAATTCTGTTGTTTAAAAATTACCCAGTCTAAGGTATTTTATTATAAAAGCCTGAATGGACTAAGACAGCCTACAAATGGATGTGACCTCTACAAACACATCTCCTGCCATTAGGCACCTCATTGGCTGGTTTCAATCACATTAGCCTTCTTTGCCTTCACAGACATGCCCAGCACAATCCCATCTCAGGAATTTGCACCATCTCTTCAGTCTGCCTGGAAATTTCCTCCTCCAGATATTTACATGACTGGCCCTTGTCAGTTATGGCTCAGCTCCAGTTTCACTGCCTCAGAGATGCTTCCCTGACCATCCAGTATAAAGTAATCCCTCGGTTCTAGTCTTTCTTCTCTACAATACCACTCTGCTATATATTCATTGTATCACTACTCCATGTTAGCTTATTCATTTATTTTTATATTTGTCTGTAGTGTTCTCCCCCAGTGCTTGATCTCCAGAATAGTGTAATCCCCATATTATTAAAGCAGGGACTTTGTGAGTATTCTCAGTGCCTTGAATGGCACTTCTCAAAGTGTGGTCCATCGATGGCTGATCAAATTATTTTCATACTAATACTAAGACATTAAATGCCTTTTTCACTGTATTGACATTTGCAAAGATTGTGTAAATGCAACAGTGGGTAAAACTACTGACTCCTTAGCACAAATCAAGCAGTGGCACCAAACTGTATAAATGGTCACTGCATTCTTCTTTTTCATGCTCTTTCAGGAAAAAAAAAAAAAAGTCAGTTTTACTAAATAGTGCCCTTGATGAAGTGGAAAAATTATTATTGTGAAATTGTGACCACCGAGTACACATTCTTTTGATGTGCCATGTGGTAAATAGGAAAGGACACTAAAAACATGCCTCCTCGCACAACAAGTATAATGATTGTCTTGAGGAAAAGCATTTGTGTGACTGATTGCAAGCTGCACTAGCTACATTTTTCATGAAACACCATTGTTCCTTGAAAGAATGACCACCAGTCAAGCAGTGGTTACTTAGATTTGCGTATCTGGCAGACATTTTCTCAAATAAACAAAAAATATCACTTGATAAAATTCAAAATTTCAAGTGAATGTTAGAATTTTGGAAAACTTGTATCTGCCACCATTGGTTTGACAGCTTGCTAATACTTAAGAGACCTTTCTGATGAAATTGATAGGTGATGTTAACAAATGTATGCTATTTTTGGATCTAGTCTATATAGTACAATGTAATGTGTCAACTTTTAGACCATGTTAATGACTCAGTAAACCAATATTTTCCAAGTGAACAATGCATGAGGTTACAAATTATTCATGGTTAAAGATCTATTCCAACTTCAAGATAGACCAATGAATTTTAATACGAGTATGAAAAGTTGATTGATATGGTTTCAAATTCCTCCTTGCAACTGAATTTTAAGAACTTATAGCCACTTGGATTTTATTTTAGCATCAAAGAAGATTACCCACAATTATCTGAAAAGACTATTACAATATTTTCCTCTTTCCAACTATGTAACTATGTGAGCCAGGATTTACTTTATGTACTTCAACCAGAACACATATCACCACAGATTGGATGCAGAGTATGAGAATCCAGATTCCAGATGAAGCCAGATACTAAAGAAATCTGTAAAAAATGTAAAACAATTTTACTCTTTCCACTATGTTTTTGTTTTGAAAAAATAAAGCTATTTTATATTCATAAATCATATTTGTATTAATACATGATTTATTATCATTTTAAAATCAACCAATAGATATTTACATTTCTTAGTTTTAATTTCTAAATCAGTAAATATTGATTAATACAATAATAAATACAGTACATAAACACAATCCTTTGAAGTCCTCAATTTTTTTTTTTGGTTTATTAAGAAAGTGAAGGAATAAAAGAATGGCTACTTCATATGCAGAGCAGCCAAGTCCTCAATAACTTTTTCTTTTTTTTTTTTTGAGACGGAGTCTCACTTTGTCGACAGCCCAGGCTGGAGTGCAGTAGTGCAATCTCGGCTCACTGCAAGCTCCGCCTCCTGGGTTCACGCCATTCTCCTGCCTCAGCCTCTCCGAGTAGCTGGGACTACAGGCGCCCGCCACCACGCCCAGCTAATTTTTTTGTATTTTCTTAGTAGAGACGAGGTTTCACCGTGGTCTCGATCTCCTGACCTCGTGATCCGCCCGCCTCGGCCTCCCAAAGTGCTAGGATTACAAGCGTGAGCCACAGCGCCCGGCCTCAATAACTTTTAAGAGTGTAACAGGATTCTGGGGTCAAAAAGGTGGAGAACCATTGACCTAGAATCTGTGTTGGCATAGAGCTGGCATTCAAAAACTATTTATTGAATGATTCCAATATTTATAAAAGAAAAATAAATAATAGAAATTCACTCCCCATTAGATTATGCATCACGTCTCTGCACATTACAAATAGGATATTGTATCCATCTGAGTGAATGAGTACACCTACATGGTGGCTAAAGTAGGTGGTTGTCAAGAAAGAGAGTATCCATCCCAAATTTGATGGAGTTTTTTTTTTTTTTTTTTTTTTTTTTTTTTTTTTTTTTTGTCGAGGGGTGAGGGTGGAGTTTGGAGACAGAGTCTTATTCTGTCACCCAGGCTGGAGTGCAATGGTGCAATCTTGGCTCACTGCAACCTCTGTCTCCCAGGTTCAAGCAATTCTCCTGCCTCAGCCTCCCGAGTAGCTGGGATTACAGGCACGCACCACCATGCCCAGCTATCGTTTGTAGTTTTAGTAGAGACAGGGTTTCACCACGTTGCCAGGCTGGTCTCAAACTCCTGACCTCAAATGATCCACCCACCTTGGCCTCCCAAAGTGCTGGATTACAGGCATGAGCCACCGCACCTGGACAATTTGATGATCTCAAAAGGAAATCTTCATTTTCCACATACATCCAAAATCTTAGGTATTTTTGGAGTACAGGAAGTCTGTGGGCTTAAAATTAGTTCTTATAGGCCTGGCCTTGCCCAGTATGTTCTTTACTTGTAGCCAAGAAACATTTACAAGAAGGAAGAATTTCAGCACAGTCTCAGAAAGTTAATGAATTTATATCCATGCTCTACCCATCAGATTACCCGAAGACATGAAGGGAAATGCTGCTTGAACAGGAAGTCTGTTTTGGAAGCCCAGACTTTTGAAGTTTGTCTTTAATGAAGATGTATAAAATCAAATTCATAGTCAGAAGCACCAAGCTGACCTTCTTCCTCAAGCTCCCCTCTCAAGCCAGGGCATGATAACCAGAAAGAAGCAGAAAAACTAAGATTATTGGGGACCCGTTAGCCATGCCAATGTTACAGAGGCTAAAATTAAGCAGCACTGAAGTGAGCATTCTGAATAGTGAGACTCAGAGATGACGATGGGGCTTTCTGTAGAACATTTTCTAGAGCTGGCCCTGAGACTTTCAATGACTTTAAAACAAGCTTATTCAATGGCTAGCCAGATTTTGAACAATAGCTCTGACTGGCTTTCATAAGAAAGGTATAGGAGGTTTGCTTCAAATTTTTGAAAAAGAGGAATGCTTATGTCTGAATTACAGCAACATCTTGATTAACTAGAACTGAAGCAACAAGACCTTTCAATTAGACACATTTATCATACATTTAAATTAAAAATTGAAGTGAGAAGAAAACCATGTGGCATAAACAATTGAGTAAGGGGAAAGGACTACTTGCAGAGAGTATCCAGGGTTAAACATCTTTTCAGTTCAATCTTCTGTACTTTCAAAGTTCAGTTGCACTTGATACAATAGTAACTATGGCTCCAAATGATGATTCAGAGGCTTTGAAGATTCAGGTACTCACCAATTCCTCCTGCATTTTGGAAAATTAGTAGACACAATTTATTATTTAAAAATTTGCATGATGTATGATAACTTGGATAACTTGGAAGCTTATGAAGTTTTACAAAGCTAGACTACAATCTATTGTAACATATTCCCCCGGAGTGACACACTCACACTGATAGCCACTATCAATTAACAAGTAGTTGCTAATGATAGCAGCTAAAATATTGAAGATGAATGCAAAATTACTTTTATTATAACAAAACAGAGACAATACTTTAAAAAATGTAAAATGTAATGTGCCTTACTTTACTCCTTTTTCTTTCTCCATATTTGACTTTCACTCTACTAGATCCATTCATCCATTCGCTCGGGGAGTAGGGCTATCATAAAGGAGTTCATCGCTAAAGGTGAGGATGATTTTCGTAAAAAATAAGATTTCAGAACTAGAAAAAAAAATGTGTGAAACTTGAGTTTTTGTTCAGAGGAAGATTTTGTAATCTTTTTGTCTCTCTTTTAGCATGGGCCATTCCTGGAAGACCCAGCTCTAAGACTCCTCCTGTAGGGTGGTGACAATACCCCATCTATGTGATAGAAGCCTATCAGTTCATTATAGTACATGATGAAAAATGATACAAAATAAAAGTTACATCGCTCTTCTCATATACCCAGACATCAATCTCAGGAAAAGAGAAAACAGAGATAGAAAGCAAAGCTGGTAGATTGTGTGTCTTCACATTCTCTTTTTTCATCTTTGGACTGGAGAAAGGAAGGTATATTAGAAAAGTGGAGATAATCCTGAAGGAAAAAGTGGGTATTGTGTTTTTAACTCACAGACTTCCCCATAGGCTTGACACAGCAGTGTGGTCAGGCTGAAGGTGGCCCTGAGTTGAGATCATCTGAAGTTGCCTTCTGTTCCCATTTGGGGTAAAAGTGGAATTGAGACCCAATAGGCTAGTGGTTGGTCTCTTCTATGGATGATAGGTGTATTAGTCAGGGTTAGCAGAATCAGGGAAGGAGGACCAATAGGAGGTATAGATATGAGGCAATTTATTATGGAAATAAATGTAAAGATCAAGAAGTCTAACAATCTACTGTCTACAGACTGGAGAAAACCAGGAAAGCCACTGGTATAATTCAGTCCTAGTCCAAAGGCCTGAGAACCAGGAGCTCTGACATAGAAGGGCGGGGAAGTTGGATGTCCCAGTTCAAGAACAGAGAGTGAATTCACCCTTCCTCTACCTTTTTGTTCTACAAGGCCCTCAACAGATTGGATGATGGGACTCACCTTGGTGAGAGAGATTCCCTTTTCTCAGTCAGTAGAAACTCAGTTGTTAATCTCTCCTCTCTTCCAGAGACGTCCTCACAGACACACCCAGAAATAATGTTTTACCAACTATATAGGTATCCCTTAGCCCAGTCAACCTGACATAAAATTAACCATCACAGTGTGTGAAAAGATCCTGTAGCAGAAGTTAGGTGGGGCATTTTACCAGGGGAACAAGAGGAGGCCAATGCTGAAAAGAGAGGAATAGTCAATTCTCCCCAAGAGTACTTGCCAGGTCAAAGAATGGTTAGCATTAGAAGCCAGCAAATGCCCAGCTTTCAGGCAATAAGAAACATCACCCAAGAGACCAGGAATGCCAAAGATACTGTCCCCCAAAGTCTCTGAACCTTACCACCCTTCACAAGGTCACATGAGCCACATACCCCCACCCCATATACGCGGATGCCATCTTACAGAAGAATCAGGAAAGTAATCAGAATGCTGATGAGACACTGAGCACTATCTAAAGGGACTATTTTAGTGATCAGATCTCACTAAAGTTTTAAAGTATGTAGCTAGGACTGAAAGTTATTCCCCACCCCCACCCCCACCCCTTCCGGCTATCAGAAGGCAGATTAGAATTAGTTATAGATAAAATAATAAAATTACATTTCCTCTGCACTTTCAAATTGTTGGGTGAATAAATTTGTGGCCAGCTACATATGAGAGTTCTATTAGGATTTATGGATATATGACTACCCTGTCTCTGTGTAGATTAATAAATGCTCAAACTAAATTTAGGAAGGTATATCAGGCCAAGGTCAGAAACAGATATAGAATAATCAGCAGATGAGAGGAACAAGACAAGTTATCATGAGGCCCTTTCTTGACTTCTGAAATTTTTAAAAATTGAATTGTTCTTTCAGAAAAGAAAGTCCAGTTGGGGCTGGAACTCAGACCATTAATTCACTGACCTGGGACTTCTTCTGAGACACCTTGGGGGAAGAGATGGGACTTCATAACAAGTTCAGAAAGCACATGGGTAGTAATGCAGAAGTGTTTAAGAAGTCCATGGGAGGCAGGGTGGGAGCCATGCTGGTCCCGCAAGAGCTAACTCAGCTAGTGCCACTTCCTCTCCTAAGCCAGCAGGCAGGAGCCTGGATTATATAATTCAAGATGGTCAGGAGGGGAACATGATGGATAGTTGAGTTGAATTATCAGCCAATACTTGCCATAACAAACTAGCTACTCACTCACAGCTGTATAGGACCCACTCATGATTTGGTTCTGGACAGGGATACTCTCTGCCACAGTGACTGAACTCCTTGGGGACTCATGGAATCTATGTTAGGGGAGAGTCAAGCCTCTTTGGGGATTGAGTTATGGTACCTAGTGGCAGGAGGTAAAGCTTCATGAGTACCAAAGGTTACCAAGGCAGGATTTGAGGGCTTGGAGAGTGGAGAGAAAAACAGATCTGAGTGAGACCTGATCCCAAACCCACTTAAAATAAGGCAGCACTTAGATGTAAGTAAAAGTTATTAATGGGTATGTAAAACTTTACCAAGGATAAAGTGAAATGGGGACAATAATAGACTTTACTCTTTTGCTTTTCCCAGCATGTGCATGGCTCAGTATATCAATCTGCAGAGAATTGAGGAGAAATTAGGAATGCTGCAATTAGAATGCAAAAAAAGCACATTAATAATTTTCAAAATTGATCCCTTTTATAATAGCCTCCTGGTTATTCATTTGCATAGCAATGTGCTTTCTGGAGTGCGGAAGGGACAGCGTTGGAGTCTCAGCTGTGAATTATACACATCCTACAATGGAGCTCTGTCTCACAGGGCTTTTTCTTGGCACATTTCAGGGCATCTGTCAAAAACATAAATGATACCCACTATGTGTGCTTTGGCAGGAAAAAGATTGAGAACAACTGCTTTAAACAACGAACCTGTACTGTGGATAATAAGCAGCTTGAAGGGGTACAGTGGGGCTGGGGAGCAGGGGAACCTAAACCTGAGCTGCGTGATATTGGGCAAGTTTCTCCACCTGTCTGAGATTCAGTTCTCCCTTCCGAGGAGGGAGAGAATTGAAGATGATTTCTACAGGAACTTCCAGAGGGAAGTGTCATGAACTCTTCAATGCTCCAGGACACAGGGTTGAGTCCCCTCACTGGCCTTCAAGTACCCCGGACTAGACATGGCAGTATGCAGAGTGGCCTCCTGGCCTGAGAAGGGCTGCAATAGGGTTGTACAAGATCATCTGGGAGGAGGGTCATTTTGCTGTGTGCCTCCATCCTCCCCTTTCTTCTCTGACTTCTTATTACCTTCTCCCACTTCCCCACAAACGCCACAAAATACTCAAGATGCTCTCCATTATCAAAAAGTGCTTTTAGTTAAGCTAATACCAGCAATTTATCCTTTGGTGTGAATTTATGTCCCAAATCACCACCCCAAAGGAGTGGTTTGGTTGCCACTCACTGCATACATTGCCCCACATAACTCTGTTTGCTCTGTCAACACGTACCCTCTGCTGCCTCTCACCAAGCCCCTAATCTCCTCATACACTCTTCCTGGTGGACTTCCATCCTTTAAGACACATCACACATAAATGCCACCTTGTCTGTTACAGGCTTTGAAGCCTTGACCCCCAAGCAGAGTTATTTGCTCCTCCTCTTGGTTCTGGAAGCATTTAGGGGCTTGCCAATTCCCCCACAGCTCCCTCAACTCTGGCCAGGTCTTCGCGTGACTGACTTCTAGGGAGTCCTCCTTGCACACAGCATCTCCTCAGAGAGGCCTTCCTTGAGCACCGTGGGCTTCCAGTCTCCTCCCCCAGTTATTCACTAACCCTATTTTAATTTCTTCATAGCACCAGCGACTCTGCAGTTATTGTACTGATATATTTGTTTCATGTTTAGTGTCTGTGTCTCCCAATGAGAGAGGAAGCTTTTCTCATTCTTTGTGGTGTCGCTGTCACCTCGAACAGCCTGGTACACTGTCAGGGCTGATGACTATTGTCCGATGAATGAATCTTGTGCATTCCTTAAGAGCTTTTCATGCTACATCACATGTAACGTGTTCATTTCTCTCTCTCTCTACTCCTTGTACTCATGTTCAGCTGTTATCTCCGCACTAGTCTGGAATCTGGTACATATCAGATATCTGATGAGGGAATAAGTAAATGAAGAGTAAGACTCTCTTCTACTTATGTTATTAAGAAAAGTTTTGTCCAATTTTAAGCATTTGCTAGTGGCTGGAGAAGGAGCTACTCTAATGCCCCTAAAAGTGTTTACCCAGAGACTGCCACCTGCTCTTCCCATGGACAGTGCAGGTGGCGTGGGGCCAGGAGTGATACTCGAAATATGTAAGGACTGCGATGGCAGCTTCTGCTGGTGACTCTAATGTTAGCAGTAGACTGGAGTGGCTCTCAGGGCCAGGCATCAACTCTTCAGTGGTTGGATTCTAGGATGTTCCAGGGGCACCAGGAGAGTGGCTGGGGTCCTAAAGGCATCGTGCAGGAAACTTAGAGCAGCTGCTTTTATCAAGATATACAGATATATTTAAATATTTTCATAATTGCTACATCTCCATCCTGGCTCTTGGCTGAATCTTAGCCTGGCCTAGTGCCATTGCAGGGAAGAGGGCTTTCTTGGGAGAGTGTTCACAGACAGAACCTGTGGGGCTCAGCCCTAGAGGGATGCACAGCAAGAGTAGTTCATTTAGCAAAGCACAGAGCAGTCAGGAGTGGGGAGACTACGAACCACCCCTGCACTTACAGCTCAGGGGACTGCTTCATGGAATGAGGGGTATTGGGTGCTCTCGAGGATCTGGAAAGCGAGGCTGGCGAGGAAATTTCCAGCTGACAGCAGCCCTGCAGCTAAAAGTTTCTTCTGTCTGCCTGTAGAGAAGAGGATGATCTAGACCCCTGACACAGAGTCCCAGGCCACCACCACACTCCCAGATCCACTGAAACCTTCACTGGAAAGGTGGGTTTGGAGGCCTAGGGAGGAAAAAGGGTTTACCTAGCTACCGAGTGGCAGAGTTTCTACTAGTCTTTAGATCTTCAGGGTAAAGATTAAAGGCACAGGCTTTACAATCAGCTAGAACTTTGCCTGCAATTTGGTTCTGCTACGTGGTCACCATGTGTCACTGAGCAATCATTGTATCTCTCTGAGCCTCAGTCTCCTTCTCTGTAAAACTAGAGCAGTTGTATCTGCCTCAAATCATGCTTGAAAAGCCCTAAGCATGATGCCTGGTACACTGTAAAGACCCAGAGAATGTGTATTATCACTAATATGACTAGTATTATTATGTCCTTTCTAATTTGGGCATACTTTGATTGGCTTAATCTGAATGCTGAATTTATTCAGTGAGAGCTCAAACCTAAATCTTTGTCTCATGATCCTCTGATTCCTATTTCTACTCCAGCTACACATAGGCTTGCTACCAAATTTCTGAAAGGACAGCTGACTTGATCAGGGTAACCCACTGTTACCTAGACTTAGTAGATCTTTAACATAGTGCTTCGAGGAAAGTTTACTCCTTTCAGCAGTCTTCTGATGAAGTAGAAGGTTAGCCAGAAAAACTGTCTGGTCAGAGCCTTGTTGACAAATCTGAGGATCCTTTCCCATTTTGCTGAAGCATGGGCTGGGGAATGCAATTGAAATTGTGATGATTCTGAATCTCCAGTGCTGAGGGGTAGATTCTCTGAACCTAAAGTATTACCATTCCACCGAACTGTCGCCCTATAGATGGGATCCCAGAAATAACATTTGATAAGCATTGTTTGATAAACATTGTGTATCAAACCCTGACACGAGCTGGTTCTTTGCTTTATTTTTTCTTTAGCCTAAAAGTAAAAAAAAGAAAAAAGAAGAAAAAAAGAAAGATGTATGGTTAGCTAAGGGCTATTTATTGTTCACTGGACTTTAGTTAAGAGGCATACCATCATTCAAATCAGCCAAACCACCCTTGCCTCCTTTGTCTGAATTAACCTGAAAGAAGGAAAGAGATTCTATTTTTTTTCCACTTTATTTCCAACACGTATTGGCCTGAGTTTCAATGGTCTGTGAACCATGCCCTCTGTGTCTGTACCCCAGACTCTGTGTGAGAGATTCTGGAATCCACCCAAAACATTAGCATTTTTTGGTCCTAGCTAACAAGAAGGTGAATGTTTCTATTGTTCAGTTATGCAATTTTCCATATTGCTGAAAAGCCTGTTCTCCTTGCCAGTGAGGAGGTTTGTGGACTGATATTTTATGAAAGATGCTAGAAGAAAAGAAGGGGAGAAGTGGGGCATCAGGAGGGTGAGGAGGGCACCATGCATGAAGGGAGGATGGTTTCTCACGGACAGCCCCGACAGGAGCGCTTGGATGAAGAGAGCTTGCAGTGCAAGCACGAAGCAGAGGTTTCACTCCTGGCCTAAGAAAACCTTTGCAGGGGCCTAAATAAAACTTTTTAACTTAAAAAACTTGTAATGAGCAGTAATGAGTTCCAGCTGTGTAGCAGAGCAAATTCCCAATTCCAAACAGCTTCCCTAGAAAGAAACAATCATGTCTGTCCCTGCCTCTTTAACTCTTTCATCCCTGGGGGAGAGATACACTCAAGCCTGTTCCTGGGTGCCCAGGAGGTGGAACAGGTGGGGTGGCCTTTGCAAGGTGGGCCCAGAGCGTGTTGTGGGCTTCCCTGTTTGATCAGATCTCTGAGATGGGCCAAGGTTCTGCTGTCACTGCTCCTCCCAACTCTTTCTATGACAGCCATCATCTAAATCAGGGATTGGTAAACTGGAGGCCACTGGCCAAGTCCGGCATGCTAACTTTTGCCTGTTTTTGTAAATGAAGAGTTATTGGCACACAATCACACTTATTTATTCATGTATTGTCTATGGCTGCTTTCCTGCTACAACAGCGGAGTAGTTGTGATCAAGGGACTTTGATCCACAAAGCCCAAAATATTTACTACCTGGCCCTCTACAGAAAAAGTTTGCACAGCTCTGGGCTAAATAAAATTTAAAGTTACTTGAGGCTTGCCTGTTCCTATCAGTATCAAGGCTTTGGTGTTTTTTCACCGTAGAATTGGGTGAACAACATATCTTCAGAGATCATAGAGTCCAATCCATTTCATATAAGAAACTGAGGCTTACAAAGTGATTTGCCCAGAGTTAAGTTAATGGTAGAGCTGAGGTTGGTATTGTGTACCCCTGACTCCCGGGTCAGTACCATTTCCACCATATGAGCTGCCTTTCAAACAAGGAAGCTAATCTCCCCATAAAATGGACCAAAGTGACAGATCTTTGCTTTCCATGATCAATAGCAAAATACCTACAGTAAACTGGTTTTCAGAAGGAACATTTTATTAAGATCTTTTTGCTGTGTGTTAGAGATACTGTAGTGTTTACTGAAACATGTCCTGTAACTTGTGTGTGTGTGATGATCTGGTATTTTCGTGGTTGAGTGTTTGTATCTAATGATTAAATAATCATCTCGTTATTTAACCCAGGACAGAGCCAAAAAAAAATACCCTGCTCGTTTGATCAGGCCCTATGAACAGTGGCAAGAATTTGCATAGTGATTTAATGGGCCATTACACAGAATGTGCACAGAATAAGTTAGTTTTTAATGGGCTGTTACACAAAGTATGCACAGAAAAAGTTAGTTTTTCAACTGAGTTTTAATTTGATTTTTTTCTAATAATCTCCCAAGGATACATTTTGGCTCTGGCCAAATAGATCAAAAGTTCCAAGAGGGCAAGTAACAGACATTTTGAAATTTGTGTATTCTTTCCAGCTTTCTTGGGACTTTAGTAACACAATAACACAGTAGCATAAACTCACAATGAACCGAAATCTATCTAAACCGGAGCTCAAATAACTGAAATTTAGTTTTTGGGTCACTCTTCCCATCACTCAAGTTTCAGAGAAAAGAGCCTCATAGCAACAAAACAAGTAGATGAACACTTAGTATAAAAATTGACCAAGCAACTTCTGGAAAATGTCTCTGGAGTCAGTACAGACATGGGATGGGGAAAATGAGTAATTTCCCGGGGTCCCCATAGTTTGTTAGGTATATGCCCCTTGGGGGACTGGGCAGTGGATTCCGGGAAGCAACCAGAGGGAAAGGTGGAGTCACCAGCTGGAGCTAAAGAAGAGCCGAGCTCATGTTCTTATAAGCAGCCCCGAACCAAACCACCTCCAGGCTCTGAGGCTTGCCTGGCTCACACCCTTGCACTCCTTCAGCCTCTATCCCACCACCAGCCCCAAGGCTGAGCATCTGCCAAACTGACTTTCTCAGGGTTCTCCCAAAGTGCCCACGCTCTCTCTCAAGAGGCAGACGAGAGTAGTGTGGTCTCTGTAGCTGGATTCTCTGGGTTCAATTGCTAGGTTTGTGCTTTATTAGCTGGGCAACCTTGAGCAAGTTACGGAATCTCTCCGTGCCTTTGTTTCTTCATCTATTAATGAGAATAATAATGGTGCCTCTCTCGTAGCATTGTTATGAGGTTTAAATAAGCAAATTTGTGTCACTTGCTGAGGACACAGACTATTACTCCAGGATTTTGCACTTGCTACTCCTTCAGCCTGGAACACGCTCATGCTACCTCCTAAGAAGGCAAAGGACTGTCCCTGACTCCCCCCACTCTGTCAATCAGCTCCTATGCAAGGCTGGGTTATGATTCCTGCCTCTGGGTCCTCATGAAACCCTATGCTACTTGAAGGCATTTTATCTACTTGTCTGATTCTCCCATTAGGCTGAACTCCCTGAAAGCCGGAATTTGGTCTTAAGCATTCCAATGTTAGCACAATCTTTTGCACAAGCTATCACTCAAAGTCTACTTTTTAAATTGATGATGCATAATGCATGCATGCATGAATGAGTCATTATATGAATAAACTAATAAGTAAATGAATAAAAGCCAAATCACTCTTCATATCTTTCATCTATCTGGATCCTGGATTGTATCTATAACACCCACCCACCTATCTGCCTTTGAGTGGATCAGAAAATTCTTAAAAATGCTTTCTTCCTTAAGATACTTCACTCCCATCTCTTCCATCCCATCAATTCATTCCATAATTATGACAATTATAAAAATGTCATAATACATTGATTTTGTTAAAAATGAGACATTTGACTGTCATCTTCTTAAAACTTTAAATAATAAGTATATAAATCTACAGTACCTAGCTTGTAAATGGAACCACCATGGGTTTTGCACTGCCCAACCTACACAAAGATGGTGGCCCTGCCTGTGCTTCCTAGAGCAGGAAACCAGGTTGATATATTTAGAAATAAATATTTACCTCTAAAACTCAGAAATCAGACCATCCTGTGAACCAGCTACTTGGTCTTATTTCTGGGTATTTTGCTGTGAAGGACTGCAAGCCTAATGGCACATTGGGACTTACCATGGAGTCAGTCCTTTCACTTGGTTCATCTATCCTCCTTAGTCATGCCTACTCCTGGACTTTTGTCAACTTTTCCTCTCAGCAGTGAGATATGCCATAAAAGGGCATGGGCTGGAAGCCAAAAGACTTGGGTTTTACTTCCATTAACTCACCACTGATCAGTTAGGTGATCTTGGGCAAATCTCTTAACTAATGTGAGACTTAGTTCCTCCTTAGGAAATCAGTTGTAAGGTGATTTGAAGACCACAAGTTCTCTGCAAAAGCAAAGTGCTGTATTATCATCATCAATAATAATAATAATTACCTTAGTATAATAATAATAATAACAGTGACAACACTTCTAATAAACCTACCATGAATGTCACATTTTTAATTGATTCAAATACTCATACATTTGATGAGATACATTAGTTCATTAATAAGTTGGCAAGAATTTGATTATCTGACATAAACCACCCTCAGAACAGAGAGAAAAATCCTAGGAAGGAGTGACACTTGGTAAGTTTTGATTCATGAGAAAGAGTTTAGGAACATGAGATGTCCCCATACCAGAAGAGTTTGAAGCAGGGGGACGATAGGAAGGCATTGGACATCTGCAAGAAAACGGAGGTCTTGTTATCCTCCAAGTTTGGCACAAGGATTGTTTTCAACATATGATTCGAGGCTTTGGGTTGGCTTCTAATGAATGACTCAAAATTATGCTGTGCACTAGAGTTTACATGTTTGTTTGTGAACCAAACACTATAGTGACCATATTGGTCTCAAAGGGTCAATCTTAACTTTGGTTAAGGGAGAAATGATCAGGAAGGAAATATTTAAACAGAACATTTCCCCTTAAGATAGAAAGTCTCAGACTCTCTTGAAACCTTGCCATACTTTGGGGTTCAGAGAAATGTTGTAACCTTTAATTAAGATAAGATATTTTGCATGAAGATACTAGAATTGGGAATGCAGATAATGTAGCTCAATAACATTCTCCCTGGAGGGAATGTTAAGGTAGCTTGCATGCATCAAATTAGTGTGACAGCCATAACCCCAACCAAGTCATCCCAGATGTATGGATATTAAGAAGCCACATTACTCTGAATATCTGTACACCCATAAAGCATTGACAGGAGTCTCTGATGAACATCTGTAGGCTTCACTAATGGAGGTTTTCTGGATGCCCATATCTAATTGCTCCACTTGTGGCCACAGGCCCTGAGGGCCCCAAGTTTTTCTCTGAGGTTTGTCACTATACAACCAGGGTATAGCACTATGGACTGATAGGTGTGGGGAGGCAGCAATAATGAAGCAAATGAATATTATAGACTCAATGATGATGTTGGAAATACTCGTGTTGGGTCTCTAGAACTGCTGCCAAAGGTGGGACAGGTACAGAATTCTGGCCAGTGCTGACTCTCTTCCTTGCCGCTGTTCCCCATATATTCTTCGGGAGAGGCATGTACCACTGAGCAGATGTTCCCTCTCCTATCTAGGTTCACTCCTATACTTACTGGGGCTCATCACAATGCTAGATGTTGTTTTGCTTTGTTTGGACCATCTGCATTTATTTCTACCTACTTAATGCTCGCCCCTGAATCTCAGGGGCTGGAAGCCAAGGAGCTACATTTCCCAGGCTCCTATGCCTCCAGGATTGTCTAAATGTGATTTAGTCTTATGACTTTCAGTCTGCCAGTGAGATGCAGTAGCATAACATGTGGAAGGGGGAAGACAGACCAAAGCCATCATTTTCCTCTGGAAGGAGTAGCATGTGATGTCATGCAGGCATGCTTTTATAATGATCTCCTTAAATTTACCTGCCTCAGGCCTATGGAGATGACAAGTTTCTGAGCCAGGCAGAGCTTCATAAATGTTATGACTCTTGGAACCCCAGCTTAAAAGCTAATGCTAATCCTCCTAACTTGCCCTTTCAGCCTTTTCAGTGATTTTATAAACTTATTACTCAATGTTAAATCCCTTTTTGCTTGACAGACCTAGTGTGATTATCTTTTATTGGCTGAACTGCCCGATGAAACCGGCTTGCCACTAACCATTGTGTAACACTGGGCAAGTGACTTTCCATGCTGGGTCTCCACACCCACTTGTTGAGGACCCACAGAATTTCTCTGGTAGCAGAAAGGTATCTAGGTACTGCTTACAGGCGTGGGTTTGATAGGGGCTACTTAGTTTCCAGTAGAAGGAGTACTGGTTGCATTTTTACTCCATTATGAAAATGGATCCCATCTCACCTATAATCTCAGGAGAAGCTCATATATCTGCCATATGTAAGTGGAAACTCATTTGACCCTTCCATGGTCAAATGAATTTCTGTACTTCCCTCTCATCTTCCAAACCTGAACAGGAGACACATTTATTTGTGTCAAATTATTGCCCCATCCAAACCCTTCCTTAGAAGGTCAGATCCTTCTGGCAAGGGGTGGAAATTTGTGGTCAGCAATTTCACCCTATAAAAATTATAGTGGCCAATGTTGTCAGTGCCCTACCTACACTCCTTCAGCTTCAACACTTTAATGTGCCCCAGGTATTTCCAACCGTATATATCTGCATCACTTTACTGGACTGTTTCCTCCAAAGCCCAGAAAAGCCAAGTCTGCCTCTATGCAAGGAAGCCTGGCTATGCCAGAGAATTAACGCTCCTCAAACAAAGACTAGTAAGGTGGTGTATAAAGACCCCAGCTCTCTTGCCCCTGCGTAGGATAGCTCAGAATAGGTGGCATATTTTTCTCACCATTTTTCAGAGTTTTCACATAAGATTTTTCTTTCTTTTTATTATTATTATACTTTAAGTTTTAGGGTACATGTGCAGAATGTGCAGGTTTGTTACATATGTATACATGTGCCATGTTGGTGTGCTGCACCCATTAACTCGTCATTTAGCATTAGGTATATCTCCTAATGCTATGCCTCCCCCCTCCCCCCACCCCACAACAGTCCCCGGTGTGATGTTCCCCTTCCTGTGTCCATGTGTTCTCATTGTTCAATTCCCACCTATGAGTGAGAACATGCGGTGTTTGGTTTTTTGTCCTTGCGGTAGTTTGCTGAGAATGATGGTTTCCAGCTTTATCCATGTCCCTACAAAGGACATGAACTCATCATTTTTTATGGCTGCATAGTATTCCATGGTGTATATGTGCCACATTTTCTAAATCCAGTCTATCATTGTTGGACATTTGGGTTGGTTCCAAGTCTTTGCTATTGTGAATAGTGCCACAATAAACATACGTGTGCATCACAAAAGATTTTTCAACTAAGGTTGCCCATAGTGGTAGCTGGCTTAAGTTTGTGAGCCTTGATTGGCTGTCTTTCCTTCCCAGCCTCTGTTTCCAAATAAACCCCCTGCACTTGGATGCTTGCTCAGAGTCTGCTTCTGAGGAAAGTCAACCTAAGGCAGTTAGTTTATCAAATGCTTTTCTTTATGACAGCTACTTACACTCAGTGGACTGAGATATCGGGGATTTTTCTAGATGAAGAGGAAAAGGAAATTCTGGAGGTAGAATGAAGGACCAGTGTGTGTCAGGGGCTATAGATTGCTGCATGGAGGTCCCAAGGAATTGAGGAAAAGCCAGTAAGAGCAGGAAGAAGGGTGAAGAGCATGGGATGCTTATTCATAGCCATCACATATAAAGCTCTGAGGATAGAGCCTGACATTTACAGGGGCCTAAATGTGTTTGTAGCTCTTGTTGGGTGTTTTCATTTTCTTCAACACTTAGCCCTGGGGATCAGATCATTCATTCATCGTTTCATTCATTGATTTGGTAACATATTTACTCACTCAACAATGAAAATCATTTCTTCAATACATACGTTGTATTAGTAGCTGTGCTAGGTGCTGGGATGGAAAGATAAATAGGGCACAGCTCTTGCCTTTAAGATGTTTCTAGTCAAAAGGCCCAGAATGGAAAGTGCTCCTCCCCCTCAGTACCAAAAAATCCTTCCCAACTCAGACTCACTTGCCTGGGGTCTTTGTAAGGAGGTCTTTGCTTGACTCCGGAAGGGGTCGGCTAGAGTCCACTACACACTGTATTTTGCTTATTTAAAGCAAACAAGTAATAATGTAATGGCAGGAAGTCTCATAAAATGGTTATTTCTGTTCCCGGACTACTCTGGGGTTCCATCTAATTTATAAACATTGTTTTATGAAAAATTGAGATCATTCTTGGAAGTGCCCAGAGAGAATGACCTTTGCTTGTTTTGGTGCAGTGTTTGTGTGTGAGTGTGTACATGGCTATTGTTGCTAAGGAGGCGATGGCCAGCCATGGGTAATGGCTGTCTTTCCATTCTGCACATTTCCTTAGTCAGGGAGAGTGTAACTGACACCCCCTCCCACACCCAGCTCTCCCCAGAAAGACAGAAATGGAGTCAGACCATGGAGTCAGCAGTCTAACTGAGTGCCTGGGAAAGGCTGGTTTTACCACTGATACAATTAGGACAAGTTCCACCATGCTTTCAGGTGCTTTCAGACCCAGAAATTTGGGGGCACATGCCTCAAGTGGTTTCTCATCTAACTCTTTATGAGAGTCAGGCATTAATACCAAACTCTGTCTCTAGGGATCTGCACCCAAGCTTAAGATGGTGGGGAAATATGCTTTACATGGGTGGGGGAGGGGCAGACTGGCAGGGAGCAGAGAATCAGATTCCAGTGAATCTTAGGAGTGCCTAGTCCCAGGAATAATTTGGCAAAGGATTAAAAAGCAAAAAGTTAGAGTCACTTTCCAACTCTGCCACTTAACTTGCTGTGTTGCCCTGGACACATCACTTAACCTCTCTGTGCCCCAGGTTTTTCAAATAGTAAAAATACTTGTATCATATTTTGTAAAATAACTCAACAAATATTTATAATGTGTATACACTACATCACAGGCAGCCTCTGATAGGCATTTGGTTAGGCTATTTCCTTTGTGTGAAATGTTCTTTCCTCAAATATTTGCCCAGATCCACCCACCTTCATTTAAGTTTCTGCTCAAATGACACCTCTGTCTAGAAGTCTTCCCTGCTCAGCTGCTTCTTAAAAAGCAGTCTTTTTTTTTCTTTTTTCTCTATCCCCTTCTCTGTTATCCTGTTATCCTTAGTACTTATCATTAACTAAAATTATGTCACATATATCTTTTTATTTAACTAGTTTGTTTTTATTTTCTGTTTTCCCTAGCTAGGATGTACGTACTATGGGAGCAAAGATGGCTTTTCACCACGGCATTCAAAACGCACATAATGATGTCAAGCATACAATAGGTACTCAATACATGTTATTCAAATTGACTGATGATGTGTACACTCTCCCAGAGTGTGTACTCTGAACTAATTTAGCAATTGGAAATCCCAGATTAAATGTAAATGTTCATAAAAATGCCCCTATCAGAATGTGCCAGACTTGGTTAGGCTTGTGATTGAAACAATTAGCATTTTCCCTTAATAGCCATAGAGATCACTTTTTTCTGTATCTTCATCTCCTTCTTCCCCCCAGCTCTCCCCCATGGTTTTCCTTAGCCCTGGACTGTTTTGGGAGTGAATCTTTTGACTCTGGGATCATTTTTTCTCTTCGTATGGACCTGAGGCACTGCAGGGGGGAGGCATCCTGCTGCAGCTCCTCAGAAGGCGTTTGGAGGAGGTTGTCATGGGCTACACAGCTCCCCTGGGGCTTTGCTGGAGCCCTCACATCCATGAGGTAATGAATGTGACCCTCTCACATAGCCAGAGCACACACGAGCTAATTTGGAAAGCAAATTCTGAAAAGGTTGATGTAATTGGCCCCAAGGGCCCCTGGGTGGCGTCAGAAGGAGAAGACAGCCTTTTCACTGGGCTGGCATGGCCTAGCTCTGCACAAACAAGAATTGGCTAATGGGAAGACAGTCACACGCACCCATGAATTATCAATGTAGATGGTAACCCCACTGACTTTCTAAGGCCACAAATGCTCCTGTAGGGGCTGTGGTGAAGGAGAGGTTAAAATAAGAAAGCAGAAATGCATGGAGGTGAAGTGGCTTACCCAAGGTCACACAGCACGTGAGTGACACGGCTGGGATTAAAGCCTAGTTTGCCTCTTCCTGAGCTAGACTGTAAGCAAATTTAAGACAAGGACTGAGTCTAACGTGCTCATCCTAGATTCCTCAGCACCTAGGACAGTGCCTGGCACTGACAGATGTAGAACATTCCATACATCCGCCATTTTGATCTAACATATAGAAAAAGAAGCCAGAGAAGCAGGGAGAACAAAATCTTGGGGTGGCTGCCATGGTTATCCCTGAGCTTTCAGCAAGCAAGCTTTTCCATGTCTGTCCTCAGTACTTCCTTCACAGTTGTCTCCTGGCATTTTTTCTCCACAGTTCTTCTAAGAGAGCTTTGGAATGCTTGATCCAAAGGCATTGGTGAGGAAAGAATCTAAGTATTATTGTTTCTCCATTTTAGGGTCATTTAAAAAAAAGAAACCACTTTTGGACTTGCTATATCCACATTGGGCCAACAGGTCTGTGGAATCCAATTAATCAACTCACTGAAAACTAATTGCCTAGCTGAACTGACTAGAGCCACCTAGTTAAGTATGTCACTGGAAAGAGGTAAAATGATAGTTAGCATTGTGTGGGGCAGAATGCAGATTCCTGGATTGGAAGCCCAGAGGTTCTAATTCAGTAGACGTGAGGTATGGCCTATGAATCTGGATTTTAGCGAGCATCCTGATGAACCAGATGCAGGTGATTCAGAGCCTTTGCATGACTTTGGGTGAAAAAGCCCTCATGTGGGAGGTAAGAGATAAAAATTCTAGTTGGGACACACCTCTATGTAGGCTATGGGAACTTATCACTTGACCTTCTTGGACGTGACTTTCTTAACGAGGCAATGAACACATCATTTGAGGCTTGTAAGCTGGCAGCTTGGTGACTTCATATTGCTTCCAGAAGGGTGTGTTATTGCCATTTTCTTCAGCACTTTAGGCAGTCTTTTTCTTGCAGGGCCATAAAATCTATCAAGCATGTTAATGTCAACCATATTTCACGTTCCAAATTAAATATAATTTAAATTAGCTACAAAATAGGTAAACTGCAGTTGGTTGGTTAGCATGTTACATTTTGTAGTTATCTAATTAAATGTTACTTTTGATTTTGTAATTTTCTTTTTATGTTTTGGAACCAAAACATCTTTTTTCTAAGGTTCAAACAGTTCTAGAAGGTCTAAAAAATCTTAGGTCCTAGATAATATGTCTTTAGTTTTTCTAATAGTTGGAATTGCTCTAATTTTGTTTGTCTAAGAGAGTATTTTAACAGGCAATAAAACTATTTAGGAGTTAGCTTGATGAGTTATAAGTTAGGAGTTATAAGCAGCTTAGCCTCTAGGATCTTATATACCATCCGTTTTATTCCATCCAATTCTTTTTTTTTTTTTTGAGACGGAGTCTTGCCCCTGGACTTGTTACCCATTATCTATCATGGGATCTACACTTAGAAAGTAGGGAAAAAGAAAACACAAAGAAAGACATTGTGTAAATATATTGATCATAACCAATTAGAAGACTAATTATGAAACAGGATGTTGAAACCATTTTATTAAAATATGGGCATAAATTGAGACTTCCTCTATAAAGAAAAAGAGTCAAATATGAATGAATTTTTTCTAAACGCTCTTTAAAAGACAGAATCCTGAGCAGAAGATTTGCTACCCTACAGGGCTCCACATTCCATTGTGTAGGCCGCTGGCCACCCATGGTCATTTACACTTAAATTTAGATGAATTAAAGTAAAATAAAAACTCAGTTATTTAGGCATGCTAGAGACATTTCAAGTGCTCAGTGATCACATGTAACTAGAAGCTATTGAATCAGACAGTGCAGGTGTGGAATATTCCCATCATCACAGGAAGTTCTGTGGATAGTACTGCTGTAGGGGATGTCTCTTGCTCTTATCAAATAATCTATTGATTCACATGTTGTTGAAACAGTAAGTTTAGTCATCTGTGTTTCAATTTCTATGTCTAATGTCAATACGGAAGAATGTTTCGTGCCATAGGTAATCAATGGAATGATGAAATAATCTTTAATAAGGTGGACTTTGTAGCACATTAATATGTCTTTTTTTTTGGAAGCACAAGTTAAGTTTTTAAAAATTCAAAATTGATTTCTAAAATGTCACCCAAGGCCAGGTGCAGCAGCTCACACCTGTAATCCCAGCACTATGGGAGGCCAAGGTGGGAGGATCACTTCAGCCCAGGAGTTCGAGACCAGCCTGGGCAACACAGGGAGACCCTCGTCTCTACAAATAATAACAAAAAATTAGCCAGGCATGGTGACGGGCACCTGTGGTCCCAGCTACTTGAGAGGCTGAGTCTAGGAAGTTGAGGTTGCAGTGAGCTGTGATTGCACCCCCACACTCCAGCCTGGGTGACAGAGTGAGACTCTCTCAAAAAAATAAAAATAAAAGCCATCCAGGCTAATGTTAACTCAAAGCTGCAATACAGGTTGTCATAAATAAAACATTCCATATAATGAATAACCTTTTGATTTGATAATTTATATGGGGGTATTTGATATTTTTGTTGCAGTTATCAGACAGAACTAAGAAAAAGATAATCTGTTAATGAAACTAGGTCATCAGTTTATTTAATCATTGAATTAAAATACAAGCAAAAGAACAAGTGATATTTTTAGAACAATCTACAAAAAAATTTGACACTGTACCTCAAATTAGAGACAGATATATTTCATGTTTAACCTTTAGTCTTATTCTTCAATTTTGTTTTCACCTTCTTTAACTCAGTCTTAATTTTCCTGTTTCCTTTTTTTCCCAACACTGGCAAGTTTTTAATCATTTAGAAAATCATTTCCAAAGAATAGTACACATACCACTTTAGATGGAATAAAGATATTAACTTTAAAATTTATATATTAGAACAATATAATTATTCCTTCAAAATCGTGAATTCTCAGATATTAAGGTTTTAAAAAAAATTTAAGCAAAGATATAAGACAAATTAAAAATGCTAGATAAATAATAGTAGTGGTATCTTGATAGAAAAAAATCATGAAGTTGGTGTGTAAAAAACTGAAGTTTAGAAAACATTGTTTAAGGTAACCATCAGTATTACCTGGCATCAACCCCCTGGCATATTATCCCTTAATTGTTTTAGATTCATTCTAAAAAGGCCTTGTGTTGGCCATTGGTATCATGCTTGTTCCAGCTGCAATACTCCAGCATTATTTAGAATCTCAGTCTTCTTTTCGAACTTCCATGAAGAGGTGAGCATTTTTCCCATCTCTCCAACACATTCCACACCATATTTAGCCTCCCTGCTAGACCTGTGGCTTTCTATTCTTACCTTTCTGCCATATACCCTTTTTTCTTCCTGAGAAGTTCCAATTCCGACTGGTATTGTACATACTTCAAATACACTGAATAGTCTTGGTTTAGTGGCATTCACTTTGAGAACTTAGATTAACACGATAAGAGTCTTTCCATCAAATCAAAATTCAATCGTTACCTGTTCAATTATATGATGGGCCTGTGGACTTATATTTTTAGTTATATTTTAAAGAGGGGTGGCATAAAGCCATTGCTTTATTGAAGCATTTATCAGAGTATCCCATTACATACTTGTCCTCTATGTCAATTAGAAGGAATAAAAGGGTTCCAAAGCCAAATAAATTTGGGAAACACTGAATGTCAAATTCCCCCTCTTGGAATCTCCCATTGCAAAGCATTATGGTGTCATGATTAAACATGCAAGTTCTGTAACTAGATGGCCCAAACCGGAAACTCAGCCACCGGTTATAAGCTCTATGCCTCTGTTTCCTCATTTGTAAAATGGGGAACACAATTAGTGCCTATCTCATAGGGCTATTGCCAAGTTTAAAGAGGCCACTGTGGGTAATGTACTTTGCACAGAGCCAGTCACAGAGCAAGTATGCCATTGTGTTTTGTACGACAAAAGTATATTAGGCCGAGCGCAGTGGCTCACACCTGTAATCTCAGCACTTTGGGAGGCTAATGCGGGTGGATCACCTGAGGTCAGGAGTTCGAGACCAGCTTGGCCAGCGTGGTGAAACCCCATCTCTACTAAAAATAAAAAAATTAGCTGGGCGTGGTAGTGGGCGCCTGTAGTCCCAGCTACTCAGGAGGCTGAGGCAGGAGAACCAGTTGAACCTGGGAGGCAGAGGTTGCAGTGAGCCGAGATCGCACCATTGCACTCCAGTCTGGCAATACAGCGAGACTGTCTAAAAAAAAAAAAAAGAAAGAAAGAAAAGAAAAAAAAAGTATATTAAACATTGTGAGAAGTCCTGCAGGGTTAAAAACCTATTTAACTTGATCCAATCCAAATTTATTTGACTTTGGAAACATCCTTCGAGTATAAGTCTTTAGAATATTCATGGGTCCATAATTTGGAAGACTTGTGTTTGAAAGCCATGAGCTCAGAAAGCCAATTGCTTCCTTCGAGGTACTTTTCTGTGTGAGGGTCTGCTGCCCCCAGGTGGACAGAAAGACCTTGGCTGGAAACCCAGAGTCTGCCTGGCCAAGCTCCCCACAGGTATAATTAAGAGAAAGTAGAATAAATAAATAATTTTTTCTGTCACTATGTGTTTTAAAATAATTTGAGAAAGAGTTATTTATTAAAATACTAAGTATAAAAATGGATATTAGTAGACAGAGGGAGTAGCAAGAGCTAAGACTCGAAGTTGCTCCTCATTAGAAGACAATCTTTTTATTTTTGTAGCCCCTGCTTGAAGAACTGCTGAGACAGGCACAAAATAGGTATCAACAAATATTTGTGGAATAAATGACTGGCTCATTGACTTATTACAAAGAAGGGCAGAAAATCTGAGTGAATGTTATGTCTCTAATTACGCTCTTTAGGGAGCTCAAAGAATTGCTGCAAATATGTATAAAAAATTCAGGTAAATGACTGGGAACCTTTTCTCTGGGAAGATCCAGTACTCATTAAGGAAGAAAGGTAAGCTAATAATGTTTTAATAAGTGTGTCAGCTAGAATTAAAATTCAAAGGCTCTAAACAGATAACCAGTAAATTTGGCTAACCAGAATAACCAACCCTATACAAATTACAACCCTACAATTAAGTCGGGTTAAGTTTTTCTCTGAAACAGCAATGTGAGAAAGTGGAAGATGAGACCAGTGGTTTTCAACAGGAACATGCCAAAGAAGTTTCTACTTTGCAAGTTTCTAAAATCACTACTTTTTGTTCTTGTCTTCTCTCCTTTTTCTCTTTATTTGTATTACTGTTCAATATGAGCCGTTTTGTGGACTGTAGTTGGGAAGACAGACATAAAAGCAGTAATCTAACTACTCATACTAGAGAACAGGGGGTGATGGAGAGAAAACCTGGGCATTGTTCAGTTGGAGGCCTCAGGTTCTGAGCAGCAGTAAGTGCCTTTGATTAGGTGAAGCAGAAGTAACGATGTATCAGAAAGGCACTGGGGAGCTCGGCTCCCGATGTGTAGAAGGAATGAAAGCAGAAAAGCTCAAGCCTCCTCAGCACTAGAAATTCATGAGCTTTCTGTCATGGATCATTAACACTACTCATTTCTAATGACAGTTTCTGTATCTCTTTGTTTACAGTCAGAGAGAGGGGAGCTGATTGGCCAAACTGAGATCAGATGTGCCTGAATATTTCCCTGTTTGCTTCTCCAAGTCCATTCTTTTTTCTTTCCCACCCTTGTCTGTTATGCTCTGAGCCCCAGGCGAGTCAGCCTGAATGGACTGAGTCATGGGCCCTTTGCCCTCTGACTCCCAGTTGGGTTCAGCAGATGGAAAGTGCTGTAAGAGATCAGAGGGAAAGAGGGGAGTGATTGGGATATTTATTCCCCTAGCTCCCTCCCTGCTGGGCCATGTGGCCTGGCTACCTCCCTCCACTCAAGGTAACAGCTCCTGTGAAAAGTCTTTGTTTCCATTTAAGTTTAGGGGTGGGGCTTTGCCTATTCCTTTTAGATTTTTTTACAACTTGCCCATTGCTAGTATCCAGTCCCCATAATGAATTCCTCCCAATTTACTCAATTTGAGTATTCCTTCTATTCCTGTTGGGTCCTGATAATAATAATAATAATAATAGAGAACTACTACACAATCCATCACGCAGTTACTCAGCATCTCTGGGCTACACTTTCCTCAGCTGAAAAATAGGTCAATACTTCATAGGGTTATAGTAAGGCTTAAGTGGGTTAATATATATAAAGCTTGGCACATTAAAAAAAAAAACCAACAAACCTAGGCTATTATTATCGACATTTTGTCCTTGCAATGAGGACATTAAATATATTTTTATAAATGTGATTAAAAATGTTATGTTTGTAAGAGACTTCACATAAGCACTTTTCAAACTCAGTAAAGATTCATATGTGACCAAGTGTCTCCATTTGGGCCAGGAGAAAGTGAGATTGTAATAGTTCTGGTAGCCTTCCGAGGAGTAAGTAGGTAGTGGGTTTCTGAACTAATTGTATGGATTGACTTATGTTAACTTCTGAAGAGATGGGCTGTGAGCAGCCTTCCGCCCACTGATTACTCCCAACCTCTGAACCCATCAGTAATGAGATCCCATCTTCAAAGGAGCACCAAAGGCAGACACTGCCCTCTCTTCATGGAGCAACACTACCTGCTGGCTCATCCTGCATGATTAAAAATATTCCCTTTAAAAATGTCCCCTTCCGGGGAAGGCTCTGGATCCCAGAATACTACATAACGGATTTACTTACTCTTCACAGCCCAAAGCCAGTTCCACAATATCTGCCCTTAACTTCTGTTCTCTAGACCTGTGGTACCCTAGAAAGGAAGAGATTTGCTGAGAAGGCTCCATCTTTGGGACACGGCCCCATTTGTTCAGCAAGAGATTTTGTTTTGGGGGTTTTGTTTGTTGTTTGTTGTCCCCCCAAGATAAGAAGTTACCACAGTCCTAAGGTTGAAGAGTGTCATTGAAGGCAGGCAACATAGCTTTGTTAAAAAAGCATGAGGTCCGAAGCCAGAGACATCTGGGATTAAATCCCAATTTGGTCATTTATTAGCTGGATGACCTTGGGAAAGTTACTCACCATCTCTGGGCTGAAGGATCATCATCAGTAAATCGGGGGATACGTCTTGTTTCTGTAGGATTCTTGTGAAGATTGTGAGAAGATGGAAACTGACTGACAGGGTACCTGACACAATCAATAAACGGTGGCAATTGTTGGCAGAAATAGTAGTCGTTTTCATTCTTAAAGTCCTTACCCATCATGCAGAAATACTCCAAAGCATCTCATAGACCCATATATTCTGGATTGGGAGGGGCCAAAATATCCAGTAACTTCAACAACCTCTCCTCCCCAACCTCCTGCCAGATAGAACTCTACAAAGCCAGTGGGAACGGTGTAGGGATCCTCCCGGGACTTCCAGTTGGCTTAAATCTAGACACATAACTACAGTGTGCAGTTAGTGAGGGCTCACTCTGTGATGGGCACTGCTCTGAGACTTCCATAAGTATTTTCTAAGTTAATACTCAACACAATCCGTGTTGTAATTCCTACCATTGCCCACATTTTACAGATGATGAAACTAAGCCTCAAAAGAGTTAAGTGACTTTTCCAAAGTCACATAGCCCATGAGTGGACACAGAATTTGACCCCAGGCAGTCCTCCTTTTTAACTGTGCTATTGTGCTGGCTCAATATCTGGCTAAAAGACACAGCAAAACAGTCATAGGCTCTACATGCTAACATGGCTACTTGGACTGAATTGACTCATCAGCACAGCAACTGATCTGATTGATTTGAGCATGCTGCATCTATTGGAAATATAGGTGTCCTATAGACCAGAGCTTCTCAACCCTGGAAGCATATGAGGATCACTTGGGGAGCTTTTCAAAAAGTACTAATGCCTGCACCTTACTGAAAGAGATTCTCATTTAATTGCTCTGGGGTGGAATCTGGGCCCAGAAAATTTTCAAATCTCCCAAAAAGTTCTAATAGATAGCCAGTGTTGAGAATCACTGGTATAGACTCTTCTCGTCCTTGACGGTGACACTTAGTCACAGAGCTTCTTGGAGTTCTTTAGAGGTTGGGTTTGTTTATCTTGACATTTAGTTCAGAACTAATTAGCTGATCCTCATACACTAGGCAATAATACATTGTGTAAATTCTGACTTGGGACACCACTTTGCATAGAAATATGAGACTTTCCAAAGAGAACATTTTTCTGTATTACTAAATGTAGTCAAGTTTCCTTTGGAAAATGGCAAAATCCAAATCTCTTTTTCCTACTAATCAT
Organism: Nomascus leucogenys; assembly: GCF_006542625.1. Classification (NCBI taxonomy): domain Eukaryota; kingdom Metazoa; phylum Chordata; class Mammalia; order Primates; family Hylobatidae; genus Nomascus; species Nomascus leucogenys. The sequence continues at coordinate 69,982,953 of NC_044390.1, forward strand.
GTATTGCAAAAAGATTGCCTTGAAACACTGCAAGGCAGCCAACACCGTTCAGTAAATTACACCATGTAACTGGCTTAGGCCTCATTAGGCTTGCCCTCTGTGGCCTTATCAAGGGAACAGCCACTTCCCTTTGCAATCCCTTCTGGGAATGGATTTCTTCACTTTCCCCTGAAAGGTCAAGACACCCATCTTTCCCTGAATCTCTCATCAAGTAGTGACAGTTCAGCCTTTTTTGTTATCTTGTTGTGCCTCTCCTTTGAGGAGGAATTTTACTTAAAAATTAAAGATATCTTCAATTGTAGATAATTTATATTTGAAACCAAAACAGAACAATCTTATTTTGAAAAAGAATACTTATAGTGAATTGTGTTAGATGTCTAACCAGCATTCCTCTTCCTCTTTCCTAACAGTATATGATTTTGTTTAGGTATCTGTCCCCTCCTTTGTACAGCTCATGTGTATTCAGTGTCCATGTATGCTCATAATTCCATTTGCTTATCTTTCTCCACTGTGACCTAGAGTCTGAGTGCCTGATCTGGTGATGGGTGTGCATTGATGGCATTAATGGCTTCTTTGCACTGTGGCTTTCAGAGGGAGGGTGGGTATTTATTCTTCTGGCTTCCTTCTTTGCTAGGTAGTTGCAAGTTGACAGCATCCCTCTATAGATGGACAAAGAACCTCTTGGGCAACCCTCCCTATCTGATTCTCGGCACTTGTGTTCTAATAATAGCCCCCTAATCCTCAGGCTGAGGGCAGTATTGGTTCCTGTTGTTGCCAGCCCTGGACACTGCACCATCCCTTGCTGAGTTCCCTAAACTTTGCCCACAGCTTTATAGTCACTTTATTAAATTCTCATTAAACTAGTTTCAATGTGCCGTCTGCTCCCTGCTAGGACACTGACTGAGATGTGTGACTCATATCTCCAGTTCCAGGGTCTGAATCTTGATTGTCCTAACCTAGTCACACTATCCCATGTACCAGGGATCAGTTCAGACACCGGAGTTAAGGCAATCAGTGCGCGGAACTTCCTTAAGAAATATTAGTGATGCAGAGGTGAGCACCTGACTTACGTTGGCCAATTAGATGGAAGGGAAGAAGGAAGTACCTGGCTTCAGCTTCCGGTAGTAGCTGTCTTGTGAGTGAGAGGGAAGATTCTGTGAGCACAAAGACAACACCTCACAGGGCAGAGCCTGGAATTATAGCACTGGAGCCCTGACTGTCACATATATGAGCTTATTGTTATAGGAAATAATAAATCTCCTCATAGGTTGAACCCATTTTAGTTTTGTTTTTGTTTTTGTAATTTGCTGCTGAAAGCACCATAGCTAATGTGATTTATTAGCATTTCTTTTAGTTGTGTAGCAGCCATGGGGTTTAAAGCATTTCCTATGCATTGTTCATTTTCATTTTTTCAAAAGCCATGTTAATGATTATAATAATATTAATAGTTAAGGTAAAAAGTAATAATTATATCTATGTGCTAGGCACTATTCAAAGCACTTTATAAATTTTAATCATCACAACAACTCTATTCAATAGGTACTACTATCATTCCTATTATGGCTATTAGATGACAGACAGAAAGCACTGAGATATCAAAAGCATATATCAGGTCACCCAGCTGGTAAGTAGCAAAGCTGAAATTTGAGCTCAGGCAGTCCAATCCCAGAGTCTGTATTCTTTATATGAATGTATCCTACCACTCATATTTCAAATGAGGAAACTGAGGCTCAGAGTGCCAATGAACTGGTTAGGAGAAGAACCAGGAAAACTAATGTTGAGCAAAATCTACTGCTATTTCCACTATGCCACATTTTCCTTCCGGTGAGCTTCCTATCAAGGCCTTTTTAATAATTTGTGGAGCAGTTAATGCAAATGAGAGCTCTCCACCCTTCCAAGTTGTCCTTGTGGAACTGAGGCAACATGTGAGGAGAGACTCCATCTAGGGGCCACTAAGTATAGTGCAGTATAAAGATTACACACGTGATATTCAAATCTTATACACTCTCTAAAAGAATTTTGCATGTATGTACACCCCTAAGACATTTTTAAGTTATCGCCTAAAAATTTATCCTATGTCATAAAAATGTAATCGCTGGTGTATTAAAATATTCACATTTAAAATAAAACGGTTAGCTAATTCTTCTATTGGTATCCATTGAAATCTGATTCCGTTGCAGCTTGATACTCACAATAATCCAGCCAAAAGCTGTGGTATGCACTTTGCTAATAGTTAGAAATTTTCTGTCTGTCCTTTTTTTTTTGAAACCATATTTTCATTTCATATTGCTCACAAAATTTTGTTGCAATGCAATATATTTTATTCCTAAAAGCATTTTATTGATCTTCACAAAAAAAATGAATATAAATTAAGCCTCTTTAAAACTTTTTTTCCATGACTCTAAGATCTTGAGGGTTAAAATATATTTTGGACTGAGTGACATTTACAAATACTATTAATACACAATTTATAAATAATTGCTAACCACAAAAGTGCACTATAATTGGAAATGCATTTGTTAATTAAAAAGATGGAAAATTTTTTAACCCTCTTAGTTTATACAAAATTTATTTTTTACTAAAATGAAACAGGAACCAGTATTGATTATATTTGTTTGGGTTTTTCCCCATTTTTTATAGTTCTAGGTGCTGAGAAACTATATAGTAACGCCACTCAATTCTTTGAGCACTTTCAGGTTATTTGGCAAAAGTATATCATGATCTATTACCAAAGATGATTTTGATGAGCAATCAGATGTTTATTTTCTTCACAGTCTTTATCAGACAAAATAATCATATCCTTCATTTGTTTCTTTTAGTCTCCCCTCCTGCCTCCCTCTATCAGGATACAGATATTATAAAAGCAGAAATCTTGTCTGTATGCTTTGGAATAGTGTCTGTCACATAATAGGTGCGTAACAAATATTTGTTGAACAAATGCCTGAGGCAACCCACATTCAAAGGAAAGGCAAGTACAGTGATTCTGTTAGGACAGGGGATAAGGGAAGATTGGATGTGTAGGTGATTGTGGTCTTCATGATCTCCACTGTTAAAGCTTCCTTCTTCACCGTGAGTAGTAGCCTCTCTGAAGCACTGTTGTTCCAGCAGAACAGGGATTCTCCCCCTATCCCCACATGTGCAGTGAGGGCAGCTAATTTTCCTGTATCTCTGGCCTCAGGTACCTTAGCAGCCTCCCTTCTATCCTCTCCTCAGTAGGTTCTCTTACTAGATCCCCCAGTAGGCTGAATGGCCATCTGCAGTGTCCTTGGGTGATTTTGATGTGACTGGTGTTTCCATCAAACTTTGTTTATTCCCCAGCTCTGTGCAACTTAGGCAAACACTTCTAGAAAGACCCAATAATACTTAACAATACCACACTTAACATTTCCATGCCATTGGAAGGTCTACAAATTACATTTTTATAGCTAATTTTTATAATTACCATGGGTTTGTGGGGTGAACACTCTAAATTTAAAGGTGAGAAAACTGAGACCCAGGAAGGTAAAAATCACACGCCCAATATTACATCATCCTCAGATGGCTGAGTATGAGTTTGAATGCCTCAACTAGAAATAGTATAGATTTAAATTTAAGCCCAGCTTTGTTCAGCAACTTACCAGGGAGACTACAAAAAAAGTAACCTAATGTCTCTGAATTTTAGTTGACTCAGTTAAATGCAACCATTAAAACCATTTAATGTCAGAAGGAAATTAATATATTTATAGCCTTAACACTCCCCAGTACATTATTTTTTCTGCCATGAAGCAGTATTATTATTATCCCCATCTTAAGATGAGAAAACTGAGGCATAACATAGCAGAACAGCATAGTCCTGAGGAGTCTGGGCTTTGGGCCAAGCATGGTGGCTCACACCTGTAATCCCAGCACTTTGGGAGGCCAAGGTGGGAGGATTGCTTGAGGTCAGGAGTTCAAGACCAGCCTGGCCAACATAGTGAAACCCTGTCTTTACTAAAAATACAAAAAAAAAAAAAATTAGCTGGGTGTGGTGGCATGCATCTGTAATCTCAGCTACTCAGGAGGCTGAGGCAGGAGTATTACTTGAACCCAGGAGGTGGAGGTTGCAGTGAGCTGAGATTGCGCCACTGCACTGTGCCAGCCTGGGTGACAGAGAAAGACTCCGCTTAAAAAAAAAAAAAAAAAAAAGAGAACGTAGGCTTTGGAGTCAAGCTGCTTGAGCCAGGTCCTGGCTCTATCACTAACTAGCTAAGTAACTTTGGGCTAGTTACTTAATACCTGCCTGGCACAAGGTAAAAGTTAATATAATATATGTCAACCACTGTTGGGCAACTTTTCCAAGGCCACAAACAAACCATGATAGTGCCAGAGTTCAAAGCGTATTAGCCAATTTCGTTTCAGAGATCATGGTGTGTACCATAACACTGTTATCTTTAAAGGCAGAGAGTCAGGAGATAGGAAGATAAATATGAGAAAGAAAGAAGAGCTGGAGGTTTGAGACTGATAAAAAGTACAGGCAAAAGAGAGAAGAGCAATTTGTGGCGCATCAGGGCATTTTACTGTATGGCAAGAAATGGAATTTCCTGTAAGTTCCCCTTTCCAAAGATTCCACTAAAGAATTACATTGCTTGACAATGTTTTTCTTTTCTTTTCTTTTCTTTGTTTTCTTTTTTGCCATGATGACATTTCTTTAGAAAGAAGTACTGTTTCTAAAATAGGGCATAAGGTAGCCCAGCTTTATTTGGGTTAAAAGTTCTAAAAGAATTTCAGTAGTTCACTCTGGATAGAGCCTCCAATATGGGGTCTTGGAAAGAAGGGGCAGAAATTCCTAAGGCAAGCACCACTGTGTGTTTCCTAGGCAGTGATACGGTCTACATGCTGTGGATCCTCATTCTATCCTAGGAACTGGCCAACCAACTGATCAAGATATCAACCCACTAAGGGTGGCCAGACAGAAGCATGCTGCCCCCATCTCTGTTTCTATGTACCCTCACCTCAGTGCCCATACTAATTAGAACTCCTTTTCTCTCCAGGAAACTTTATCCAAGAAGCCCCACTTCCCCTTCCAAAGCAGGTTGGTTCCTGGAAATATTCTTGGCCTGGAAAAGAGAAATGGTTTCCTATTTTCAGCTGGTGTTAGGTATTATTTGTGGCCACCTGCTAGATCTCAATAAACAGATTCTGCATGAAATTATACCCTTTTTGTGTTCCAAAAACTAGCTCTCCTCTTAGCCTATAGTACGTACAATAACAAACCCAATATCAACAATCATATCTATCATGCAGTAAGCAATCACTACGTTTGTTTGTTGAAATGAATCCCGTGTTTTTGAGGTCACCTCACCTGACCTCAGTTGGGGAATTTCTGTGCTGCAGAATGTCTGTGGTCTCTTTTCAGCTTTGAGATGTATAAATCCGGTATGTACCATGAGGTCCCTTATGGTTCCTCAGTAAGATTCTATTGCTGTTTCTTCTTATTATCAATAGGAATAAGGGCTAACGTTTCCTGGACACTAACTATATGCCATTGTATTAAGTACTTACTATATATAGTATATATAATCCTTATGAAAAAGAATGTGAAGTATGTATTATTTTCATTATCCCCAATTCGTAAACAGGAAGACCAAAGTTTAGGTAGGTTAAATAAATTCCCCAAGGTTACTCAGCTAGGAGTAGAGGAGGCAAGATGTAAACCCAGCCCAGATTATTCACTCCAGACTACTCACTCTACTATGTGGAATTACTCTTTCCAAGTTACCTATGAACAAGAGAGTTCAATTTACCTTTGTGTATATATTTGGGGCTAGAGTTTTTATAGTACAACATATTAATTGGCCTAAATTTCTAGCCATATTCTTAGGAAAGATAGGGATCTGCCTTTCAGGTTCCTGCATGATAGTGGCAATGATGGCATTTATTTTCAGTGCACATAAAAAGCCGGCCTGGAATATTCTTTTTGGAAGGTTAAAGAGTATAACCAATAAGTTGTGAGGTGGAATTAAGATAAACAAGTCCATTTTACTTACAAGGTGAAAGTGGTCCATACCAGATTCATGATTTGTTACCAGGTGATTGCAGTTGTCAAGATCTTGTATTTTTCTATGGAAACAAGGAAACTGTAAGAAGGAGAAATGAAGATATCCGAGGTAAGATAGAAAAAAGAGACATTAGAATTAATCATTTATAGGATAAGGGCTTATAGATGAGAATCTTGGGGAAAAAACAATGCAGAAGCTTGGGTGAGAAACACACACTATCATCATCATCATCATCATCATCATCACTGTCTTCATCGTTGTCGTCATTATCATCATATGCACATATGTCCTAGTTTGGGTCTTTTAGAAGCAGACTCTCAGAAAAGGATCTTGGTGAAAATAGTATAGTTGGGTACTAAAAATAGAAAAATGGGAAACAGAGACAGGTAAAGAAAGGCAATAATTACATGGAGTGTTATCAGGCAGGCAGCTATTATTGTGGGCAACTGAGCTTACTGCCTCTGATAAAGCTTTGAGAGTCAATGAGGGAGAAAGCCTCTACCAGCTCTTATTGGTCATTGGTAGAGGAATGATGTGATGGGAAGTTATTAATTCCTAGGAACTTTTGGTCTACCATAAAGGGAAAGTGCCTTAGCATCTGAATAAAACTTTTAAAAAGAGACACTTAGGAGCTGGCAGTTGGCAGCCAGCCATTCTGCACTGAAAAGGAAAGGGCAGAAGGGTGGGGGTAGGGTTACTGAGAGCATCTGAAGCAATTTAGCTTTTAGAGGGTAAGAGACAGATGGTAGTTAACATGTATTGAATGCTTAGAATTCGTTTAATTTTCAGTCGGCATAGAAAGTGTGTATTATTTTTGGCATTTTGTAGTTAACAAGAAGTACAGAGAGGTAACATATTTGTTCATGTGGGAGTAGCTGGTAAGCGGCACAGCTGGGAGTTGAATCCAGGGGTCCTGACTCAAACCCTCCATGTTATTCCACCTAACTATGCAGACTGTAGTGTCAGTTTCCTTAACCTATAATCTCCAGCTCCATCCCTCTTGTTCATTATGGATATTTTTATCCAAAAAGGACCAATTTGCTTGCAACAGGTTTCCACTCTCCTTGATTTGCATTTTTTCCACGTAGGATTAGTGATAATAACTACTACAGTTAGCACTCTCCTAAGCTCCTTACAGACTTGTCTTACTTAACACTCCCAGGAAACCTACAAGGTGGATACTGTTATGTTCTCACCTTACCAATGAGGAAACAAAAGCACAAGATGATGAATAACTTGCTTAAGGTCACGTATTGAGTGAATGGCAAAACCATGTTCAGCCCTTGCTTAACTACGATGTTCTGCTGTCTCCTCAGAAAGGTTTGAAATAGCAAAGTTGTGTGTAGACTGTGGCACATGGCAATTCCAGGAACTGCCTTTAAAGTGGAACAGGTTTGTAATCATAGCCAATCCAGGGAAATGGCAGAACTTTATCTCCATCCTCAGTTTAGATTCAGAGCCTCTGCATAGAGAAATACAATGATTTATCTCTTTCTTTTGGGTGAGCATGCCCACATCTGAGCTCTTGTTTTAAGGCATCAATAAACATGGTGACAATGGACTTAGAAATGTTACATTTCATGTAAATTTTCACCTGAGACAAAGCATCCTTGGTCTTGGCAGGTCTGAATTCTAAATGATGAATCTTTGCTTCAAGGGATTGAAAGGGAGAGATGGATCAGTAATTGAAATCTTCACGTACTTGCTTTTTATCCTCAAATTTCAGTAATTCTTTATTACATAAAATATTAAAATAAAAATAAAAACAGCAACAGTAACAAGTTCAAATTACCTTTAATCACATTATCTTTCTTCTTTTTAAAACAGCATGTGGGGTAAAGAGTAAGAGCGGTCTTTGACCATCATTTCAGACCCAGTAGTAACCACTGGCAACATTCCCACTTGCTAGCCTCTGTTATCCTCTGTGATCATACAAATATACGTATATCCATGTACACACATATACATCATTAATAGCATTTTTCAAAAAATAGAAATGTGGTCATGCTTTTTGTTTGCTTAAAAATACCTCATAGACTTCCCTAGGTCATTATTTGTAGATTTACTTCATTTTATTTTGAACTCTTGAACAATGTTCTGTTGCATAGATAATAATTTATCTGAGCAATCTTACTAGTGGGCACTTGGCTTGTATTGCGATATTTGCTGCAGAGATCATGTTGGTGTATTCTTTTATACTCCCCAAATAGTGTCTTTTTAGAGCATGCAGCACTTGCCTGAAGATATCAGGTGGTTGTTTTTTTCTCTCTTCAACTAAGTAGGTAAAGCCTAACTGAATATTTAGTTTTCAGATTTCCAGACACTCTTTTACAAACACTTCCTGCTTCTGATTCTAGTTTAAATGCCCATAACCAATAGCAATAATTTATATTCTAAATCCTTAAAAACAACAGAATGTCTGCATTCCCATTCTAATGCCCAACCAAGAAGAAAACTTGGTGGCCACCTTCCACCTTCCTCTATCTTCTCTCCACTGCCTAGTCCAGCCTCCCACTCTCTCTAGGACCAGCCCTGAGTCCTTTGGGGGTTAACAGAGACGAAACACTTGGAAGCTATTGATCAAATGAATTAAAATATGCTTCCCAGAATTCCCCACTTATCCCCCCACACCCCTCCTCACACATACACAAAGAAAGGTCCAACTCTTTGAACAAAGGTTGCACTTGCAAAAAGCTTCTTCAGTCTTGGAGAAACAGACTTTTTCATTGAGCTCTCCCCTGCACTTAAAACAGAAGCCAGTAGAAAAGACCAACCTGAAGCAGAAGGATCTCACACTCCCTCTCCACCTCCCACCAGAAGAAGAGAACCCCCAGGTCCCAACCCATCTGGGCCCTGGAGACTCAATCTTCTTCTCAGCTCTCTCCATGGGACCTGAAGATTGGCAGGTCTGGGAAGAAGGGAGATGGGGAGTGTGAAGACCTCCCAGTGGTTGGGGAAAGGGGAAGCACAATGGATGAGTGAATTTCACATCTGGCTAGCCTCTTTCCTCGAAGAACCAAGTTAGAAAGAGTGTGGAGAAGGGATGGGGAAGGGAAAGTGGATGAGGACTGCTCTTATTATGCTGGGAAACCTCAGTTTCACTGTACAGTGAGGCCTCTGACACGTCTCTGATCTCTCTCTCATTTGTGAGCAAACAGAGTTCTCAAAGGAAGTGGTAACTGAACGATGTGGGATACTTTGAAAGCAGGCCTTCACCCTCCATCTCCAGGGGCTCCGCGGCCGCCTCCTCCCCGCTGTCTGAGCGCTGCCTCTCGGGCGCAGTAGCTGAGCTCCCAGAGTGGGACGGTCCTAGATCTTCATCGGGCGCCCCTTTCTCATCTCTCTGGCTCTGACTCCTCTTGGGGTGCTTAGTTCAAGGCTAGACAGCCTAGAAGACACCCACCAAGTGTGGGTGGGGAAGAAGCAGAGCAAGGGCAGGCCGACCCGATCTGCAGCCACACTCCTTGTCCTCCGGGTGAAACTGCAGACGGCACAGCGCTGGGAGGACACAAGGGCCACAGAGCGGGAGCTGTCCGTGGTTCTGGCCGGCGTTGACCCGTGGGTATTTAAGGGTTGGGGCAGCCCGCCTACCTTCTGCTAAACCTCAGGGAGGAGGAGTCGGGGGCTGCAGAACCTGGATTGGTTTTAATTAACCCACCCGTAGGCAAGGTCTGAGAGCCGCGTTTCTGCGCCCTTTGCAGCGCAAATCACTGCTGGAGAGAATCTGAAGGTTTCTTTTCGGGTTCTCCGTCAGTGCTATTTCTCTTTGAGGACTTAGAAAACTTTATTCGGATATGTCTCGTGTTCTCTTTTCCCCTATCCCCCAGAATTTATCCACCACCGCCCCAGTTCTCTCCAGTTCTCTCCTCTGCCCCACAAACAAATCTAGGCGGTAAAGCGCAAGGTGAGCGCTGCAGTAGCCAAATGGTCATTCCCAGCTTCACTCCTGATCTCTAAGCAGTCCTGCTGGCCTTGGGGATTCTGAGGCAAACTGGGGATGGGACTGGTTTTAAACCCACCGTCCCCGCCTGTATGTTGACGGGATGCCCCTTTAAGTTCATCAAATATAAACTAAATTTTTGGAACGATGAGGGTTGAATCTCTTGAAATGAATGGAGCATGTTTCTGGTTCCAGCTAAGCTGGTTCTAAGCCAGGACTGATGCGTGGAAGGCGCTCCTTTTCAGGTTGGAGCGTTCCTGGGGAGGGAAGAGAAAAGGAGGTCGAGGAATCCAGCGGTGCTTAGGCAGAAAGACTAATATCCTAAATCAACTCCACAGGGTGGAGCAATAGAGGTTCTGCTGCATCGCCCTTGCAGTAATCATTTTAATGTGTCTAGTCTTTCACTAAGCCCAAATAAAATATTTATTTTATTTTCAAATAAAAGCTTGTGCAATTAAGCCCAAAAAGTGCAATAATTTGAGTTTTAAAACCTTGTATATTAATGGATTATCTTTCCCCCTCGTCAAACTACACACCTGGTGGCAGATTTTGGCAACTTTTATTCTACAATCCTTTAATGAGTGGAGATGGAGCAATATTCCTGGAGCAATAGGCTGCTTTCTTTCACTTCCTCATGTTTGAAGGACTGGTTTGTCTTGCCCTATTTTGCAAGAATTTTTGATTCTGCCTCCAAATTGGCTTTTTCTGTAGGCTGCAATGTGCTCAAAGGGTGAAATGGCCACAGTGCCAGTGACTTTTGTATTAAAAATTGTTCTCCACTTCTTGCTCCTGGAAACACAAAAAGCCTCCCAGATCTCACCAAAATTACCTTAAAATTGGGCAGCAAAGTGAAGTCATGCTTTCTTGTGCTGGTTCCTTAGTAAAACAACCTGTCTGTAGCATGATCTATTTTTTTTTTAAATCAATGTTGTTTATGTTAATGTGTTAACTATTTCATAAAGCGTGCACTGCACAACACCCCCAGCTGAATGAAGTGTCTTAATCTGTTCTCGCTGCTAAAAGGAACTGCCTGAGACTGGGTGATTTATGGAGGAAAGAGATTTAATTGACTCACAGTTCCGCATGGCTGGGGAGGACTCAGGAAATTAACAATTATGGCAGAAGGGGAAACAAACGCGTCCTTCTTCACATGGTGGAAGAAGAAAGAAGTGCAGAGCAAAGTGGGGGAAAACCTGTTATAAAACTATTAGATTTCATGAGAACTCACTCACTATCATGAGAACAGCATGGGGGAACTGCCCCCACGATCTAATCACCTTCCATGAGATCCCTCCCCCAACTTGTGGGGATTACAATTTGGACTCAAAATGTGATTTGGTCAGGGACACAGAGACAGATCATTTCAAGAAATGTCTTTAGCAATAAAGCAAATGCTGACTTTTTGAATGTTATGATCTACAAGTCTGGTAATGCTGCAGCTCCATGAGAGAAAGGAGGCTGCAAAATGAAGAACGATGTCAGAAAGGAGGGTGAAAGAATGAAGGTCTATTGCCTTAAGCTTCAATGGGAAATTTCAATTTCAATCTCTAAAGTTGCCATTTTCAAGATAATTTTAGTTTCAAGTTGATGCAAATTTTATTATTTTATTGTTCATAACACATGCACATGTGTGTACATGTATGTGTGTGTGTGTGTGTGCATGTGCAGTGTGTGTTGAAAGGTTTAAATTCTACTTTAATTAAAATTCTTTTCTCAACTGGAAGCTTCTCTACAGTTGTCATCTCTTTGGAAAGAGTGGTCAATTGGGATTATGTTGCTGGACCAAGATGATCAGAGTAATAATAACCAACACTTATTAGAGCCCATTTGTGCTTTAAATAAGAATAATAAATATTTAAAATTGTTAGATAATATTGGAAGTGATTGAGAGCTTCCATATACACAATATGTTGTTCAATCTTTGTGACAACCTGATAAGATAGACATGCATCTTCTCCACCTTACAGATAAAAAATTGAGACTTGGGGAGATTAGGAGTCTATTTAAGTAGGTTCAGCTTGATGGAAGAACTGCCATTTGAATTGGGATCACCAGAGCAGTCTCCTGAAAGATGCTACATCTTTCTATCTCTATCCCAAATTGTAACATGTAGGAGTGTACTGCTTTTCAAAAAAAAATGGTACCTGATTTTTGTCTGTGTAAAATGTAAGACATTGGACATTGTCATTAAGGAGATAAATGACACACTTTTTCATTCTGTCTTTATGCAGCCAAAATTTATTCAAAGTTTCCTGTAAGCAAAATAATTGTCATAATCTTGTTTCCTGGTCTTTGTACAAACTCATTCTCTTTCCGTGCCTGACTCTTGCTCCATAAAAAGATAGGTTTTCAGCCAGGCATGTTGGTTCCCAGCACTTTGGGAGGCGGAGGCGGGTGGATTACCTGAGGTCAGGAGTTCTAGACCAGCCTGACCAACATGGTGAAACCTCATCTCTACTAAATACAAAAAATTAGCCAGGAGTCATGGCACATACCAGCTACTTGGGTGGCTGAAGCAGGAGAATCATTTTAACCCGGGAGGCAGAGGTTTCAGTGAGACAAGATCGCACCACTGCACTCCAGCCTGGGCAACAAGAGCGAGACTCTGTCTCAAATAAATAAATAAATAAATAAATAAATAAATAAATAAAGGCTTTCAGGATTACCACCCACTTCCCTGCCCTCAGTACTGGCAACAAATGTGGGTGCTGTCCTCGGTGCTAAGAGTCTCCGCTCTGGAAGGCATGGATAGTATGCTACTCTCTCTTTTTGCCCCAGGCTGAAGGGCTTGTCTTAGAAGGCACTTCACAGTCACAAAACCTCTATTGTGTAATTTCAGGCTGCACTCCATGCGGGAAAATTAGTAGTTATTTTTCACAAGAGTGACTTCAAAGACAGCCTCCTGCCTCCTTGGCTTTCCCAAGGACATTCTAGGAACAGAAAGTTTGGGAAAGTTTCTGCTTCCTCCTTTTTCACTCTGAAACTTGATTTATTTTGTTAGGCCAAGGAAACAGAGTTTATCTATCTTCTCAGATATGGAGAAGGTGGGCAGAAGCAGTATTTGGGTGCTGCCAGAGCTGGGAAGCCTTTCTAGACCAACACTTACCTTTTGCAAGCAAAGTAGTTGTTCCAAGCTAATTTTTTGCTTTGGGATTATTCTGATGCCTGGTGACTCTCTAATGAACAGCTTTAAAATGTGTTCTACTCCAATATATGGCAGGGTGGGTCTTAGGGAAAGGGCCAGCTGCTCTGTGCCTTTGCTGATGAAGTCCTCAACTTAGCCCTATCTATGGCCTCTGAAAGGTCGGAGGAATGGAGGGGAGTGGTGATAGAATGAATGACTTCTCAAAGAAATCCACACTTTTGAAAAGAGAGACATGAGGGAGAGACTCAAAGTTACAAATGAACATACATCTTAGTCCTTCCTTTCTAAATCCAAATTCCATCCTCCCCAGACCCCTCACAAGGAAAGATAAAAATTATCCCTTTGACACAACTCATTCACTTACCTTACATTTGCAAGGTAAGATTGTGGGACAAGACAGGTCCAGCTAACATTTGTTTGAGAACCCGTTGGGATAAAGAGACCTCAAAGAGGACTAAGTTTCTTTCTTTTAGCATAGATATTCCTTAATTTATGTCTGCCTCTAGGAATAGTAAATTAAAGGCATCTAAAATATAGACAAATTTTAATAACGTCAATGAAAGATGCTGATCCACTTACTTCCTCTGGACATCATGTACCACCTAAGAATGATCTAAAGAAAAATAAGCACTGCAGTTCAAGCTTAATTGCCATTTATCTTTTATTCATTTAGGCAAATTAAAAAATTAACAGGCTGTAATGATTTCTTTAGTAATGTTTTCTTTTCTGGGAAACTTAAGAATCCCATCTCTCAGAGAAGAATATCTTTTTAAAAGAAAGTTTTAAAATTCACAAATCCAAACTGTATATACTTATGGTGTATAATGTGGTGTGTATATATATATATATGTGCAATACATATATGCATATACATATATGTGCACACACATTATAAAATGATTAAATCAAGGTAATTAGCATATCCATCATGTAACATATTTATATTTTTGGGGAGTGAGAACATTAAAATCTACTCTTAGCAACTTTCAAGTTTCAAGCAATTTTACTTTTGAAACTTCACAGGAAATCTATTAAAAGGCAGTGACCATCTGTGTGTGTGTGTGTGTGTGTGTGTTTATGTGTATGTGTGTTTGTGTGTTGAGGTTGCATGCACACTTTACTGGGGAGAAGATACTTTAAACATATTTTTAATCTTTCCTTTGCAAAATACATTTTTATATACTTTCTTAATTTTGTTTCCTCGATGATTTTTTTTTTTTTTTGCAAATGTTAGAGAAATCACTAAATGCTTTCTGAGCATTTCAGCCTGACTATGGACACCTGTGAAGTTTCACTGGTATAATTTTTTATCTTATCTTTATTTATCAACAAACATTTATTAAGCACTTACCATAGTGCAGTTATTATCCAAGCAGCATAAATACAAACTAGCCATAATCCAGTCTAAACTGGATATAAGGGGCAATATCTTTCTTTTAAAAAAAATGCAATTTTGTCTGGGCATAGTAGCTCACACTTGTAATCCTAGCACTTTGGGAGGCTGAGGCTGGTGAGCCAGTTGAGGTCAGGAGTTCAAGACCAGCCTGGCCAACATGGAGAAGCCTGTCTCTACTAAAAATACAAAAATTAGCCAGGTGTGGCAGTGCATGCCTGTAATCCCAGCTACTTGGGAGGCTGAGGCAGGAGAATCGCTTAAGCCCAGGAAGCTAAGGTTGCAGTGAGTCGAGATCATGCCACTGCACTCCAGCCTGGGCAACAGAGCAAGACTCTGTCTCAGAAAAAAAAATCACAATTTTGACTAATTTATAAATTTTCAATAACTTTTAGAGGAAAAAATTACAAATTTAGTTGTTTCTAAACTTTTCTTACACAATAGTTTATTTGTGATAAACAATCTTCGCTACCTTCCTTGTGATGCAGCTCACTCCACAATTGTTTTAAAATAAATTATTGAGCATCTGTGATGTGCTAGGTGCTAACGGTTTCAGAGGTGAAAATAAAGTCAAGGTTTCTGTTTTTATAAAGCTGACATTTTATTGGTGGATTTTTTGAAACACAACAAAATTATATAACTTAGAAACCTACAGTTAAAATTCAGATTCCTACTTTCAGAAACTTATTAAACATCAATACCATGCACTTGGAATTTTTTATGTATTCATTTTGATTATACTCAGCAAGATCATCTGTCAGTAAAGACTGATACTATTTCTAAAATATTGCTCACTTACTAGAAATTAAACAAATAAAAACACTTACATACTGGAAATGTATTAAATCCCATTGCTATAGACTGGAATTTTATATGTGGATAAAAAAGAGCTAAGAACTGAGTAGCACATTACCAAAACTACAAATATTATCCTTCATTCAGTATGTAACTTCCTGTGAAAATCATAACTTAACCAAAACTTCGCCTCCAAGCTCATTAAAACATCTTTACTGGACTAAAACTCACTCTTCAATATTGTCAAAAATATTGTCTAATATTTAAGTTCCAGAGTCAATAATTAACTTTTCATGTGAAATAAAGAAACATCAGAATAATCCCTTTGCAGGGATTGTTTTGTGTTTATAGTAACACCAGAGAAAAAAGTCCATTTTCACTTTTAAAATCAGTGGGTTTTACAAAGGCATAAACATAGATACAGGCATAAAATTCCAACTTCAAAACAATGAAAATTCAGACACATTCAGTAAATTCCTCTTTCCTCCCAGCTGGCATATGTAAGCAGATATTGTAACACCCCATTAGTGGATCAGGGATAGCTATATAAAGACACATGTGAAGATTTGAATCATATTTCAAGGCTGCAATGGTCCTTGGTTTATAAAGTTTAACTCCCTCATTGTTAGAGTGACACTGAGGTCTAAAGAAGGGAAACAGCTTATCCACATTGATATCATTGGCAGTGGCAGACCGACCACCACGAGTCAGGTTTTCTCAAACTGAATGTACCTGATAGAATTTGGCTATGAATAATAAAAAAAAAATTGGGGTACTTAAAAATACAGGTCTCTGGGCCTTATCTTTAGAGATTCAAATTGGGTGGAGCTGGGAAGGTACCCAGAATTTGCTGTTGATGATACTACAGCTGTTCTGAGAACTAAACTCAAAGAAACACTATGCAAATTCTTTAAGACTTAACTATTTCCAAAATAAAATGTAAAGTAGTATGAGAATTTCAAATCATAGCTTCAAAAACATTGTTTTTTTTCTCCCCACTGCTTCTCAGATATTCATGTTTTCATGGCAAACACACAATCAACAAAAGTCAAAGTCCATTGACTGTCCAGGCATGACTTTGAGTGTCACAAGGAGCCCCTGCAAAAGGTTGGAGATATGAGCCTCTGGCCATTTTCTCATGTTACAAAATTATCTAGCTAATGTATTTCTAAGGCAGTGAGAGAAATATTTCATTCCAGGAAATAACTGAAACAGTGAAATTGTTTAAACTACTAATGTTTTATTACTAATACAAATACAAATTTCACATTTATACAGATTTGCTTTTCAATAATGTATTTACTTATTTATTCAGTGAACATTTCCTGAATATCTACCAACCAAGCCTTTAGTCAACATCTGCTGCATCATAAATGTCTTCAAAGTGTTTCCCAAAACAGACTTGATAATTAATTGGAAAATGATACTGGAAGTTATGGGGATTAGGTGCCGAGTTTTATTACCTTATACAGCAGTATTTATGATTACAATAAAACATACAAAAATGTTTTTATATTAATATAATACTAAAGAAGTTCAATTATTGTAACTATGTTAATGGGCTTCTGACTTAAAGAAAATTTACTTAGGTACAATAACAAAGTAGTAATTGGAATCATAGTTAACTCAAATAGAAAATAAACTTCATAGGTTACGATTTATATTAAGCCCAATAATTCAATTCTAATGACAGTCTTGTGTTTTACATTTAGCCTTATATGCTCCTTTATGAATTCTCTGCAAAGCATATATGAAGCTTGAATGAAGCAGGTCCCAAATTTTAATTAACCTTGATGAAAAGCGACAGATTACTGATTTAACTCAATTGAGAGTATGGGATTATCGTCTCTAAATCAAAGATGACCTCAAAAGATTTACCATTATGCTTTTGAGTCTGTACTCATATCCTGTCATTTCAGATTATTTTGACTTATTTGTTTTTTCTCCATCTTGTTCTAAAAAGGATTTAAGGCTGTTATTTCAAATTAAGGTTTGCTTTTCAGACTTTTTCTGATGAAAGAAACAGTTGGATCTCCATCAACAGATTCACAGTTGACAGACCAAGTTCTGTCCATGGCTTCACTTTATTTTCTGGAGGGCACTGCAAAGGATTCCAATTTCACCTACAAAGAAAAACACCATCAAAATGGGCCACTTATATAATAAAAAACACTCTTCAAGTGTCCACAATGCAAAGCACTAGGGGATAAGTGGGCTTCTTGGATAAGCTGGATGCCACCCCAACTTTCAAGGAGCTTACAGCCTCATTATGGTATAACTACTTGCATGTTTTAGAAAATGCCAGAGCCATTAATGTAATCAGCATCCCTTTTCCATAGGTCACTTCCCAGGGAAGGACTTAACAGGTCTCTCCCCAGGCAAATCATTAGCTGTTCCATTTCTCTTTTACATTACCATCTACAGATGCTTCAAGAAGTGAAATCATTGAACCTAATAGTATGGTTCACAAAAAACTCTAGTGTCAGAATCACCTGAGGTCTATAAACTCCCAAGAGTTATCACAAATTTGGTAAATTTAGCCTTGGCTATGACTCAAAGCTATTAATTTTTAGATAGCTTTTCATTTGATTCTGATGCACATTCAAATTTTAGAATCTATGGTCTAAGCAGATAACTCAGTCTAGATGGCAAGATCTCTGGATGAAGGCGTGATGCAGCCTTCCATTTATGCCATGTCTTCACATACCAAGTAAATGAGATTGGAAAGGAGAATATTTTAAACATAAAGAACTGCATGGGCAAGGGTTAGGAGTCAGGAAGGAGCATGAGAACTAAAAATTGATCAGTGTTGCTGGAAGAGAGTATGAAGGGCTAGAGAGATAATCAGGTGATAAATGAGGTAACCCTGTGATATTCTTAAGAGAAATTATTATAGTATTCTCATTAGGAAGGAAGAGTGGAAGGCCAACAGATGAGCCACTGGACAGCTTATAAAGTGGATAGAACCAGGCAGAGTGATGCCAACTGGACACTTTGCATAGAAGGGATGGAGAGGCAAAGGAGAAAAAGGAACATGGCAGTGACAGGCCAAGTGTGGAAAGGTGGAATGATGGTGGGAGGTGGAGTAGAATCTAGGAAGGTCAAAGGAAAAAGGACACAAGGGTAATTCTGACCTTTTTGTGAAGTTCTTCTCCATCAATGAACCCATGGCTTACATGGAGGTGCTTTTCTCCTTAATTAAATATTTCAATAAATTTATTATTTTTCCTGTGGCGATGGTAGGGAAAGACAGTCTTCTATTACTGAGAAACCGAGTGGCCTTGTAAGGTGTAAGTTACTTACTGTTAATGGAATCAGCCAAAATCTTAAGCTGCTGGGTATTGTCCAAGACTTCAATCCTTTGGGTGTATGGGTCGTAGCGAACTGAGAAGGGCCGAGGGATTGTGGCAGCAAAGTTCCTAAGACCAAAACCACAGGCTTGAGTGAAGGGCACCATTTGGAAAAAGGTAATCTTAAGAGAGTTCTCAGTGGCATTTTACTTCTCTTTTAGGAACACGGACACCTCCCTATAGCAGGGTCTTCAACAGTCAGGGCTGAGGGGGGGAATGGAGTTTTAGTGAGTCTTCTTGGGAAGCCTTTGTGTGTGTGTATGTGTATGTACAAACACATATATGCACATATTTATTTAGTCACCTAGCTCCAAGAAGACAGAGATAGCTTACGATGAAAGCGCTGAATACAATAAAGCCACAAACTCCTATCATTAAATAAAATCAAGAGTAAGTAAAATGTAGCTAAAGAATGCTATATAGAGGAAAAAAAGCTCTGAAATGCTTGACAATCAATGCAGAGGGAAATAGCTCTCAACTGGTGAAGAAAGCACTATGTTAATAATGAAATTTAACATCGATGAAGTACCTTCTATGTACCAAGAACTATGTTAAGTTCTAACTGCCCAATGCTGTCTACAAATATCCTTCCTTATTTAACCTTCACAAAAACCTTAGGAGAAAGTCACCATTACTATACCCATTTTATGGATGAGGAAACAGGCTTGGGAAGGCTATGTGACTACTAAGGCCATACTGTCAGTAAGTTATGCAGCTGGGAAGGAACCCAGGCAGTCTGAGTCTGGCCTGGACCCTTTGCTTTTGTGCCTTCCCAGTGCCTTACTCCTGGATCTGGGAGAAATCCACCATGAGGGCCTCTAAGAGGGACATCATGCAATACCATTAACAAGATGTTGCAAAGTAATCACAAATTTCTAAGTTGCCCTCTGGTGAACATATAAGCTGCTGTACTGAAAATACAATGTTACAGGAGACAGTAGGGACCTCCAAGTTTGGCAAGAGTGGCTCCCCATGTTCCAAGTCAAGCTGCCTGGGCTGAAACCCTGCCTCTGTCTATTATGGCCCTTGTGACCATGGGCACAGGGGACCACTCTTCTGTACCCCAATTTCCTCTGTAAAATTGGGGCAATAATAGTACCTGCCCCAGGGGGTTGCAGCAAATGCTGTTTTACTATGGAGTGAGTGCCCCATGAGTGTCAGTTGCTATCTTTCATGAAGAACAAATGGCCAAGTATATATTTCCACCTCTTCTTCTCTGAAAGGAGCTGTCTCAGCCCAGCTGGTGGCATGAGCCATGTGTTACACATCCGTGATTTTGCCTGCTCTGCACCTCTTCCTCCTTCTTCCCATAAAGCAGCTTGTTTTTGCTTTGGGTGATTTACCCCTATGCCACTAGGTGCATATCAGTCCAGAAGTCAGTATTCGGTGCCAGCCCTCCTCTGGCAAGGAGTTAGCATGTGAACCATGCTCAGCCAATCACATCTCTGCCTACAACTTGAATCTTGAAACTCCAAGTGGTTAGAATTGGTTTCTCTTGGCTGGGATGCTTTGAGGGAATCCAAAGGGATGTGAAGATGCTTTGTTTTGAACCCTGTTCTTTAGCATTCTCTGATTCTCTGAGCCACTTCTCAGCAGAATGGGGTTTTCATGGTTGTTTCCCTTGAGGCCTCGGTACTGACAGGCCTGTGTCCTGGCAAGCTCTTCCCTGCTGGGCTGGGACAGATCACTTGCTGGTTAGAGAGTTGTCTCCAGGAGGGCCCATCCAAATGTGATCTTGGTATGACAGGGTGCTCATCAGCACTGCCTCTAAGCCCCAGTGCCTGGGTCCGAACCTTGGGTCTTGGAGGGAGAGGGGGATGATGCTGGAAGGAGGCTAGGCTCCCAGTTTAGGAGAGAACTAAAACAGCAGAGCCAGAAGGACTTGAGAGCTCTGGACAGAGCTGGAGAAATAGTCATTTTAGGCCAAACCAAGTGGATTTGTGGGCCAGCATTTTACCTTAAATTATCTAAAGATATTAGACATAAATTAAGGAATATCTATTTTAAAAGAAAGAAACGTAGTCCTCTTTGAAGTCTCTTTATTCCAAAGTGTTCTCAAACAAATGTTAGCTGGACCTGTCTTGTCCCCCAATCTTACCTTGCAAATGGAAGGTAAGTGAATGAGCTGTCAAAGGGATAATTTTTACCTTTCTTTGTGAGGGGTCTGGGGAGGATGGAATTTGGATTTAGAAAGGAAAGACTAAGATGTATGTTCATTTATGTCTTTGACTTTCTCCCTTATGTCTCTCTTTTCTCCCTCATGTCTCTCTTTTCAAAAGTGTATATTTCCTTGGGAAGTCATTTATTCTATCACCACTCCCCTCCATTCCTCTGACCTCTCAGAGGCCACAGATAGGGTTGAAAGCTAACATACCCAGCTTCATAGACTCCCAAAGGCCAGTATGTACCATGCCTGTCATCCATCACTGATAAGATTTTTTTAAGTGGTAATGTACAGTGAGTATTAGGATATTCATGTCCAGGTGGACCCCCTGCCCTGTCTGTTTCCTGCTTGGGTGCAGGGACTGTGCACTCAGAGGGCCAACAGTCTCAGAGTCCCAGCACCACTCCATCAGCCTCTTGCTGAACTGCCTCTGAGATTAATGCCTTCACCAATTATTTATTGAGTGCTTACTCTGTGTCAGGTATTGTTCCAGGGGCTGGAGGAAAAACAGAAAATAGAAAGAACAAAATTTCTACCCTCGTGGAGCTTACCTTATATAATATATTACAAGTTAATAAGTATTACAGAAGCACTGGTGGCAGGGATGAGTAGAAATAAGTTGGTTAGAGAAAGATATATAGAGATTAAATTTGGGAAAAGATACAAATGAGGAAGCATGTTTTGTAGATGTTTGGGAGAAGAAAGTGAAGAAAGGACTTCCTAGGTTATAAGACTTGTTTGATTTTGTGGGGAGACTTCTGTGGCCATTCTGTATGCAGGAGGGTTCAGTATCTTAACTTGGTGGTTGCGTTGAACAGGGACCAGGTGGCAGGGGTGTGTGCAAAGGTCAGCATGCCCAACCTTCCAACAGAGAATGGAAGAAAAGGAGGGTGGAGAACATGGGAGAGAAACTGTCTATGGTACAAAGTTGCTGTAGGCATTGGAATCCACTCTCCTGGCCAACCACCCACAGATGAGTGGCACCAGTCAGGAGTCCCCCAGAGCTAGTGGCTCACCTTTGTCACCACCTCACCTTACTTTCTCCTTGGCATCATTAAAACTCTCCGCCACATAATACAGGGGCTGGAACTCCGTGACACTGTAATTTTGGATGGCTGTCTTCTCCAGCTCAAGGGGGAGGAGCTTCGGCTTGTCTGATAAGCAGTACTGTAGGCCCCAAGTGAAAAGTTATTATCGCTGTTAAATCAGGATCAGTATTCCCTGCTGCATCCCATAGGCCATTTGTGCCCCTTCTCTCATCTCACCCTGATTCCTTCTACATCACAGCCCAAATGCAGTGAGCCAAATTACTTTGCACATACTAGGTTCTACCCTTCATAGCTCATCTAAAACCTACAGCCAAGGGAGAAAGGAGTAATTCATTCCAATTACTTTCAAGTAAGGTGGTCAATAGATCACGTGGGAGCCAACCACACTTTCTGGCATGTGTTTGCATACTCACAAGGCTGCATGCATAGGTCAGCCTTGGAATCAGGAGGCCCCTTCTCCCCAGAGATATGTGTATTTGCAATTCCATTTCTATCTGTAACACCCACAGCCATAATCAAATCATAGCTGCTAAGGTACCAATCACTAGAGAATGAGTTCCCAGGTTGCATGTCAAAATGGATACAAACAGGGTTTCAACAATATTGAAAGCAAAATAACGGTTTTCTGTACCCATCACTTTTAAATCCATCCTTGGTTCCTGTTAAGGTCATACCTGTAATTCACCAAAGGATGACAGGAGCCCAGCACCATATGCCTTTATGGAGTCTCCTTGTTTGCAGAGCCCAAACTCCACAGTAAACCAGTAAATCTGGAATGGAAAGTCAATCTGAGAGCACACTCTGTGATGGTTAATTTTATGTGTCACCTTAACTAGATGAAGGGATGCCTGGATAGATAGTAAAGCATTATTTTGGGGTGTGTCTATGAGGGTGTTTCTGGAGGGGATTGGCATGTGAGTCAGTGGACTGAGTGGGGAAGATCTTTCCTCAATGTGGGCGGGAACCACCCAATGGGCTGGAATCCCAGATGGAAGAAAAAGGCAGAGGAAAGCCACATTCGTATTCTATCTCTCTTGGAACCAGGACACCCTGTTTCTCCTGCCCTTGGACATCAGAACTCCAGGCTCTCCGGCCTTTGGACTCTGGGACTCGCACCCAACCACCACCCAGGGGTTCTCAGGCCTTTGGTCTCAGACTGAGAGTTATACCATCAACTTCCATGGTTCTGAGGCTTTTGAACTTTGGCTAATCTACACCACTGACTTTTCAGGTTCTCCAGCTTGCAGGCAGCATATCGTGGGACCTCTCAGCCTCAATAACTGTGTAAGCCAATTCCCCTTATAAGTCCCCTCTCAGATTTCCCTCTCTCTCTTTCTCTCTGTCTATATATCTCACTGGTTCTTTCTCTCTGGGGATCTTTGACTAGTACACACCCCAAAGAAGGAGAAGGCAGCAACTGCCCCAGTGCCATGGACAGGATTGCCCAGGTAGAAGCCTGTGCAGGTTTGTTCTCTGAATCAGCATGACCTGTGATCACGTCTCTGTGTCTTGTGTCTCACTCTATCTAGTCACCTGTTGAATCGAGTGTTGGCTGAATGTAAAGCATGATGGAAAATATCAGGAGGTACTAAGAATACCCAAAAGGAGGCCCCCAACAATTTGTTCTCCATATGACAGGAACTCCTCCATCTCTTTTGTTTTTTTCTCTGTGGTGTCAACTAGACTGAGATGTTCCTCAGATGCTCTGAAGCTGGTAGAGCTCATCAGGCACAATAGTGGGAGGTAGCAGATTAGGTAGTGGTAGAATCAATAAGGAGAATATCCCATAATCCATGCTAAACTTGGGGATGTTTCTGAAGTCAACTACTGCATTTATCTCCCCAATAACCAAGTATTTTTCTTTCAATAACTGACAGTTCAATATGTCCTAAAGAGTTGGCCCGAAAAAAAGAATATTGGGGTTCTGGGGCTAAGAGTAACCCAGAGCTCAGTTAGCTGCTGGAGACAGTCATAGTTTTGGGGAATTAGGGGTAGGTTATTAGTTACATCTGTTATTGGACTAGAAAATGTTAAACCTGGGAGGGCTGTCAGAGCTCAGTCAGTCTGACCTCCTCACATACAGGTGAGGAGTCTTCAGCCCAGGAAGGTAAGGCAACATGCATGTAGTTACGCAGCAAATTAAGGGCAGCAAGAATCCAGGACTGTTCCCCAACCAATCAGTAACATTTTGTCAATCAGTAACAATTTTTTAGAGAAGTCAAATTGGTGATAAGTCATTTTAATATTGTTATGGCAGATAACATGATGCTTTGAGTTCCGTTTATTTTCTTTGTAGAAATGAGAAATTCTATCCAGCTCTGTAACTTCTTTGAAAGCCGCTCCTTGTATCTCTGTAGCCTCTGGCATTTAAAAACTCATGTTCACAAATATTTAAATCATTCAATTTAAATAGTTAAATTTTTAGTTGCTTTTGAGATGGGCAAGATATGAGCTATTGCATCCCATTTTTAGAGATGAGGAAGAAAAAGCCACTTGTTCAGGGCCTAAAAGCAGCTGTCAGTGAGAAAATAACCTTCTGGGAGATTTTAGCCTTTCTGATGGAACGAGTTCATAAGCTTCTAAACTGATATATCTTAATAATAGATTTGCACTCATTGGCAGTCCATAATTCAATTATAAATGTTTATTTTTCAACTTCTAGGACAGGTAATGTGGCTAGTGGCTGGGGTGGGATGTACTAAAATTAGAAACGAGTGGGAAGGAAAGAAATCACCTGCTATGCAGAATTGCTGCTTCTATAGCCCCAGTGGACAAGTGTCATCAGATATACTCAGGAGAGGAAAGTGTTCAGCAAGAAGGGGAAAGCCCACCACCATTTCTCCCTCAAGTCTGAGAAAGAAAAGATCCTAATGTATGCTCTGGTGTGAAAAATAGAGATGTAAACATTCCATGTTCAAAGCTCTGGATCCACATTACTTCATACACACACTTTATGCCAAGGGTTTTCAAGGGCTACTATTATAGCCTGTTGGTGGGTTCAAGATACTGCTTAAAATTTAAGAGATGTAAACATCTGCAGGTAGCTGATTTCAAAATCAAATTTATTAAGGAGAAATCTATCAAAATGTGAAGTTTCACTTGTGCAAATGTAACCCACCACATTCTGATTTTTTTCCCCAGATAACCTGGCTTCCAGGGGAGTAGGAAAGTTTCAAAGACCTGAGGGCCATAGCCTATAGCACTCCCACCATCCACCCAGGGAGAGAAGGGACTTACTGTGGCGAGCTTTTCAATGTACTCATCAGGTGCACCCAGAGAGGCAAGGCCAATTTCCTGTAATTGGGGGAAAACAGAGTCACTGGAGTAGCTGGTGTCTGGCCATCTTTAAGCTTCACCCACAGAACCAACCTGGTACTTAGCCATAAAAAGGTGATGGGTGGCCAGATGCCTTCAGAACGGCCCACATAGACCCTGAATGTGGTGTCAAGTCTTTCCTGCCCATATGTTATAGAATCGCAGATCTCCAGGGCAGGGGGACACTTTCACCCTCACTTGGCCCTTTGTTTTCACTTTATAAGTGAGGAAATTGAGGCACAGAGAAGGGAAGTGACTTGCTCATGGTCACAGGGTCGGTTAGTATCTAAAGCTTCTTCTCTTGCCTCCAACTCAGTGATTGTTCATCAGCAGAACATTCCTGGAGTGTTAAATGAGTCTTAATCATGTACCCTGGAAACATCACAGGAGAACTGCAGATAAGTGGTGACATCAGTCCAGGCATATATATAGCTGGAGAGTCTAACACGTCATAGATTAATTCTTACCACAGCTTCTGTTGCAGAATTCCTCTACTGTCTCTTTGTCTCTTTTACAGCACTTACTGCAGCCTGCCTTGTGTGTTTGTGTCTTTCCTACTGTATACATTAATTCATTCTCAAAATATTCATTAAGTTTATTCGATGCGCCAGGCAGTGTATAAAATCAGTAAAGATATCTTGTGAATTTTAGTGGAGACAGACAATAAATAATGAACATATACATAACTATGTTAGAAGAATATAAGTTCTTTGGAAAGAAGAAACAAAAGGAGAAATAAACAAGAGGGACTAAGAGCTCCAGGGGATCGAGGGGAGACTTCGATTTTAAATAGGGTTCCAGGGTAAGCATCATTGAGAAGGTGATATTTGAGCAGACTTCAAGGAAGTGGGGTTGTTGGTTATACTGACACATAAGGGAAGCACACTGTTGACCAAGCATATAGCCAGTGCAAAAGCTTGTATTTCTTTCCCAAGAAAAGGCAGTGTTGTTTGGGTCAAGAAACAGGGAGGAACCAATGTGGCTGGAGAAGAATTAGTGAGGGGGCAGTGGCAGGTGATATCAAAGAGGGATCCAGAGCCAGATCATGTAGAATATTTTTAGATGTTTTAGGGCTTGAGTTTTTCCTTTCAGTGAAATGGAAGCTATTGCAGGGTAATGAGCAGATAGATGGTCATGATCTCACTTGTGTTATCAAGTGCTCCTTCTGGCTGCTGTGTGAGAATAGATGGTAGGAGTTGAGGGTAGAGGCAGGACACCAAGAGATGGTAGGGGTTGAGGGTAGAGAAGGACACCAGGAGACTGGAGGGTAGACAGGGAACCAGGAGACTGAAGGGGTTGAGGGTAGACAGGACACCAGGAGACTGGAGAGGTTAAGTGTAGACAGGACACCAGGAGACTGGAGAGGTGGAGGGTAGACAGGATACCAGGAGACTGAAGAGATGGAGGGTAGATGGGACACCAGGACACTAGAAAGGCTGAGTGTAGACGGGACACCAGGAGACTGGAGAGGTGGAGGGTAGACAGGACACCAGGAGACTGGAGAGGTTAAGTGTAGACAGGACACCAGGAGACTGGAGAGGTGGAGGGTAGACAGGATACCAGGAGACTGAAGAGATGGAGGGTAGACGGGACACCAGGACACTAGAGAGGCTGAGTGTAGACAGGACACCAGGAGACTGGAGAGGTGGAGGGTAGACAGAACACCAGGACACTGGATAGGCTGAGTGTACACAGGACATCAGGAGACTGGAGAGGTTGAGTGTAGACAGGACACCAGGAGACTGGGGATGTGGAGGGTAGACAGGACACCAGGACACTGGTGAGGTGGAGGGTAGACAGGACACCAGGAGACTGGAAAGGTTGAGTGTAGACAGGACACCAGGAGACTGGGGATGTGGAGGGTAGACAGGACACCAGGACACTGGTGAGGCGGAGGGTAGAAGGACACCAGGAGACTGGAGAGGTTGAGGGTAGACAGGTCACCAGGAGACTGGAGAGGTAGAGGGTAAACAGGACACCAGGAGCCTGGAGAGGCTGAGTGTAGACACAACACCAGGGCACTGAGAGGTTGAAGGTTAACGGGACACCAGGAGACTGGAGAGGTGGAGGGTAGACAGAACACAAGGAGACTGGAGAGGCTGAGTGTAGATAGAACACATGGAGACTGGAGAGGCTGAGTGTAGACACAACACCAGGGCACTGAGAGGTTGAAGGTTAACGGGACACCAGGAGACTGGAGAGGTGGAGGGTAGACAGGACACCAGGAGACTGGAGGGGGCCAGGGTAGAGACTACTAGAGGGGGCCAGTGAGGAGGCTACCGCAGTCACCGGGATGAGAAATGATAGTGGCTGAGACCAAATTGGTAGCAGTAGACATAATTGAAATGGTCAGACTCTACACATATTTTGAAGGTAGAACACACAGGATTTTCTGAAAGATTGGTTGTGGGCTTAAGAGAGAAAGGAGTTGGTAATGTCCCAAAGTGCTTATGGTTTGATCAGCTGGAAGGGCGGAGTTCCTATGAACTGATGTAGAAAAAGCTGTGCTGGCGAAGGTTTGGGAAGGAAGATCCAGAACTCAGTTTTGGACAGGATGATAGAGATGTCTCATAGACATCCAAGGGGAGATGTTGAATAGGCAGTTCAATATGTAAGTCTGAATTTGGGGATGGAAGTCTTGGCTGCAGATGTAAAAATGTGTCCATCATCAGAGTAGAGATGGTATTTAAAGCCATGAAATTGAGTGAGATCACCAGAGGAGTGGGTTTAGACAGGGATGAAGAGTATGGTTAGACCCGCTTTGAAGCAAGAAGCTACATGGTCTGCATCTCTATATCACTCCCTGGGCCAAGTCCAGAGCCTGGTTCGGATTAGGCTTATAAAATACTTTCTGATTTAGAGTGAACCAAATTCAAATTCTTGGCCTGGATCTGTTCTCTAAATTCAACTAGAAACCACTGATAAATCCAAGACCAAAACGGCGCCTTGTTCTCTTAGTCACCATTCTTCGTGAGCCTAGAGCTTGCCTACAACAAGGGGGGCCCAACATTCCCTGTGCTCCAGCCCCACTCCATCCTGTACTATAGTGGGAAGCAAGTCCTGTCTCTGATCAAAAAGGAATGTTCTCAGGAAACATTCAACATGACTCACTGCCTTGGAACTGTCCAGATCAAAGTTGGAACCATGTGACACTGATGCCCCAGGAGCTCCTGTTTGTTGACTTGAGCAACTGTCCACTCTTCTGTGGGGTTCCCCAAAGTGGAAATGGCTTAAGGAGGACTGCCACTTAGCATCTGACTTTGTAAACTAGCTTCTGGTGGTAAGAATAAAAGGTTCCTATTCTTCAAGGAAAAATCTGATTCTTTTTTGGCCATAGGAACAAATCCAGATTTTAAAACCGTCCCAAGCAATCAAAGATATCTTGGCAGCAGTAACCACACTTCTGAATGTCATTGGTGATGCTTCTACAGTTAAAGTTCAACTAATCCCTAAACACTTCCACTTCCAAAAGTCCAACGATCTTTGAACTCCATAATTCCCCAAACCTCACATAAAAGTAATTTTTCCTTTTGTTTAGAGAGGCTGCATCTTACAAGTACAGTTTTCCCTCACTTAGCAAGCGATAAATTCCACATTTTGTTTGTTTGTTTCAAATATTTAGTGGTAGCTTCTTTATTTGACAGTGGGAATGTTTATTTCTTCCAGCTGAGGGAAAATGCCCATTAAATTCACACACAATCCCATTATTCTGAAATCCCAATACTTGGCTCAGCATTTGCTCATAGGTCATTCCATTTGATCCTCATGCTTCTTTGCGAGGAAGATGGCTGGTGGAGAGGGCTTCTGACTGATCCACATTTATTAAAACTGAAGCACAGGGTGGCTGATAATGTAACCCCAGGTCACACAGCTGGTTAGTGGCAGGGTTGGAGCCTCAGTACATCAGAACACCATTCAACCTTCTCATGATCCCAGCTACCAAACCATGGTTTTAGGCTGCCTCTCAGTGCCTGGAGAGAATTAGTAGCATTATTTTACTCAGCCCAAAACTTTCTCTTTTGGACAGGTGTGGTGGCTCTTGCCTGTAATCTTAGCACTTTGGAAGGCTGAGGTGGGAGAATTGAGGCCAAGAGTTTGAGGTCAGCCTGGGCAACACAGTGAGACTCTGTCTCTACAAAAATTAAAAAAATCAGCCAGGCATGAAAGCTTGTGCTTGTAGTCCCAGCCACTCAGGAGGCTGAGGTGGGAGGATTGCTTGAGCCCAGAAGTCTGAGGCTGCAGTGAACCATGATTATACCACTGCACTCCAGTCCAGCCTGGGTGACAGAGTGAGACCTTGCCTTAAAAAAAAAAAAAAAAAAAGAAAAAGAAAAAGAAAAGCTTTTGAGCTTGTTAACCACTGTGAAAGATGAATGAAATTCTAGGTTGCAGGGTTGCAGCTTTGATGATGGTGATAAGATATTCAGCGCATTTTTTTTCTTTGTTAACTAAGTCAGGGTATCAGCATTGGATTCTTGGCAAATGTCACCTCACTTAATTCAAGCGTATACACAAATAACTGCCTGGCAAGGTAGAAAGTTGCAACGGCCCTGAAAAGGTGAGGGGAATGTACTAAGAGATTGGAAGAAGGTGAGGTAGTTCCTGCATGGGAATCAGGAAGGCTTTCATGGATGAAAGGCTCTAGCAGGAAAAATGAGATTAGTACATTGAAGAACACACATATGATTCAGAGGATGAGTGATTCACCAACCCCATGCTTGATCTCCGAAATGGGTATTTAGCTTCCCAGAACTACACACCCATTTCAGATGGGATCATAGAACTGTACCTGGTTTCCACTCTTGCAGAGGGCATGAGGGCCCCTCCCTGGGCTCAGCTCATTTGAGAAATTCAGGTCACAGACCTATAATTAGAAGGCTAAAAAATCCATTCCTTACCTGGGAAAACTGGGCAAAGCTGCGATCTGAAAACAAGGGCACATGTCCCAACAGCTCATGGCAGATGTCACTGAAAGACAGAAAGCACAGAGAGCTTGGAGGGGAGGAGGTTTAAGCCAAGGCAGACTCAGTCTTTCTACATGAGGAATGGGCAGAAAGAAAGGAAATAACTCTTTTAGGCTTATGATCTATCTCCCAGGAATAAGTGATATGCAGAGGTTGGGATCAGAAAAGGCAAGGTACAAGATAAAAAGAAGAAAAGGAAGGAAAAAAAAGAGACAGGTACAGGGCAGGGTACAGCAGCCAAGGGTCTTAAGAGTATGACCAGTGGGGTACAGGGTAGAAGAGCTAATATTCCTGTGGACATGCTCCCATATACCTAAGTGAGCTATGAGTCATGAACACTTCTCATCCTGTCTTCTCCCTGGTATTGACTTCCCTGGGCAGATACAATATGCTCAGCTACTCCACTGGGAACTAAAACAAAAACAGTGCTGCTCTTCTCTTAGTCTGGAGGTGGACAGCAGTGAGGGAAGAAAACCTACATTTATTTAACACTTTATGCTCTATGTCCATTTGGGACAGGTCTGTTTGGATTTGTGGCAATGAACTTTATGGGCAAGGAAAAACAATTTTGGATGTTCTAAAAAATTTTTTATAAGTTGCATAAATTTTATCAGACTAAGGGGATAACGAAACACCCAAGTAAGAAGCATAATGGCTGCAATTCTCTACCTCTACCCAATACACAATCTAGGCAAAGAAAGATAAGAGTAATCTAGATGTATACTTAGGAGCTATTGAGATAGCTTGGCTGCCACCCATTCCTGTTCTCATTTGCAACTTCGTAGCTTTGACTTTGGAACTTGATTGGGATCTCTCATTCTTACTGCCAAGGGAGTTCTGAATTATTGGATCACAGGATGCCCAAATCTCCAATCAGTCTAGTCTATCTACTTGGATGGAGCAAATCTCCAGGATAGATGAGTTGTTTTTAGTACTACCAGGAAACAATCTAGACAACTAGTCCTGTGGGCCAGCCAGCAATGAACCCAAACCTCATTCCTGCAGCAGGAAAAGATGGCGCTCATTGTGCCTGGCAACTGGTAGCTGGAGGACAGTACTCACGGTTCGGGGGTATACATGGGCTTGGATCCATGTCTGATGTACTGTGTGCAGTGGAAGACTCGGAAGGCCAGGCCACCCAAGAAATCCCGAGAGGAAAGCAGGCCGGCCACAGGTCGAAGGCGGAAACCAGTGCAAGCTGGGATGCAAAGAAGAAAGAAAACTCAAAGCTCATCACCACTGAGTCAGAGGCACTAGGAGACCTTCAGGTAGTGGAGTAGTACACATAACTGCCCAGGGACATAGGCTCTGACACTAGGCAGACTTGGCTTCAGATGTCCGCCTCGCTGCTTTCTAGCTAGGTGATCTGGATCAAGTAAATTCCCATTTCTGAGCCTCAGTTTCCTCATCTGCATAATGTGGATAGATACTTCTTAGAGATGTTCCAAGAATAAAAAGAGCTAATGAACACAAAGTACTTAGCACAGAGCCTAGCACACTGGAAACATGCAATAAATTTAGCTTTCATTACCATTTGTTAGGGTGGAACAATTATTCCCTACTTCTCCTGCTTCTAGAGTGAAGAGGGTATTTGTACCTCATTTCCCAGAAGGGAAGAGTATGGATAGAGTGCTTCCAGCTTCTGTACTGCACCTCACACAGTCCACCCCATGAGTAGCAGTGACCTGTCTGACTGGAGCATTTGGGAAGAGAACATGAATATTGTCAATTTAACTCTTTCTGTACTGTCCTTTCTCTCTTGATTGCTCACACAGGACCTCATTCCAGTCTGCTCTTGGCCATGCAATGGACTATGCTCCATGAATTGGCAGGTAAGTTTACCTAATTAAGGGGTAAAATATTAGCAAGTCCATTTGTGTGCACATCTATGTCACATTCTCTAAATCGCTCAATTTTAAAGCTGACCTCTGATCACCATCTCTATGGTTCCTCTATCTGTCTCTCAATTTGTTCCAAACTTTGGAGGATAAGGACAATGACAGTGATAATGGTAATAATAGCTAACACTATATATGACCTACTGTATGTAAGACACTCTTTTAAGCTACTTTAGATATGCTACTAATCCCCACAATAGCCCTGTGAAGTAGACACTTTTATTATGCCCACTTTACAGATGGGAAAGCTGGGACAGATAGGTTAAAGGTTTTATTCAAGGTCACAGCCACAGGCAGTCTAGCTTCAAAGTCTGTTCTCTTAATTACTATTATGTAGCTTCCCAACTGCAAGTATTACTGTTTTATTATTCTTATTATTGGCCATGGCAATGGAAGTAATTAGCTACAGAAGCCTTTGAGGTCCCCTTGCCTCTTGCCCCCATGTTCTCTGTGTCTTCAGGCTGAAGCACACTCTGCTTGGACCCTTACTCCATTCTTTATCTAAGAAGCAAAGACTTTCTAATGGAAGGGACCCAAAAGGTCATCTAGCTCACCCCCAAACTGTCTGGGCTACATCTTCCCTTCCTGCCAAGTAATTTCCCTGGCTCATTGCCCCCACAGTGGTCCATCTCTGCACAGCTCTGATATATAGAAAATTTTGTAACCTGTAGTCTGTCTCCCCACTTCTGCTTATTCTACCTGGCACACAGTAGGTGTTCAATACGTGCTAGTTCATTATTTTGTTTTTGCTAAATTACCATCCTCTTGGCAGAAAGAATAACACCCATTTCACCTGGATATACTGTGCAGAGAGGCTTGCGACTCAATGTACTTATCTATTCAGCTACTCAGATTTCAATTCAGTCCAAATTCACTGAATACCTGCTGTATATGCAAGACTGTGCTGGTTGTTTTCATATGCAGCACCTTACTTCATTCTCATAATTTCCCTATGGGAAAAGCTAAAGAGTTGATACAGTGTCCATTTGACAGATGACAAAACTGAGGCAGGTTTACTCAGCTGGAGAGGATCGAAGGCAGGATTCATACCAGATGCACAGACTTAGAGCTCAGGGCTCTTGGCGCCATCCCTGAAAATAGCACATTTCTTACACAAACACACACTCCTAACTCATAACACAGCAGGAACTACAGGGCAAAAAAAAACAAAAAACAAAAAACAAAAAACAAAACAAAAAAAAACCTCAGTGAAGCGCCTTGGGCTTTAAGTGTGAAAGAAAATACTTTTCAGGGACAGGTACACAGCAAAATCCACAGCCTCAGGTGTTTGATTGAATGAAAGTGGATAAATACAGTAGAGGCTGGAGGGAAGGCAGAGCGCAGTGAAACTGAGTTTTTCCTGGAGGAATCAACCTGCATTTCTACAAGCACATGCTTTCATACTTGCCTCCACGTACTTGTCTTTCCCTTCCCTCTCCTCTGCCTCAATCCTCCCCCAACTTTATGCAGGGCCATTGACCCTGATGTGGACTTACTCTGCAGGAATTGAGAAACGTCTTCCAGCTGGGGAATGTTATCTTCATGGAAGCCACAGTACTTTTCAAGAAGTGGAAAAATGTGATTGTACTCATAGCAAGCATGGGTTTTATACAAGGATTTCAGAGTCTTGAACACCGTGCCCCATGTTTTCTTTTCTTCCTCCATGTATTCCACTCGAGGGATTGGCTGCCCACTAGAATACAGGCACAAAATAGGTGTCTCAAGCAGGGCAGGGGCACAGCAGAATGCGGGTTAGGTTAGCAGAGGGAGTCGGGGACCAGAACCTGTGCGCTGCCATCACTTGCTACAGTGAATTCCATACATTATTTGAAAGAGAAAAATTCCACATCTTGATATAGGAAACATTATTGTTTTGATTTCCCACATGAAAGAGTTATTTGGTTAAGCAATGATACAGGCTGAAATGAGGATTTGCTCTCACTTTCAGGAAATCACTTGGTTTTTCTACTCTTCTAATTCTCTAATTGCTTACCTAGGGTGGAAATTCACTTACCTGCATGGGCAAGTCAGGTATCACAAAGTTGTAAAGTTGCAGAGATTGGCAATAAGGAGAATGGGAGCTGGCAGGAGAATACATTCCCTTTCTAAACCAGGGCATCTAAGTTCAGTTAAAGCAACACAGTGTATTTTTATGGTGTTAACTAAAGCAATTATACCAGTGGGCTAAACTGGATTTAATATGTAGGCCACGAATCTGAGATCCCCTTTGTTTGGTAGGCATGCACTTATTGGGCTTGATATTTCTGCTCCTGGGAAGTTATAAAGGTATTTAAATACATGCTAAGTAAGATTACACATTGTATACATATATCAAAACATCATGTTGTACACCATAAATATGTACAATTTTTGTCAATTAAAAAACTAAATAAATAAGTTCTAGATCAAGGACAATAAATAAATATTGGAACGAAGGAGAGAAAATAAATATATAAATCCATGCTAAGGTATAAAATGCCTTATACCTTCTCTACACTGAGCTTGTTCAAGTACATATGCCAGGCCACATAGATCCTGAATCTCTTGGGGAAGGGAAGTCTCATGTATATGGATTCTAGTAAGCTCCCCAGGTGACTCTGATGCAAACTGTAGTTTAAAAGTCATTATTTTTAAAAGTCCGGGGAGCTCGAACTGGGTGGAGCCCACCACACTCAAGGAGGCCTGCCTGCCTCTGTAAACTCCACCTCTGGGGGCAGTGCATAGCCAAACAAAAGGCAGCAGAAACCTCTGCAGACTTAAATGTCCCTGTCTGACAGCTTTGAAGAGAGTAGTAGTTCTCCCAGCATGGAGTTTGAGATCTGAGAACAGACAGACTGCCTTCTCAAGTGGGTCCCTGACACCCGAGTAGCCTAACTGGGAGGCATCCCCCAGTAGGGGCAGACTGACACCTCACATGGCCAGGTACCCCTCTGAGACGAAGCTTCCAGAGGAATGATCAGGCAGCAACATTTGCTGTTCAGCAATATTCTCTGTTCTGCAGCCTCTGCTGATGATACCCAGGCAAACAGGGTCTGCAGTGGACCTCCAGCCAACTCCAACAGACCTGCAACTGAGGGTCCTGACTGTTAGAAGGAAAACTAGCAAACAGAAGGGACATCCACACCAAAACCCCATCTGTACGTCATCATCATCAAAGACCAAAGGTAGATAAAACCACAAAGATGGGGAAAAAACAGAGCAGAAAAGCTGAAAATTCTAAAAATCCAAGCACCTCTCCACCTCCAAAGGAACACAGCTCCTCGCCAGCAACGGAACAAAGCTGGACAGAGAATGACTTTGACGAGTTGAGAGAAGAAGGCTTCAGACGATAAAACTTCTCTGAGCTAAAGGAGGAAGTTCGAACCCATCACAAAGAAGCTAAAAACCTTGAAAAAAGATTAGATGAATGGCTAACTAGAATAAACACTGTAGATAAGTCCTTAAATGACCTGATGGAGCTGAAAACCATGGCACGAGAACTACGTGATGAATGCACAAGCTTCAGTAGCCGATTCAATCAACTGGAAGAAAGGGTATCAGTGATGGAAGATCAAATGAATGCAATGAAGTGAGAAGTTAAGAGAAAAAAGAGTAAAAAGAAACAAACAAAGCCTCCAAGAAATATGGGACTATGTGAAAAGACCAAATCTACGTCTGATGGGTGTACCTGAAAGTGACGGGGAGAATGGAACCAAGTTGGAAAACACACTTCAGGATATTATCCAGGAGAATTTCCCCAACCTAGGAAGGCAGGCCACCATTCAAATTCAGGAAATACAGAGAATGCTACAAAGATATTCCTCGAGAAGAGCAACTCCAAGACACATAACTGTCAGATTCACCAAAGTTGAAATGAAGGAAAAAATGTTAAGGGCAGCCAGAGAGAAAGGTCAGGTTACCCACAAAGGGAAGCCCATCAGACTAACAACTGACCTCTCGGCAGAAACTCTACAAGCCAGAAGAGAGTGGGGGCCAATATTCAACATTCTTAAAGAAAAGAAATTTCAACTCAGAATTTCATATCCAGACAAACTAAGCGTCATAAGTGAGGGAGAAATAAAATCCTTTACAGACAAGCAAATGCTGAGAGATTTTGTCATCACCAGGCCTGCCCTAAAAGAGCTCCTGAAGGAAGCACTAAACATGGAAAGGAACAACTGGTACCAGCCACTGCAAAAACATGCCAAATTGTAAAGACCATTGATTCTGGGAAGAAACTGTATCAACTAATGAGCAAAATAACCAGCTAACATGATAATGACAGGATCAAATTCACACATAACAATATTAACCTTAAATGTAAATGGGCTAAATGCTCCATTTAAAAGACACAGACTGGCAAATTGGATAAAGAGTCAAGACCTATCAGTGTGCTGTATTCAAGAGACCCATCTCACGTGCAGAGACACACATAGGCCCAAAATAAAGGGATGGAGGAAGATCTACCAAGCAAATGGAAAACAAAACTAACTAACTAACTAACTCTGCCGCTTCCTAACTGAGTGAGACCTTGGTCAATTTTTAAAAAGCAAAATCACAAATGAAAGCACAAAAATGTTAAAAATGTGACACTAAACCGACCATGTAAAGGACACATATTGACAAAATGAGGGTAGAAACAGAAAGGTGGAGTGTTGCCTTGTTTGACCTCAGTTGGAGATATACACCTCAGTAGAATCAAATTTTTTCTCCTCTCTGTGCAAGTCTGGGAAATTTCACTCTGTGAAAATGTCCAGTGAGTATCGATTTTGGGGTCACAAATACACTTAACAAGTAGGCAAATTCACAAAATAGAATCTGCAAAAAAAAAAAACAAAGATGAACTATACCAGACTCTGAAGTAAGAGTCTATTTTGAAGAAGAAAGACATGGTAAAAACAGCACCGAAAGCTTAAATGAGATGAGATAAAGTAAAGTCTGAAATAGGCTTTGAATTTTTTAAAAAGGCGAGCCCTTTACTAGCTACATGACCTTCGGCACATCAGTTAGTTAATCATGTGGGATTCATCTATAAAAGTTGAGAAATTGACTAAAAAATTTTAACGTACTTCTGAGAGTCCAGCCATCTATAGATGATTTTCAATAACCAATTTAACTGATTAACATCCAGGATTGTGAGGTGATTCACCAATTTCACTCTTCTTCATAAGGTTTCACATTTCTGTGAGAAGGAGGTTGAGGAGGATCTGTCTCCGCTCTCCCCAAACCCCAGCAACCCAGAAGTAAGTGAATGTACTTTCTAAGCACCTCCTCCTTGATTATATGAAGTGCGGTCTCTAGACTCTAGGAGTCCCCAGACACTCAGAAGAGTGGCTAAAAATACCCTTAGAATTCAACAAACCTGAGTTTAAAACCTGATTATGTCACATACTAGCTACATGATGTTGGCAACTTACTTAGCCTTTGTAAGCTTTGATTTCCCCATCTGAAAAATGAGAAGTTATTATTATTGAGGCTAAACAAAATGATATATACAAAGCATTCACCAAAGCCCCCAGACACATAGCAAGAAGATAATAAGTATGATCTGTTATTGCTGACTATCTGAAGGACTCTTGCCTGTACCCACTTTGATGGTGTCCACCTGACTGTGCTGGGGCAAAGGTGGGGTCAGGAGAGGGAGGTCACCGTCTTCTGTGAATCCTGCTCAGCAGGATCCAAGGCCCAGGTGGGCTTAGATCTGACTAAAGACAGCACATTTTTGAATCCTTCTACTACCAAAAGTCATTCAGAAAAAAACTTTCTCTCTCTTTTTCTGGAGGTTTTTCCATGTTGAAAGTAACTTTGTATTCAGTATAGAAAGGCCCATCATCTTCTCCATCTCCCTGAGATTCTATCAAAGCTGTCAAAGTACTATGCCATGAGCATTCTGGACAAATTTTACGTTTCTTCTTGTGCATGTCTTTTCTTAGTCCCTTAACTCAGTAACAGCACTTGTCAAAATACTAAGTTTCCCATGGTGGCATTTCTGTAATTCCTTAAGACTCAAAGGAGCAAAGCTGTTGTCTTCTCAAACATGTTTGATATTTGAATTTCCTTTTGGCTAAAATAGGGTAGGGGAGGAACACAGAACCCCAGACAGGAAAAAAAAAAAAAAAAAAAATCCTAAAATTGTCCTTCACAGCTGGGTCAGATCAGATAAAAGTAGAAAGCTGAAGTTTGGCTGGCCTGAAATCTTGAATGATTC
Source organism: Nomascus leucogenys (assembly GCF_006542625.1). Lineage (NCBI taxonomy): Eukaryota > Metazoa > Chordata > Mammalia > Primates > Hylobatidae > Nomascus > Nomascus leucogenys. The sequence goes on from NC_044390.1 coordinate 70,021,170, forward strand.
ATTATTTCAGTAAAGCAGCCAGCTCCTTCTTGAATGTAAATGATTCTCTTTTTCCTTCTTCCCTGTTTAATGTAGAGAAGACCGGAGGCTGTTTTATTCAGGACCAAGGCCTTTTCTAATTACTGCAGACACCACTGCGTAATTAGACAACAAAGCTTGGGAGAGAGCAGGGCCCCATCACAGTGGGTAATTTTGTTTTGTCTAGCAGCAATCGTTTTTTATCGTGTGTTATTAAAGGGAGGGTTTAAACACACCCACACACACACATACACGCACGCACGTGAACACATGCACACACAGAAGGCAGGACTCTTCATGCTGGTATCTTCCATCCTCAACTGGATGAGGGCAAGGGAGAAGCAGGCTAGGGGTGTGTTTTTCTCTCTTCCCCCCCAACAAGCAAGGCAGACTTACTGGCGGTAGTTGTAGGCAATGTCAGCAAACTGCTTCCGTCTTGCACGGTACACAGGATCTTTAAAACCCTAGGAGAAAAGAGACACCTGATTTTTCAAGGCTTCATAGGAAGAGGTCTGGTACCTTTATGAATGCTTTGAATGGGGGCTCTCAAGCCATGACAGTGCATGTCTCCTTCCCTTGGTTATACTCTAAAACTAAAGTCTCAGTTAAACTTAGCTCTCCTATCAGATATTGTGAGTGACACCTTATTAGTAACTCCTTTGATTTAGCATGAGCCTCCTTCCTGTGGATTCCAATGTGCATGATCTGTTCTTAAAGAAACCTTATCTACAGCATATCTGACTGACACACTTGCTAAATTAGGCAAAGTTCATAGGATGGATGTCTGTGATGAAGATATACAATATCCATTTAATTCCTGATTAAGGTTTGTGTCTAGCTCTACCTTTCAATTTCTTGATAGACAAGCAGGCACTTGCTTATTGCTCTTGCAATTTTTAAAAATACCATTGATTAAATACATACTATGTGCCAGTTTGTGCGTACTAGGAATTGATTTTACATATAATTCTCACAACAAACTTGCAAGTTTGACAAGTATGATTATCCTGTTCTTTCCGGAATAAATGGTGGTTCAGAGAAGTGGAGCCATAGTGAAGGTGAGGCTGGGATTTGGATCACCATCAGTAATTGTCAGCCTTTACAATCTGGCAGGGGCCTAGCTAACTGAGAGTCTGTCTCAGGACTTAAAAAGGATGATAATGGCATCTCCTCTGAAGCTGACTCACAGGCAGCCTTTTCCCAATGATTTGTAAGCAGCACATTTCCGAGTGAAAAGAGGCTAAGTGTGTCTTTGAGTGTTTGGGGTGGAAATGGGATTCCAACTGATTGAAAGACAATTTTCCAAAAACAGTTGATTGCAGTCTAAATTTTGGTAAGACAAGAGACTGATGTCATTTCCGTAGAACTCTGCTGTGGTTCTTCCAAGCCTTTCCCAGTAAGCCACGCCATCCACCACTTTAGCTCACAATTTCTCTGCTCCACTGTCCCTCCAAACCAAGGCAGTAGTGAATTCAAAACAAAAGCTTATATCACAGAGTGTAATGTTTAACGAGCCTTTTAAAAAGAGAAATATTCCCTGATTTTTAGATATTGTTTTTGTTTTGGTTGCTTGATTGGTTGAATTTCTGTTTTGGGAGAGTTCGCTCTCTCTCTCTCTCTCTCTATATATATATATATATATCAGGGCCTACCAGTAATTGTAAAGACACAGGGGGCAATGTAATATAATGTAATTTCTTCTGAGAATCTGCGGCATTGATTCTGGCACACAGGAAAAAACTACAGACACTTGCTGGAAGAAAGGAAGGGAGGGAGGAAAGGAGTTAATTAGTTTATTTCCTGGAATATATTTTGAAAAATAGAAACATCCAAATGTTTCACACTTGAAAAGTGAAGTAAAACTACTACATATTTTTTTTTTACTCCAAAGCTAAATCCCAGATAAATAATGTGATTACTCTGCTTAGAAAAGATTTTATAACATGGTTATTAAAAAGTATAACTCTTCCTTTCCCTAGAGCACTGAATGGTTTTTAATCATTAATTACATATTAGAAAGCTTAGGAATCTGAGGACTTAAAACTACTGTTGTGCCTCGTTTCTATTGGGTGAAGATAAGTTGGTTTGAGATGATGTGGTTAAAAAAAAATAAAACTGGGCACCATGATTTACTTTCCAAACATCAATAACACACCATTTAAGACACCTGTCTACTGGACTAAACAAAGAACATTTATTTGTCCACATCTCCATACTCAGGGCTCAAAATAAAAAGGTAATATTGGTCAGTCATTAAGGTTTGATTGTTATGGTCATTCTCACTTGCCATTCTTATTTAATAGTAGTGAATAGCTTTTCTCCAGGCCCTAAGGATAATATGTAGACTTTTGACCCTGTAAGGCACCTTGGAGAAAGGTCCATTTCTATATTTTGGTCTAGACTTGAAGAATATAAAGCCCATGGAGCCATTTGCCTAAAGGCCCTAAACTATAGAACTAGCACCTCCATTTGGATTTTGTGGTCCTGCCTAGGCTGGCAAGTTGAGATTTGAGCACTGAAGTAGGAATCCAGGAAGAAAAGAGAATTCCTTCAATCCGTGGATTTCCACTTCATCATGCTGCTTCTAGGAATGAGATATCCATGAACAGTTCTTACCCCCATTTGCCTTTATTGTTTATCTTTCATGTACCTTGCCTAGGTGGTTTAAAGATTTTCCACTTGTGAAAATAAAAGCTAATGTAATACTGTATACCCAGTTGATATTATCAATTATGTCAATTATGTCATATATCAATTATGTCAGAGGAAATGTGTAAGTATATAAATGAAATTATTGAAGAAATACACCAAACTCTAACAAATGTTACCTCCAGGTAGTGGGAAAAATTAGTAACACTAACAGTTGTATTCTTGAAAACTATTTATGCTTTTCAAGTTTTCTAATGTGAGAATGGGTTTCTTTTAGAATAAGAAAAAAAATAGTATTAAATATCCATCTCAAATCATTTTAGTGAAGTAGCAGGAGATTCATGTGAGAATGTGAAAATGGGTTTCTTTTAGAATAAGAAATAAAGAAAATAGTATTAAACATCCATCTCAAATCATTTTAGTGAAGTAGCAGGAGATTCACACATTGGTATACAGGAACACACACACATATAATGCACTATACAGATCTTCCATGTGGGAAGGTTTCTAACCATGACCCTTTCCAGCTCCTGGTTTCTAAGAAGTTCATTATCAGCCTCCAAGGGGCCCCAACCAACCAGGTTGCAAGGAGTTTTGCTTTCTCAGTTACCAGTGGTCAGAGAGCTCTGTGGCCTGACGCCCAGCCTCTTGGGGATCTGGCCTTGCATTCCTTGGGCTACCAGATGACCACAGGGCCTCTGTAGCCGTCCATGTGGAGTACATTCTGAATCAAATCACAGTTGGTGATGACTGATCACCCTGTCTCAATTTAGACTAATAGCAGCAATTTCAGTAGCACTGCATGTAATTTATTTATAATCACCCTGTCTCAATTAGACTAATAGCAGCAATTTTGGTTGCACTGCATGTAACCAAGTATGTTTTGACAGGAAAATATATTGTTGGTGAAGGGGTGGTAAGGGGGAGGGGAGGGGATAGGAGAAGATGGGAGAAAGTCGAGAGAGTTCTACAGGATGCAAGTCATGACATCAACTGAAGTCTGCATGTATTGAGAGGTATAATTTGTGTGTGTGTGTGGGTTTAGGGGAGAGGGTAACTACATATATGGAAAAGTCTTGAGTATTCTTGTAGACTGAGATATTTATTTCATCATTTCCTAATATCATAGCTAAGGTTAAACCTCAGAAGTACTCTCTTTAGGCTAGCGAGAACGCAGGTTTTAAAGTCAGAAAAGCTGTGTTGGAATACTAATTCATTTATTCACTAGGAGCATGGCCTGGGAGTGGCCAGTTTATCTCTCAGAGCCTTAGTTTCCTCATCAGTAAAATGAGACTGTCAATCCTACCTGCTTCACAGTGTTGTATAGTTTAAGTCAGGTAACGTCGGCAGCACATTAAGCAAAATTCTGAGCACATCGTAGTTGCTCAAAGCATGATGCATTTGTGCAAAATGGCAGGAAATCCAAAGACAGAGAAGTCTGGCTCAGAATATAAAAAAGATATACTCTGGAATGAGTCAGTGATCCCCACCGGCCACAAGGGCTTTTAAACCAACATCTAGAGAATTCTTACCTTGCTGTGTATATTTCAGCTAGGCCAATAACAAGAGGCTTTTTGCATTTTTCATAATGTTTCATGACAACTGGGGGAAGGATGGAACACAGAAGACAAAGGTTTTAAGCTGGCATTTATTAAGTAGCTGCCATTCCCATCCTATAGACATTGGTCAAGGAGAACTTGCAAACAGTAGACTAGGGGAACACTGACCATGCCCAATCCCTTTGCTCACCCTACAATTGGCCAAGAAGCCTATTCTGGAAAAATGTATGTACCTAGTTGCCCAAGCCCATAAGCTAGCAGTTATTGTTTTACTTCCGCCTTCTCTCTTCCTTCACATCCAGCAATCAATTTCTGCCCATTCTACCATTCAAACATCTGAGTCTGTCTTTCCTACTTCATTCTCACTGCTGCACCTGCATTCGACCACCACCATTTCTTGCCTGACTATTGTAGCTGTTGTGTAAGTGGCCTCTCACCCCCTTCACTTCAGCCCAAATTATATTTATAAAGTGCAAGTCTGGTGATGCCACTTGCCTCCTCAAAAGCCCTTCAATGGCTTCTCATTGCTAGTAGACTATTGTCCAAAATATTTAGCATGGTCCACAAGGCTTTACATGATCCAGCTCTGTCTATGTGTCCAGCCCTGTGCTGACTCACTCTGGCCTTCCTATGATGCTCCAGAGTGCACTGGTCTTGCTTTAATTCCTTAAACACACCATGCTCTTTCCCACATCAAGGCCTTCACACATGTTCTACCCTCTGAGTGAGACCCTCTTCCCCACTCGTTTAGACCAATAAGTCACTGTCTGTTCTTTCTGTCTTCCTGGATTTTTCCAAAGTTTATTGGTTTCTCTTAGTGTGCTGTATGTTTCTCTTTTCAGAGGGTCTCACATATGTTAATAATGATTAAACTCAGGAAACTCTTTTACATATCACTGGATTTTCAGGGCACAGCACACTCAGCATATCCCCAAGTAGAAGCTATTCAAAAATTATGCAAAACAGGCCGGGTGCAGTGGCTCATGCCTGTAATCCCAGCACTTTGGGAGTCCAAGGTGTGCAGATCACCTGAGGTCAGGAGTTCAAGACGAGCCTGGCCAACATAGTGAAATCCTGTCTCTACTAAAAATACAAAATTAGTCAGGTGTGGTGGTGCATGCCTGTAATCCCAGCTACTCGGGAGGCTGAGGCAGGAGAATTGCTTAAACCTGGGAGGCAGAGGTTGCAGTGAGCTGAGATCATGCCATTGCACTCCAGCCTGGGTGACAAGAGCAAAACTCCATCTCAAAAAAAAAAAAAAAATATATATATATATATATATATATATATATGCAAAACCTAGGGCAAAAAGTTACTGTGTGCCTTTTAAATGTCATATGAGATCATTGTCTCACAAGCTCACTCTGTGCTCTAAGGGGACATATATTTACTACTTATAAAGTTACAACCACTTCAAAGTAGATGCTGGCTCTTTAGAAGACCAATAAGTTGCAAAATATTCATTTGATGATCAAATTGTAAGTTGTTTCTGTCTAGTAGAAAGGATAAGACACAAGATTATGGCTTTATTGCCTTATGGAACATTAATCACTTGTGCATCCATCTTTGTGACCTTATTCTGGCTTTCTAGTTTCCAATGATCACATGTACTTCGGTCTCTTGTATCTTTTCTGCCCTATCTTTGTCATCTTGCTGGTTCCCTCAATAATGAGTTAAATGGATCTTTGACAGGTGTTCACTATATACCTGCATGAGAGTTATGTCTTTAACTTTTCACAAATTATGCTTGGATAGAGCAATTTAGTAAGAATGCAACAAGTCTTTGATGACTCAACTAGCTGACTGACTCTTAGAATGAACACTGACAGGGCCTCAGATGGAGAAAATTAGGTGGGCAAATGGAAAAGAAAAGGAGAAAAGTATTGAAAAATACAGTCTTGTTCTTGGGCAATTTGCTGGAGAACAATTTTCCTACAGGAGAGCAGGAAAACTTGATGTCCACACCTTGAAAGATTAAAAAGCAGTTTCAGGCCTGGCGCAGTGGCTCATGCCGGTAATCCCAGCACTTTGGGAAGCTGACGTGAGCAGGTCACCTGAGGTCAGGAGTTTGAGACCAGCCTGGCCAACATGACGAAACCCCATCTCTACTAAAAATACAGAAATTAACTGGGTGTGGTGGCACATACCTGTAATCCCAGCTATGTGGGAGGCTGAGGCAGGAGAATCACTTGAGCCCAGGAGGTGGAGGTTGCAGTGAGCTGAGATTGCACCATTGTACTCCAACCTGGGCAACAAGAGTGAAACTCCATTTAAAAAAAAAAGTAGTTTCAAAGACTTGGGTCAAGAAGTAGAAATATCCACAGAAGGACAGTTGTGTTGGCTGATATTTTCTTCATTAAGAAGCCCTCTCTATTGCAGATCTGTAGCCTAGACTCCAGTGCAGCTGCCAGGTAAACTGGAATAGGTAGCTCTGGAGTTGGGGTCTGTGTGGCAGAGGCTGCTGGTGCTCCCCAAGATCTGTCCTCTCTCCTTTGTTCAGAGAACATTGCTAAACTATTTTCCCCCATCTCCTTTGCAGTTAGTAGTGGGCATGTGACTGAGCTCTACTCAATGGAATTTGATTGAAGGGATGTGAGTCATCTCCAGACATGGCCCATGAAAACTTCCCAGAAGCAATTCTCACTCTCTCTTCTCCCATCCACTGGCAGAATGAGTGGGCTCCAAGGAGTTGAAGGAGGGTACAGCCATTGGTGGAGGGAGCCTTGGTTCTGAAAGACCATGTGGAGCAGTTTCCTTACTGACCCACATTGGAAGTGAACTTTTATTGGGTTGGCCACAGAGATCTGGGGGTTGTTTGCTAAGCAGTTAGCCTGCTCTGGTTGCTAGAGGGATAGACTCAGATCTTCCTCTTTCTGGAAGTCCTCCCTAAGCATTCCAGTCCACAGCGACCTTAGAAATGATAGCACATGCTATCTGACTCACGAAACCTGGCATTTATGCACTTTTTTGAGTTATTATTTAATTATTATCTAAACTGTATTCCATGGAAAACTACCACTCAAGATAATGTTGCTAGGTATTTCATTAAAAAGAGTTCCATGGGTAAGTTTAAGGAAACATTACATTGACTGGGTTTCATTTTTGCAGGATTTTCCAAAGTTTCTAATGAGATAATGGAATCTGCATACTTAAAGTAGGGTTACAGAATACAGAGTTTCTCTCTTTGATCATGGGATATTTTTCATAAACTACAGTTTGGGAAACATGCATATGGCCCTTTCACTTGCATATATATATATCTTGTGCCTCCCATGAGGTTATAAGTCATGAAGAAGTAAACTTATTGTGATCTGATACCCTGTACCCAAAGTATAAAACACAATGTGATAGTTAGTTGCCATCTCTGAGATAGTAACAGTGTGAAAAACTTAAGCCTGGGAAGAGACAGGAGGAAGGCTTTAGGGAGGCAACATATATGATTTAGACCTCAGATGAATAGAGGTTTTCAAGTGGGGAAATAACAGGTGGGTTGGCAAGAAAAACCATGTCAGGTAAAGGGAACAACATGGGCAGAAAGGGGAGTAAATTTTGGAAATGGAAATTAAATAGAACCAGTTAGATTCTGCCTGCCAAGTTTGCAGTTGCTATTCCATCTCCCTCCTGCACTGCTTTGAGAACAATCAACACCCCTTCTCTCTCTACTGTACAACCACAGGCCCCTGGAGGGCAGGGATCATGTCATCTATCACTTCAACCCCCTTTCTTTTATATGGCCTGAGACGTAGTTCACATACAGGTGATGCTACACAGCCCTCTCCCTCTGAGATTTCTCATCTGAAAATGAGATTTACAGCCCTCATAGGGTGGTGATAATATTCAAATTAAAAAAGGAATGCCAAGCATTTAGCATTGTGCCTGGCGCACAGCCCATGCTCAAGAAGCATTAGCTCCTAATATCATTAGTTAAATAAAAGCTTTTGGAAAAAAGAAAGCAAGGTGGGAAAGGGGAAAGGAAGGAGACTGGGAAAGAAGGGGAAAGGAGGCAAGATGGTCACCGGGAAATCTAGCTTTCCTATTTCATTTTCCCACTTAGCTAAAACTGAAAGGAAGAGGCTGTTTTCCCTCTGTCTTGGAAACAATCCTTCCTTTACTTCATTTTTCAAAGTGACTGCTTTGGAGGACCTGATGAGAGATATTGGGTCACACATCCATGCATACTGCCAAGGGCCGGGTTCAGGGACGAAGAGATCACCCGGGACGCAACGGGACAGAGAGAACAGAGGGTCCTTTTGAGAAGAACACCCACTGCCTGTGCCACTCCTTGTGCTGGTGTCTGTTTGCAGTCACACACTGAGGCCAGGCCTGTGGGCCCCGGGGTCTCTGGGAAAGCCCTCTGGAGGGTTTGTTTTGTCCTTGGCCCACGTCCCTGGGATCTGATGAGAAACCAAAGGAACAGAGAGAGCCTGGCACCTCGTCTTCAGGGAACTGTGTACCTGATATGTTGTATTTTTACAATAAAATTCATAACATTGAGAGGGCAGGGAGTCAAAGATGTGGCTTTTAAAGACCAATGCATTCCAGAGAGTTTTAAAGCCAGTGCCAGCTGCTTTGGAGGGGACTTGAGGATACAGGGAAAAAAATGTCCATCTCTTTGCATTGGCGTCTTCCACTGTCCCAAATGAAAAGGGAGTGAGACCAATGGGAAGAATGCCTGTTTGGGGCAGGAAGACAGGAGTTAAGAGGAGAATAACGCCCTGGATGGGGTCAGAGGTGAACAGACAGCTTTTCTGAGAACCAGTATCTTTGGAGATGCTTTGCTGACAGAGTTGATGGCTAAGAGGCCCCAGACAGAGACCTGTTGAACGGGTACACAGAACAGAATCCTACCTGGAGCAACCTTGGCACCCCAGGGCTCCTGGGAGTAGGCTACATGGTATATAGGAGGATGGAACGGGGGTCAAAAGTCCCCACATTTACCTTTACTTTTCGGGGAGAGAGTATTTAAGTAATATATACTAGAAGACTTAAATTTAATTCCTATCCTTAGTTTAAATATAACTTAGTTTAATTTCACAACTAATATTCAAGGAAGCCATTGGAAGTTCACATGAAAATGCATAGGTGAGACTCAGACTTCCTACACGTTTGCAACTGGGTGCTGGTTAGTAAGTTGTGGCAGTTAATACACACAAATACACACACACACATATTTATGTGCATATATATATACACACCACATATATATACATATATACACCATATATATATATACATATATATATAGAGAGAGAGAGAAAGGAGGAAGGATGAGGCACACCCAAATATTAGTATTGATTTATTGATTATTTTAGAATAGTGTGATAATAGGTGATTTTTTTTTTCTGTTTTGAAGTCTGGGAGATTGGAGGAAATTCACCTTTGTTTCTGTTGATATATGCTTTCTCATTATTTAAAAAATGCAGAACTGTCCAGAGAGAAAAATAGAAATAACTGAAATTATGGTTGCTTTTCATTTTCCTCCTCATGCCCCTCTGTGTTTTCAAGCCCACTATAATTTGTTTTACAATTTGAATTAGAAGAAGCATCAATCATTCATATTTCAAAAGGCCAGCTTGCCCCTGAAATAGCTTGCCTTTGGCCTCTGTAAAAGAGCCTGGATTTCTGCCACTAGCTAGGCCTTTGTCTTCAGGCACCATGAGCGGTCAGGATTCACAGTTTAGCATAGGGCCTTAGAAAAGTCATCAGGCTCCTTGGGCCTCACTAGTTCTGTAAGATGGAAGCATCTGCTTTGCCTCCTTAAAAGTGCCTTCGCGAACATTCTTTGCTGATTATAAAGACCCACATAAATGTGAGGAGAAAACAGACTCCTGTGGAAGTGTAGATGCTTCCTTTGGGTTCTGCTAAACCTTCACCGATGTAAATGGCTGCAAGTCATTTAAAGATGAAGGAGTCATTTGCCTGGCAGAGAATAAAGGGCAGGCAACAGGATGGTGGCCCTTCCCACTGATGGAGGCTGTGAGACCTGGCCCTGAGCCACCGCAGCCTGGGCTGTTCCTCCCCAGACCCTCTGCCCCAGAGTAGAGGGAATGATGAAATATCCCCCACCCCAGTCCTCTACTCAAAAACCATTAAAGGACCTGCCCCCATGGCTGCAAGACACTGGCCCAGTCCGTGTTCCTCTTTCTGGTCCATTAGACCTTTTACAATCTGATCCCAACCCAATGCCCCAGCCACATCTCTCATTCTCATACTTAATGCACCAACCAGTCGTTCCCACAATATTGTGAATGCTTCCAAGACTCTCGCTATTCTCATATACTGTTCTTTCAGCCACAAGCCCTCTCCATTCCTTATCTGACCAGCATCTCCTACTCAGTTTTTAAGATCCAGTTTCGACGTCGCCACTCCCCGCTGCCCCCTGCAGTTGGCAGAGTTGTTAGTACAGGTTGCTGTTTACCAAGCACTTGATTTAAACCTCCATAGATGTACACAGGCAGAAACAATGATGATTGGCATCTGTGTGTGTGTTTGTGCATACACAGATCTAGTATATAGAGACAATAGTTTCTGGACAATGATTTATATTTGCTCCTACAAAAATAATGACCATGATAATGATGATGACAATAATGTCTTGCTAATTTTTCCCAGCCCTCGTGTAAATAGGAACACAATAAGTGTTTGTTGAACAAGTGAACAAGCACATTGCTCCAAGTAGAGGAGGTAGGAGGAAGGGAGGGGAGTGGAGGAGAGGCACTGAAATAATCTCATCCTACTGGCCATGGACTCACAGGGTGGTCAGCATCCAGTTCCGCTCCATAGCTGAGAATCTGATTGGCAAATCTGTCCAGCTCTTGAATGGTTCTTGGGAACCACGGCACTGAAACACAGAGAAGGCAAAGTCCTGAGTACAGATTGGCAGGACATGGCCAAAGGCCTTGCTGAGATCAGAAGTGGGGATCCCAGTCAATGGTGATGGCAAGTGGGCTGGCTTCCAGATAACCCCCAAATTACTATCATTCAAAAGTTAAACTCCATTTTCCTTAGAAACCAGTTTTAAAACCCATTCCCAAATACATTCTCTTTCCTGAAGATGTTCTCTGAATTATCTCAAAACTCATCTCCCTCCCACCCGTCAAGGTGGTTTTCTTTGATGGTTCTCTTTAGCAGCAGAATTTTTTTTTTCCCTTCTGTCACCCAGGCTGGAATACAGTTGCACGTGATCTCGGCTCACTGCAACCTCTGTCTCCTGGGTTCAAGCGACTCTCCTGCCTCAGCCTCCTGAGTAGCTGGGATTACAGGTGCGCGCCACCATGCCTGGCTAATTTTTGTAGTTTTTGTAGAGGCAGAGTTTTACCATGTTGACCAGGCTGGTCTCAAAATTTGATCTCAGGTGACCCACCCCCGTGGCCTCCCAAAGTGCTGGGATTACAGGCATGAGCCACTGCATCCAGCCATTAGCAGCAGAATATTACATATAGGCCCAAAATATAAATTATATAAAACCAGACTGTTCTACTGTAAATGAGTTCATGAGATCCCATCTTCCCATTATATGTTTCCCTCCCAAAGGCCCCAGGCACTGCAGCAAAATCTTTCGATCGCAAAGCCAGTTAGAAAGCCATTGTTGAAGCAGAGTGAACGGAGTCAGGTAGTTGGGATCTGAAGATGCCTTGCAGCACCTAAAGGGTTTCAGACTTGCTTCTGAGCCAGTGTAGTGGAGAAGGGATTGGGCTTGAGTGGGGTGGACTACAACACCTGGGTCTTGCAGAGAGAGGAGCCCAGGGAGAAGGGCAGGTGGCAGCACTGACGTCCCTGTGGGTTATAGGAAACAAGATACATTGCAGGTGAAATTTTCCCAGGAATGAACAGAGACAAGGGCATTTTGGACTGTAAGTTTCATGAGGGCAGAAACCATGGGTACTTTGTTGTACCGGGCATAAAGAGAAAAAGAAGGAAGGAAGGAAGAGGGAAGAGAGGGAGGGGAGAGAAGGATAGAAAGGAGGGAGAAAACAAGACAAGGAAGGAAGAGGGAAGAGAGGGAGGGGAGAGAAGGATAGAAAGGAGGGAGAAAACAAGACAAGGAAGGAAGGAAGAAAGAAAGAGAGGGAAGAAAGGAGGGAAGTAATGGATTCACCCTGGTTATGTTAACATTTAAGGTATTGACAGCAGTAACCACCATCCAGAGTGCCTGCCTTGGTACAGTTGCTATTTCTGAGGTACCTCCAAAATAAGGAAGGCATGATAACCCCTCTTGCACGGGTAAGAAACTGAGGCTCTAAAAGCTTAAATAGCTGGTTTAAGATCACACCAGGAGTAAGAAAGTGGCAGATTCAAAAAGAATCCAGAGAGCCAAAATAGACATGGTGGGAACCCTGAAGTGAGTGCAAGGCTTCCAGAACTTCCCCTGAAATGAGGTTGAGGGGAAGATGCTGAACTTCCAATCAGCATGCGGTCTGGCTTAGAATCCGGGTTCCATCTGCCTACTTATCCTCTCTGTGTCTCAGTTCCTACTCCGGGATACACAATTATAGGAAGAACAGCAAACGTGTTTTTGAAGCCTTCCTACGTGCCAAGCACTTCTGGTGGAGCATTTCTGGTGGAGTAGCTACTTGAATCTGAGGATTGCTGTAGGCAGTGATGAGAAACAAGCAAAGGGCGCCGCTCAGCGTCTGGCACGTAAAACATGACTTTCCATCTGACACCCATTATTCATGATTCTGCCCTTAGATGGGGCAGGAAAGAGCATGTATGCCATCTAGTGGCCAATCTGGGGAAATTCCGTCCGTGATCCAAACAGGAGCCTCAGGAGGAGCAGCAGCTGCATTCCAGCAAAACAAGGAGAGCTGATTCCAGCAGTTCATAAAGGTCCATTTAGACCCTTGTTTCTGCAGAGCTGAGGAGCCTAGGCTCTCTATCACCCATGTTAGCAATAAAACTAACACTGAATGGTGTTCTAAATATTTTACCTGTGAGGGGGGTACTATTAATATTCCCATTTTAAAGATGAGGACACTGAGGTACAGAGAGGTTTAGTGCAAACTCAAATACACACACTGCTAAGAAACAGTGGAGTCAGGATTCAAGTGCAGGTCCAGCTGACTCTCTGCCCTCTGGTCTTGATCGTCAATCCTCTTGCCACTCATGGGAAGGTGGCAGAGCATACTGATAAGGAGGGCTGGCTCTGAAGCCAGATTTCCTGCCCAGAAGTTTCCATGCCCCTAAAGCCCAGCCCTCTTTTCTAGATTGGCTCCCTATGGACAGCAGGAACAGAAGCAGATGCTGCAGCCGTCACTCCAGGTAACACTTCTGTCGTACTTGCTGTGTGTTGGACACTGCCCTAAACATTTCACATTTGCTACCCCCTTCAATTTCTGCAACAGTCCTTTGAGGTAGGTATTATTATTATCCCATTTTACAGATGAACTGGGGAACAATGAGGGCAAGTCTCTTGACAGACCTCCTTGGTCCCAACTGCTGAAACTTTGGAGTCTCGAATGACTCGATACCATGCTCTGTTCATTTGGTGAGGAACGTGGCTTCCCGCCTTGTCACCTACACTCCTCCCCAAGCTCTCCTTCTTCCGCGGGTCCAGCATTTGCATTGTACACTGAACCTCTGTTGTCAGTGCCAAGAACGGGGGTTGTTTCCCACCCAGGTTTGCAAGGGCTTGAGAAAGGAATCAGCACTTTAGAGTCACCCAGGGCTCAAGATCTTCTAAAAGATCTTCCTTGCTTCTCCAGGACATTGCCACCGAGGGGTTTCAATGAATGGCACCCACATGGACAAGGGGGCTTGACCCTTTCCTCTGTGTTCAGGACCATGGATAACCCCATCCCCGCACTGTGGAGGTAGCCTGTCTCCACTCATTCATCATCTCTCTTTTGCCTAGGAATCGTTCATAATTCTGGCAGTAACTGCTGCCCCCAGAAATAAGGCAGAACAAGTTCTTTCTTGCTGCACCCCCTTCTTACTTAGGGGACCTTTAGAATCACCAAAGGAGATTCCACAAATATGTACTGAGCACCTCCTGCATACCAAGCACAAAGCATTGTGGGGTGCGTACAAGGGAGTCTCCATCCTTGTGGTGCTTACATTCTGGCAGGGGCAACACGAAATAAGCAATAAATAAATGTAAATACATGACAATGTCAGGAAATTCTTGAAGAAGAATAAAGCAGCATAAGGAAATGGAAAGTGATGGGGATGCTGTTTTTTAAATTCTTTTTAAAAAATTCCATCTTTATTGGGGTATAATTGAACAATAAAAATGTATATATATTTATAATATAAAATTACAATTGTATAAAATTGTATAATTTATATATACATAATTATATTTGTATCTATTGCATATATTTTATTATTTATTAATTTAATTTATTTATTTGAGACAGTCTTGCTCTGTCACCCAGGCAGGAGTGTAGTGGCGCGGTCTTGGCTCACTGCAACCTACGCCTCCCAGGTTCAAGCAATTTTCCTGCCTCAGCCTCCCAAGTAGCTGGGAATACAGGCACATGCCACCACACCCGGCTAATTTTTGTACTTTTAGTAGAGACAGGATTTCGCCATGTTGGCCAGGCTGGTCTCGAACTCCTGACCTCATGATCTGCCCACTTCGGCCTCCCAAAGTTCTGGGATCACAGGTGTGAGTCACTGCACCTGGCCTATTGCATATATTTTACATAACACTTATATGTATTTATATTATAAAATTATATATACAATGTAATTATTTAATACATGCATACATCGTGGTTACCATGATCAAGTTAATGAACATATTCATCATCTCATGTAGTCATTTTTCCTGTGTGGGTATGGAGTGGGACAAGGACACTTCAGATCTCTCTGAGCAAATTTCAAGTACCCACTAAAGTGTGATTAACAATAGTCACCATGCCGTACATTTGACCCCCAGTACTTGCTCATCTTATGACTGAAACTTTGTACCCTTGACCATCTCCCAATTTTTCTCATCACCCTACCCCCTGGCAACCACCATTCTACTCTCTGCCTCTATAAATTCAACATGTTTTGAATCGGATATAAGTGAAATCATTGCAGTATTTGTCTTTCTGTGTCTGGCTTATTTCACTTGGCATGATGCCCTTAGGGTTCACCCATGTTGTCCCAAATGACAATGTTTCTTTTTTCATGGCTGAATCATATTCCATTGTGTGTGTGTCAGGGGGGTATCACATTTTCTTCATTCATCCACCTGTTGATAGATATGTAGGTTGTTTCCCTTGGCTGTTGTGAATAATACTGCAATGAACAGGGGGTGCAGATATCTCTTTGACATACTGATTTCATTTCCTTTGAGTATACACTCAGACATGGGATTTCTGGAAAGTATGGTAGCTATATTTTAATTGCTTGAGGAACTTTCATGCTGTTTTCCATAATGGCTGTGCCAACTTACATCCCCACTAGCAGAGTACAAGGGTTCCCTCTTCTCCACACCCTTGCCAACACTTATCTCTTGTCTTTTTGAGGTTAAAGACAACATGCTATTTACTATGACATCCTCTGCCTCTAGACCCCAGAGGGAAGACCCTGGTGACTTGACATTGCCTTGGCGTGGCTCAGTGAGATCTGGGATAGTCAGGATCTAGCCCTAGTCCAGAGTTGGTTTCCTATGTGTGTCATGAATAGTCAGTCCAGCAATGGTTAAGAGTCTTAAAATAGCCAGACAGCCCAGGTTTGAATCTTATCTCTGCATTTACTATCTATGAGCCCAGGAAAAGTTATTAAATCTCTTTGTGCCTCACTCTTCCTATCTTTGAAATGGTGATAATAGTAGTACTGGAAAGTATTGCTTTATAAGAACAACATGATGGTAAATGAGTTAATATGCGTGATTTATGGAAAACAATACTGGCACATAGTAGACAGTATTACTGCTCAGCTGTGAATTACATATGTGTGTGTATGTATATATACACATACACATATACACACATACTATATATATCTGTATATATATGCATATATATACACACTATATATATCTATATCTATATCTATATCTATATCTCTAATTTTTTTCTACTCTATCCTTAGCTTATCATAGCAGGGAGCAGAGTGGAAAGTTTTCCAGCAAGCCTAGAAAGTCTCTACCACTTATTTTGTTGTGTAACTGGCAAGTATCTTATCTCCTCGAGCCTTAATTTCCTTATTCACAAAATGAATTAAAATGATCTTTCTGTATTATTGGATGAATTAAATGCTGCAGCAATATGACACATCTTAGCACAGTGGCCCATAATATGTGCTTTATCAGTGTTAACCATTAATATGACAAAGATTTTAATGATGATGATTAAAGGAGGAGGGGGAGGAAGAAGAGGAGGAGGGAGGAGGAAAGAACAGAGACTGGGATCAGGAAGCTGGTTCTCTGTCCAGCTTTGATATTAAGAGGTTTCTAATCTCAGGCTTCAGTTTCTGTAACATGTGGGTATTAGATTCATCGGCGCGGCAAACCCTTTTGAGTTGCATATTCAGAGACCTGTGGGATCCTCTGAAGGACTGAGACTGGCCAGATGATACTTGAAAAGTCAGCTCCACTTCAATCAATGTGTCAGCCTCATTTATTTTTCAGAAGTACAGTCACTACATTTGCTCAGCTCCCAAATGCACTGCCTCATTTCCCTTTCTCCTCCCTCCAGAGAAACAACGTTCTTTCCCACAGACCTCAGTCAGGGTGCACCACCTTGACTCGGGGCTGCGTGGGCTGGCTGGCGCCCAGTGAACGCCAGAGGGCAGCAGAACCAGCATATTTCCAGCACTGGGTGACTTTTTTTTTTTTTTTTCTTTTTTTCCTTCTCCAAAGGAAAATTCTTATTGGGCCACCCGGCTTCATTCACCCCTCTTGGTCGGAGAAACAAGACAAAATAAAACAAAACGAAAACAAAAAATTTGAAGAAGAACTTGAGAAAGTTGCCAAGACTCAGAGGATTCAAGTCTTTGCAAAAAGAAGACAAAGATCAAAACAGCTCACCACATCCCAGACCTCTGAGCTCTGCACCTTGTCGCAGAGGCTGTGAGGGACCCCGAGGTAGCACTGCGAGGCTGCAGGGTGCTCACCTGAGTCCAGGGGCTTTTGGTGGCTTCGGGACCCCATCATCTTCAAGAAAAAGTCCAAAACACAGCCAGGCTGGAGAAGTGGCAAAGCCTGGGGACTCATCATACGCACTTTGGAGGCAGACCGCCTAGCTCCAATCTCAACTTTGGAACTTTGTGCAAATTACTTAATCCCTCTGTTCCCTAGTTTCCCATTTATGAAATAGCTATAATAATAGTATGTCTTTCAGAGGGTTGATGGGAGGATTAAAATGAACTCATGTATGAAGAGTTCTTAGAATGGTGTCCGGCACACAGCAAGTGCTTCCAAGTATCTGGTAGTGGTATTATTATCATTATAGAAGGACAAGTGAGAAAGGGTGAGAAGGCCTGGTGCTCACTTCCTCCAGGCAGCAGCCCAGCCCCACCTGTGATCTATTCCCTCATGTAAAGTTAATGCCCTTGGGTGCAGCCTATTTGTCTTCTAGGGTAGGATGAGGACCCAGGTCAGGCCTAACCATTAAGAGAAATTCACCAGCTGTCATGTTGGAAAGCAGGGACAAAGCCTGGGGAACAAGACCGGGGAGAGGCACCTGGGTGCTGGGTGTTGGCGACTGGGTGTCGATCCCTGATGTGGCTGACTTCCCAGCTTGCAGAGTTGCGAAGCAGGCAGTGTGAGGACCTCAGGAGAGACCACAGAGGACCCCAGACAAACTCGGTGCCGAGCCTTGGCACACGTGCTGACTCTTTACACTGTGCGAAGGGTGTGCACATCCTGGGTATGAAGCCAGCAGGTCTGAGTTCAAGTCTCATCTTTCCCACCCACACAACATGGAAGTCTGAGCAAACTACTTAATTCCTGCGTCTCTGGCTTTGCATCTGTGAAGTGGGCAAGGTGCTGAGCACTTGCCTGCCTCCTTCTTTGGGGTGGGAAGAAACTGACCCAAAACAGGTGCATCTGTGGCATCAGTCCTTGCACCTGAGCCTCATAATAAACTCCAGTGTTGCTTGTCTGACTAAGATAGTGGTCCCAGAGGCCACTAGAGGCCAAGCCAGTCCATGCTTGTGTCTCTAACCTCTGCACCTGGGCTCTTCTGATTTTTCCCAGGCAAAAAGGTAGGGCTACTCTTTTTCCTCTAAAGTTACATTTTCTTGAGCGCTTATTATGCACCAGATACTGTGCTAAGTGCTTTACTTTCATCATCTCCTTTAATTCTCAAAACAGTCCCAGGTGGTAGACATTATTGCCGTTCACTGATGAGCAAATAGGCTCAAAGAGATAAAGTGATTTGCTCAAGATCACTGAGCTAGCTGAGCTGAAAGAACAATTCTGCAGCCGATGCCCTTCACCAAAAAGCAATGCTGGGCTTAGAAGAAAGGTGTGGTGGTGGTGAAGGGGTGCTTTTAAATTTTAGATTCTTTTTCTGCCACCTTGAGAAGGAAAGGAAGTGTGACAAACTAGAGCTCTAAAGGTGCTTGAAGAAGATCCCTAGGACAGCCTTGAGTCCGCCCCATCCTAAGCATCCCTGGATTTAGGGATAGTCACTTTTTAACCTAAGTTCTCTTCACATACCTCTTATGTTCTTTAGTGAAGGCTGCAGGTCCCTTCCCCCTACCCGGTCTCTGTCACAAAGCTGGAAATAGAGACTGACCCCAGTGACCCAGGCCTCCGTTTTGAAAAGTTAAATCAGATTAGCTCATTAATGGCCTTGCCAAATACCTCGGCCGGTGGGCTGGCCTCTGTGAGCCCCTCAACAGCCTCTCCAGCGGGCGGCTGGGCTCCGCGGTTAATGAATGACTTGGGCAGGCTGGGGCAACAGAGGCCCTCTGTGGAGCGGAGGCACCCGGTGGGGGCAGATCATTAATAAATATTGATTTGGCTCCAAAGGAAGCAGCCCACTGGAGAGCTGGCCCTGGACACCCACGTAGTGGTCCCATTAAGTCGGGGTCAACTGCTCAGCCAGGACGCCAAGGGGTGGCTGGCTTAGGAGCGCCACTGAGCAAAAGACCCCCCAGGCCTGGCCGGAGACTGCTTCCTGGCCAGTGGGTCAGAGGAGGCCCATTCAATTTACAGCAGTTCAAGGTACAGGCTAAGTCCAATCTTACCCCCTCCCTCCACCCGATGTTCACCAGCCCCAGGGGTTAGCCGGCAAGGCACCCGGGTTAGCCGGCAAGGCACCCAGGCTTGCCTCCAGCCTGTCTCAGAGAGAGCAATAAATCCTGGTTTCTTGGGTCTGAAATAGAAGGCTGTTTTCGCCACCCCCTCCCCGGCTCCCGGATGTCTCCTCCTAGGCAATGGCCTCCAGCCCCGCAGAGAAGCAGTCCCTCTGTGCTGATCTCCACAGCTCCCACAAAGGGAGAAGAGATGGCATGCCAACATCCTGCAGGAGGAAGACTTTTGAGGGTTGTATTTTTCTCTTTCAAGTAGCTTCTACTTTCTTTCTGGAGAAGGAATGCTCTTCAGGAAGCTCTTGGCAAGAATGATGAGCCAAAGGCTGGCTGATGATGCCCAGCTTTACCCTCTGCCTCCTGGAGACAGCAGTGGTCAGAAGTCAGGAGTGGTGATTTTAGGACAAAGCATCTGTTCTCTGTTCACATGGAAAAATAAGAATCCCTGACCAGATGAATAAAAGGGATCTCGCACATGAAGTAAAGAGTGAAACTGTGCTTAATAAGCAGAGGGAGTGAGTGAATAGATATGAGTGAAATTATGAATAAATAAAATAATAACCTGTAGGGCTATTTATTCCAACCACCCACCTAAATTACAACTATCCTCCCAATATCCTTTTTAAGATATTATGTATCTCATAAACATTATCCATTGGCAGACTGGCCCCCATATCCCCAAATATCTAATTCTGTCTTCTGAGAGCTCACCATTGCATTGAGATCTGGTTACCTGTCACTGACAACCCTAGTTATGGTCAAGCAACATTGGGTCAAACAGAAGACATCTAAAGCCTCCTCCATGTATTGGTTATGTCAATCCAGGAGCACTTATTTGGCCCTGCTCCTCTTCTTCTCATCAACTGAACCCATGCCTGGGCTCAGTGCCTTGGAGCACCTCCTAAGACTACTGAGGCATGCCATCTTCTCTATCACTGCCATGTATTATGCCATGTAGCCACAATGTACTAGATTACAAAATGCATGGGTCTAGGCACCATGTCTGTCTTTTTCACTATTGCATCCTATCATGTGGCTGACACCGAGTGGGCACTCAATCAATATCGGTAGCATAAATGATCAACTGAATTAGGAGATAGATGTGAATGAGAGAGGAAGTTGGCAACGCTGACTCTGTGCTGTTTGAGAAGGAGTAGTAACAGAAGGAAGAAAATCCCAACAGTCAAGATTTTTAAAAAGTAAGGGCCACGTAATTCATAACATGCTAAGGAAAGAGAGAATTCCTGGGGGATGTTTGTGTCAAATGCTACAAAAATGTCAAAGATGATGAAAAAAAAGAGGCTATTGGTTTTGAGTATTGTCGGAATGGTACAAGAGAAAGGAAGATGAGAAGAAAAAAGGGAAAGAAGAAAGAAGGAAGCAAGGAGGAAAGAGGATGGTGGAAGTAGGGAAGGAACGAGGAAGAAAGAAGGGAAGGAGAAAGAAAAGCTGCATGAAAAGCTGACCTTATATCTCATATGCCAGTGCCATGTGCAATATACCACAAAGTCAAGTGGATGATGTTAAGCACAAAAAATATTTGGAAACGAGAGATCATTCACAGGGACCCTATACAATGCCACACATGAAGTTGTCTCCATGGCTGCTAGGTAAGCCTGGCTTCAATGAGGTGGTGGCTGCCACCAACCCCTTATATATTATTATCGGCCTGGTCAGTGTCTATGTCCATGGAGCTGGTGGTGACAAGTCACCTGTTATTAGCTGGGGTTATAGATCATAGAGAGCTCTCCCTATTGAAACTTAAGGATGTCTAAGATCAAGGGCCTATTCAACTCAAGCAAGTTCAATTTGATCTTTCAAGCACCCTAATGCACAGGGTATCCACATAATCCCCTCCATGAGCCACAGGAATTGGGAGAGTGGGTCTTCGCTCCATTTCACAGATGAAGGAGAAGTGGTCATCCATCTGGAAGGGTGTCAGATGGAATTCAAACCTAGCTAGTAGTGTACAAAATGGAGACCCAAATCCTGGCTCTTGACTCTAAATTCATGGCCCTTAGTGCATCACGACAATACTCCCTCAATCCAGCATGATGGCAAAGTGACATTTAGTTAGTCATTCCATATCCTTTTACTTCCTTCTTCAATTGAGGGAACACACCTGTCACACAGAGAAAATGTATTCCCAGTCTAATTTTTTCTACCTTTCACAATCTTTTGGACTGACCCAAATAGCATTTCACGGTTGCCTTTGTTTATCAAACTTCAGGAGTTTTGGGAATTTGGACTTGCGTAACCCTAAGATTCATTGTGTATCTTTATGAGAGACTTAAGGGTAAGTTTACTTGTAACCTTTTGCATAGGCCCTACATGCTAGGCACTTTATGCAAATTATATCATATAATCCAAACAACCACACTGGTACCTGGATTTCTTCATTTGCAGATGAGAAAATTGAGGCCTAAAGAGAGAAAGCAACTTGGCCAAACAGCTACAGCCTAGGAATTGAACTGCAAAATCCATGCAACGTTTTAATTATACCTTTCTGACTTGTTTTCTAATATTGAAAACAAGAATAATACTATGTTTGCTTTAGCTGCCTGAGTTGGTTGTTGCAAAGCTTAAATGAGATAACCTAATGCGAAAGAATTTGGAAAACACTGTATGTGGCATATCACTGAGGGATTCCTCTTAGAATGAGAGCCTCCTTTTAATTTTGTAATCTTCCTGAGCTAGAAGCTCTGTGACCTGGCAAACTAGATGGGCTGCAGAAATAGCATTTGCTCAGGATCTTCCTTTGCCAATGAATAGAGCTGCCTGTGACTGACTGCAGGGAGCGGACAGTCTACCAAGGACATGAAGGGACTCTGCTTCCCACTCCTGGGTTGGTGTCATCTCCCCTTGAATGGGCTGATCCTCTCAGCTGGAGTCTGCTTGTCTCAGTGAGGCAGTTTGCTGACATGAGTGACCTCTCCAGCTGCCAGGACTTAGTGCTACATCAGTGCATCCAGCAAGCATACAGGTAAAGATTGAAAAAGGCAGCCAATCCTGTGTGTTTTTGCAAACATGCAGGTATTTGGTCTCCTGCAGACACAGAGCCACATACATCTACAGCTGTGAAAGGCACACATGGAATGCACAAAGTGAAATGCACGGGAGAAGGTTTAGAACTGAGAAGAGGGCAATGGGAAGGTGGAGACAAAAAAGCCAAGCAGAGGAAAGGAGAGAGGAAAGAAAAGTGCAGGTGGTGGGAGTGGGGAAAAACTCTAACCAGATGGATTCCCTTCCAGCCCTAAGCGGCTTCTCTCTAAAAATTCTTAACTCTTTGGGAACCATAGCCACTTTGAAAAATCTTGTCTCCTAAAAAATAAGCATGCACACCCGTGTACTACCTTGCCCACAATCCCAGGGGCTTTTCAGAGCCCTCTAAGGAATCCTATCCTCCCTTCAACCCCAATTGATCTGAAATGTCAGCTTTACTCAGCACTGTTCTTCAGGTCAGCAATGCTGAAGCAGAAGAAACTCAAGAAGGCAAGGAGGGGCAACAAGAGGGAAGGAATGACTATAATGATGTTGCTTTTGTCTTCTCACAGTAATCATAAGTGTCCCCAGGCAACATAGATAGATAGATAGATAGATGATAGATGATTGATAGATAGATAGATAGATAGACAGATGATAGATAGACAGGCATAGATGATAGATGATGGATAGATAGATACATACATACATACATACATACATACATACATAGACAGGCAGATAGGTCTCTCTGCTTTCCACAGAACCAGTAGTTGTTCTGGCAATTTGAACTCACTTTTCTTCCCCACCAGGACCCTTATAATCACCATAAATTAAACAAAACCCAATAGATATGTATCTGTTCTTGGAAAATAACTGCAAACATATTTCTCAAATGGTGATATTCCTAACCTCTGTCTACCCAAGACATTGTGTCTGTCTGCTTCTCTTGGCTGCAATCTGTCTCCACGTAGGAATTTTCTAGCCCCCGCTAAATGTAATGTCATGCAGTCGACTCAAAGGGAAAGGTAAAAGGATTAGTAGATTGATCGATGAAAGATATTAATGCTCTTTCATGTTGGGTTGAAGAAGGATTTGAAGTCATCAGGAAAGAGGGTAGCAGGAGAATAGACCTCAAGTATTCAAAAGACTCTCTGGATTAAAATCCTATTAAATTCACATCAGCTTCTCCAGGAGGCATTTGAGAAGGTTGGGGTTTCTTTACCATGTCGCCGTAATTAACCTTCTCTTAAGCTGTTTTGGGTGGGGAACTTTTGCAATTAAGAAACTGAAAAACTTCTATTTCTATCACCCACATGGCTTTTTGAATGGTTTAAAAACTAGAGTGGAAAGTGGTTTAGCATAATTGATTTGAGAGATTCAGATCTCCTACTTGAACCTGCTGTCAGACTCGCTTCTGAGATCTGAGCCCCTCAATAAAAAGGGCATTTTGTCCAGAGAAAGAATCAAAGGTTCAGATCTACTACAATGCTTTTCTTCCTCTGACTGTTCTCCCACTGAGTCCTACAGAAAGGGCAACTTTGCAAAGGAGTGGTTGTTCCCCTTAAAAAGACCTGTTTCTTGGCCCAGACCCCACTTCACGGAAACTACCATAGAAACCCAAAGTCTTTCTTGGCAGATGCCAGGTCGTGGCATGTCAGCATCAGCTCTCTCATTACAGGTATGGTAAGGTCAGGAGGGGCAGCCACTATGGGATTGGGTGACCAATCATCTGAAGAAATAGGGGTCACAAAACACGTATTGTTTTAAAGGGTTGGTCTTAGCCGGTTTTCTTCCTTAGGGAAAATGTCATCCCACTTCAAATATCAACAACCTTGCCATTTTGAGCAAGGACGTGAGAAGCCCCACTAGGGAATTGAACCTGTGCTTCCTCCAGGCTCCAGTAAGCCCAACTTTTATTACACGATGCCTCTATGTGAAAACTTTAGCTTTTTAGGCCAGGCACTGTGGCTCACACTTGTAATCTCAGCACTTTGGAAGGCCGAGGTGGGCGGATCATCTGAGGTCAGGAGTGCGACATCAGCCTGACCAACATGGCGAAACCCCGTCTCTACTAAAAATATAAAAATTAGCCTGGCATGGTGGCATGCGCCTGTAATCCAAGCTACGTGGGGAGGCTGAGGCAGGAGAATTTATTGAACCCAGGAGGCAGAGGTTGCAGTGAGCAGAGATTGTGCCACTGTACTCCAGCCTGGGCGACAGAGTGAGGCTCCATCTCAAAAAAAAGAAAACATTAGCTTTTTTACTTTCATACTTCCTGGATCCTCAGAGCTCAACACAAGTGGAGAACAGGCTGAATCGCACCAACCCTGTCTTTGTCACGGCACCTGTCCCTCTATTCTACTTACCTGAGTGTGTCTTCTCCTTTGCCAGGCTGTGAGCTCCTTAAGAACAGGCAGTTTGACCCTTTCTCTCCTAGCACTGTGCCCGGCACAGAGCTGCTCTCAGTACACCCTTGCCCGTGACTCCAAAGAACCCACTGTTTGCCTTAAGGCAAGTCACAGCCTCTGTTTTTACAATGAGAAATGAAGGGGTCTGTAGGGCTGCATGATCTCTCATGTCATTTTCCAGTTGCCAGACTCTCTGAAAAAGTAGCTGTGTACAGGCTGCATTTCGGTCGCTCTTGTGCCCATGCCAGTGTTTATAATAATAATGATGATAATGGTAAGAATAGAGAATAACTTTAAGTCCTTAATTAAACATGCTCTACTCTGTTCCCAGTGCTTCGCTTGTGTAATTTCACCAATCCTATAAGGCAAAGGCTCTTGTGACTCCCCTTTGATACAGTGGGAGACTGCAAGGGTCAATGATTTACTCAAAGTCACACCAAGTGTGGTCGCCATGCTTCCTGAATCTGCACTCCTAACTCCCCCTCTATGTCCCCGCTAAGAACCTCCTTTCTGAGCCTCCGGTTCAGGCTGCCGGCTCTCCAGCTGGTTTACCATATATTCCTTGGCTCCTCCAGGGGCTGGCTGTCTGCCTGTCAATTGCTTTGATTTCCTTCCTCACGGCCCCAGCTGGCCCAGCCTCCACCTGCTCCAACCAGAGGCTGAATTGCCCCAGGATCTGGCAGGCCCTTTGTCTAAAGGGTCTGCAGCTCCTGTTGAGAGCAGGTGGCCGGAAAAAAGCAAGAGAGGGAAGTTATTGGGGAAGCAGCTTGGGAGGCTAACAAGAAGGCACATAGGACTGATCCAGGGAGGAATTCCAAGTGCCTGCCCTCCAGGGACCTGAGCCCATCTGCATGGCTGTCCACTCTCTGCAAGGCCAGAACACTGGGGTGGGCTTTCCTTGCCTTGGTTATACCTACAGGAGAATGAAGGCAGAGACAAGTCTCCTAGAAAGGCCATGGAGCTACCTTTTAAGAAATGTTTCAGTGGCCTGTTTTATGGGGTGGATCTTGTCTCGTTTTAAAGCATCTCTGCCTATTCAAATGCTTCTTTCAGCTATGGTGCCTGAACTCCTCTTGACCCAAAGTCTTTCCAAGTGTTTTGGAAAGAAACTTGATTTTACAGTAGAAAAAAAATAATTTTTTAAAGAAGTTAATCTCAGCAATAACATTGTTAGGTATTTACTTGAATCAGTTGAAAACTTATCTTCACACAAAAACCTGCACATAAATGTTTATTCACAGCTTTATTTGTAATCATCAAAAATTGGAAGCAACCAAGAAGTCCTTCAATAGGTGAATGAATAAAAAACTGTGGTACATCCTGACAATGGAATATTATTCAGGAACAAAAAGAAATGTGCTATCAAGTCACAGAAAGACATGGAGGATGTGTAAATATGTATTGCTAAATGGAGGAAGCCAGTCTGAAAAGGCTACATACTGTACGATTTCAACTATGTGACATTCTTGAAAAAGCAAAACTATAGAGCTAGCAAAAAGAGCAGTGGTTGCTGGAAGGAGTGTGTAAAGAAGAAGGAATGAATAACTGGAGCACAGGGCATTTTTAGGGCAATGAAACTATTCTGTATGACATCGAAATGGTAGATACATGACGTTACGCATTTGTCAAAACCAGTAAAACTGTAAAACACAAAGCATGATCCCGAATGTAAACTATGGACTTCAGTTAGTGATGATATATCAATATTGGCTCATCAATTCTAGAAAAAAATACCACACAAATGCAAGATGTTAATAGAAGAAACTGAGGTAGGGACGAAAGACCTGGGAACTCTCTGTACTTTCTGTGCAGTTTTTCTGTAAACCTAATATTGCTCTTTTAAAAAGTCTGTTAAGGCCAGCCACAGTGGCTTATGCCTGTAATCCCAACACTTTGGGAGGCTGAGGTGGGTGGATCACCTGAGGTCAAGAGTTTGAGACCAGCTTGACAAACATGGTGAAACCCCATCTGTATGGAAAATACAAAAATTAGCCGGGCGTGGTAGGGCATGCTTGTAATCCCAGCTACTCGAGAGGCTGAGGCAGGAGAATCGCTTGAACCCAGGAGGCAGAGGTTGCGGTGAGCTGAGATCGTGCCATTGCACTCTAGCCTGGGCAACAAGAGTGAAATTCTGTCTAAAAAAATAAAAATAAAAACAAAAAATAAAATAAAAAGTCTATTAAAAAATGGTTCATTTGAATATGCTTGAGGCCCTAAAAAGCAGTCACCTTCCTCCTCTGTATTGCTTTCAGGCTAATCATAATCATAATAACAACCACATGCTATCATTTGTCCAGCCCTACAGTGCACCAGGCACTGTTCTAAGCGCTGTTTATGTATGACTTCATTTAATCCTCACAAAAGCCCTATGAAAAATTGAGGTCAGGGCAGTTAAAGCAATTTGTCAGGGGTATCAAACTCAATATGTGGAAGAAGTAGGACTTGAATCACAGTCTATTCAACTTCAAGCCCACACTTATAATTTCTACACTCTATCACCCTTTTCCTCCCCAGAGGATGAGTAGCATTTCAGTATGTAAATAATGGGACAATGCAAGTTTTGACAACTCCTATATTAGTCATTCACTCAGAAATATGTGCAGAGCACCTGTGTACCAAGCAGTGTGCTAAACTCTGAGAATACAAATATAGGTAAGAGAGTCTACCTGCCCACAAGGAGATTGTATGAGAAGAAGAGACAGATAAGAAGATGGAAAATGACAATGAAAGTGCTAGTAACAAGGAGCCAGGTAGCTCCAGCTCTGGAATTGGCATGTTATGAAAAGGACTTGGGGAGATCCCTCTGGTTGGAATGGAGAGATTCAAAAATCCATTCAACCGTCTTGAGTTGGTTTTTGTATATGGTGAAAGGCAGTGGTCCAATTTCAATTTTCTGCATATGGCTTTCGAGTTATCCCAGCAGCATTTATTGACTAGGAATTCCTTTCCTCATTGCTTGTTTTCATGGGTTTTGTTGAAAATTAGATACTACTTATTGGGTATTATGCTGATTACCTGGGTAACAAAATTATCTGTACACCAAATTCCCATGACACACAATTTACCCATGTAACAAACCTGTACATATAACCCTGAATTTAAAATAAAAGTCAAAAGAAAATAAAAGAGAGAAAAATAAAAATAAATAAAAATTAAAAGCTTATAAAGTAAAAAAGAAAAAGAAAGAAAAAAAAGAAATAGCTATCTTTAGGAAGGCGAAAAATAACTAAAATTCATTATATGTCTAAAATATACCAGGCACGTGCCTGGGTCCCCAACCTACATCCACCCATTTAATCCCCCAAACAGTCTTCCAAGGCATTATTTCCAATACATATATATTATTTTGCTTCCGCAAAACAACAGCAATATATATTAAATATACATATATTTAAATATGCTGTTAAATATGTATATTGCTGTTATTTTATGAAGACAGTGTGGAGTTACTTATGTTGCAAAATTCCTCTAATTCTTACCTGTGTCTTTCTTCTTATCTCGTGAAAGCTCATGGACAGTGGCACCAATGTCATTCCTCAAGATCTTGATGATGTTTGTCAGAGCAGGCAGGCTACGTTTATCCAAATGGGTGAAAAATTCGTACTCATCTTTCTTTAAACGAGAAGGTCTAGATTCAATGTGGGTCAGGTTTATATCATTCTCCTAGAAGAGAGAATGGAGAGGGTGAGGGAGACAGTCACTGGAAATAATGCAGGCCAAAGATACAGAACCAGAACAAGAAAACCTAACACAACAAAATGAAGAGTTCAAGAATACAATTATTTTTATAAGAGTAGAAAAAAGTCCTTAAATTTGCAAAAGTTGTTTACTTTTTCTTCTTTAAAACCAAGTACTAAGTGGCAGGAGGTGGGGCAGTTAGTTCATGTGTCACAATTTAATCAAATGAAAATCTGCTAAAGGCCTAGAATTGTAAGATTTTGATTTGGTTAAAATATTTAGGACAGTGGCTGCCAAAAATATTTACATAGGAAACCCCCCCACTTTCCAAACGAAATTCTATGGAATTACAATAAATAAATAATATAGAAGCAACATTGTTCTGCTTGAATAGGGGGTCAGACTTATTTGATTTATATCTAATACCTAATTTTATTGCTTTTTATCTAATACCTAATTTTATTGCTTGTGAGACAATGTACCTTCATGTTTCTATTCCTCAGTTTTACCATCTGTAACTTGCTGGTCTTAATTATACCTGCTTCATAAGTTCATTGGGAGTGTTGGATATTATGATACACGTGCACCACTTGGCACATAGTAAATGCTCAGTAAAAATTATCTAATGTAATTACCACTAATATATTTATATAGGCCTGGCACGGTGGCTCACGCCTGTAATCCCAGCACTTTGAGGGGCCGAGGCGGGCAGATTGCCTGAGGTCAGGAGTTGGAGACAACTCTGGCCAACATAGTGAAACCCCGTCTCTACTAAAAACACAAAAGAATTAGCTAGGCATGGTGGTGTGTGCCTGTAATCCCAATCCCAGCTACTTGGGAGGCTGAGACAGGGAAATTGCTTGAACCAGGAAAGTGGAAGTTGCAGTGAGCCAAGATCGCGTCACTGCACTCCAGCCTGGGCAACAGAGTGAGACTCTGTCTCAAAAAAAAAAAAAAAAAAAAAAAAAAAAAAAAAAATATATATATATATATAATTACTTTCCATTCAAGCTATTCAATAAATATATACATTTGTAGCACCCAACAGTGACCAATCATCCTTCTAGCAGCTTGGGATCTATCAGTGAAAAAAATAAAGATGCTTTCCTTTATAAAGCTTACATTCAAGTTGAGGGGATACAAACAACAAACAGAAACTCATTTGTGCATGTTATCATGAGAAGGGCTAAGGCAAAAATGCACCACAGAGCAGGGGGAAGCAAATGGGCATTCCCGAGGCAGGGTGAGGGCAGATTGCAGGACTAAATAGGGCAGGCACATGGGGCCTCATTGGGATGGCAAGATTTATGTACAGTCCTAAAGGAGTTGAGAGAGGTGAAGGCCGGAAGGTGGCAGCATGCCTGGCCTGTTGAAGAGACAGCCACAAGGTGGGTTAATGAGAGTGGAGGAGGTCAAGGGGAAAATAACAGGAGACAGTGTCAGAATAATCACAGGGTCATTGCAGGCCATTTTGAGAATTATGGTTTTGATTCTGAAAGAAATAGGGATCTTTGCAAGATTTTGAGCAGAGGAAGAATATGATCTCATAGGCTTAAAAGGACCGTCTAACTTCTATGTTGAAAATAAACTTTAAGGGATAAGATAGACCAAGCAAGGCCTTCAAGAAGCCATTGCTGAAATGCAGACAAGACGTGAAGGTGGCTATGTCCATGTTGGTGGGAGTGGAAATGGTAAGAAGATATTACATTCAGGACATCTTCTATAATCTCCTCAAAAGGATCAAAATTATCCAAGGATATGAGAAGAGTTTGTGGGTAGGAAAATGGAAAAAAGTCCATCATATTCCATGCCACCCTCAGATTTAACTATTACTCTGGTGACTACGTGGCTAAATAAAGAGAATTTCAGGGATCCAACGGGAAGAAAAGAGCACATCATATCTCCCTGAGGAATATCGTCTTTAAATCAAATATCATGGGCCAGGCTAGGTACTTGGACAATGCAAGGCTGAATAAGATATTTCCCGCTTTTACATTAGCCATTCCTACCCTCATCAGACCATTTTTAATGGCTGCCTGATGATCCGCTGCATAGACGTGGTCATAAATTCTTTAACCAATACTCTGGTGATGGATATGTTGCTTCTTGTTTTTCTGCCACTAGAAATAACGGTCAGCATTATACATAAAGTTTTGCCTACTTGTCTAACTGATTTCTCAGAATAAATGCCTAGGGGTCAAATTGCTTAATCAGAAACTACCCTTTAAATATTCTTTATATATTGTCTCATTGCCTTCCAGAAAGACTATACTCATCTCTTCTATCTTTTCACTAGAGGATCTATGTTTCTCACCTGTACTACCTTTAAGGATTTTCAGTATTCTTGACTTGACAGGTGAAAACAGCAAATAACTCATTGTTCAATTTTTTATTTAACTGCTGATGACACTAAACATTTTTCCTAGGTTTAGTGGCCATTTGCATTTCTTTTATGAATTATCAGTTCATACCATTTTCTTATTATAGAGATTTTTTTACTGATTTGTAATAATTGTTTATATTTTCATATTAACTCTCATATATATGTGTGTGTGTGTGTGTGTGTATAATTCAAACTGACATTTATTCTTGACTATTCTTAAACACCTCAATGAAAAAACAATTTTTAAAATGCTCTCAAAAAATGTTGGAACATCACAAGTGTAAATAGTCTTAGAGCTTTTAAGGAATGTAGCTGTGATGCATTATCAGAAAAAAGGCAATAACTTCTTTCTCAAAGGCAATAACTGTCTGAGTATCAGAATTTGCTTGATGTCTCAAATGTCCCTAACTGTAGAACCAAATTCCTTGGATTCGTCTGGATTACTATGGCATCTGCTGAGTGCTAGGTGCAAAATCACCAGACATAAATAAGAAGCACAAGGTGGGTTGTATAATTTGTCCGAATGCATCCTCTAAAAAATATTAGGCTGGATGACTCAAGAGTTTTATTTACATCTGTCTTGTCCCTTTCCAAGAATGGGCTGTGGGGGACTAGAGCTCATTTGTAATTATGCCATAGTTTTCTTGTAAAACCTGGACTCTTTACACTGGTTCTGAAGCAGAAATGAACTAAAAAATGAATGTTGGTCAGCAGCAACACTTGGCAAAGTCTACTAAAATACACTGAACCCCCAGTACAAAGATTTCAACTTGCAGTCATCAGTGTTTTCCTGCTGGAAGCACTTGCTAAGCATGGAAACATCCCACTCCCACATTCGTGCAAAGAGCTGGGAAGCTGCTTTCATTAAATGCCATAAAAATGTGAAAATAATGATTATTTACTACAGCTTCTCAATTTCAATGTCTTTAGATGGTGATATTTTAGCTCTTATGGTTATTACAAAAACAAAGTCATTTATTTTAGTTGGTCCTCTAACATAAATGCCCAGCAAATCATCTGTTACTTAGTCAGAAAGTACGTGATTTCCTTAGTAATGCTATTATGGAGAAAACCAAGGAGTATTATATACACTTTATTAAAACAAATAAACATATAATAGGGGTTACTCCAATATTTAAATGGACAGAAAATATCTGAAAATATAACTTAAATAACTCTAAAATTTCAAAAAATTAAAATTCACTGAACTTGTAGTTGAAGAGGTGTACCTTTTGCCTTGATTGTTAATGGTATAAGGTTCAAAAGAACTGTGGTGATGCCTTTTCATATTTAAGTATCACTTTATAGTATAGAATTCTTTTCTGTGACCATCCCAACAATCCTTTGAAAAGGTTAAGGGAGACATAAAAAAATAAAGTCAGAGATGAAGGTGCTTGGCTGTAAGTAGCTAGAGAGTGAGGCCCATTTTTTTTCTAATTTCAGAGTCACTAGTTTTTTAACCACACTGCCTTTCCTGCCAGGCATACATACAGTGAGCACTCCACAAATATCAACTTTTATTATTATTACTACCATTATGTCAAACACAAATAATTAAAACCTCTGGGTGTAGTAAGTACAATAAGTAACCTCAAACAGGCTCATGGTGCATCCATTATTTATGGCTCCAACTGCAGACAACACACCCCTGAGGGCTGTGGCTAGGGAAACCCACAGAGGGGCCCCCACTAGGGAGAGAGAGAATAATGGGGAGGTAATGCCAGAGAGACAGCGATAGGTCTGAGGCTTTCTCTGGCAAACAGAGATTACTTGTTAAACAAAGCAAAGAGCAATGTCATCCTTCTTGGCTCAGGAATAAAGAGAATGGGTAGGTTCCACCTACTATTTACCTAAGATGAAACTTCAAAAGACGACATAACCAATCACTGCCTTACGTAGAGCTGAGAGCACAGCAAATCCAAGAACCGAGAATGGACACACCTCTGGCACGCTTATTTGTGGGAGAGTTTGGGAAGGGAGGGGAGCAGAGAAGAAGTTGTGGGAAGCAGACCATAGGATACAGTGCTCATCACTCATACCCCACCCCTGGAAGCATCCACGTCCACAGAGAAGCTTCTAGCTTTGAGGATAACAATAAAACAATTTATGTTTTATGGCTCAGTTTTTCTAGTGCTAGAAATTTAACTTATGGGAAAATTCACATAGCATTTCACCAAAACTTCTAAGCTAACTAAACTCCCATAATACAGGAATGATGAAGTGGACTGTGGTATAATCACACAATGGAAGATTAGGCAATCATTAAAAAGTGAGTAACAAAAACAACAACATGTATTAAAAAATGTGTCAGTAAGCACTTCAAGACACGAGTGCAGTGGTGGTCTCCAGATGAAGGGCTTAGGGATGATTTTGTTTCCTTCTTTCTCTTTTTTTAAAATCATAGTTCAACTTTCCTAGAAACATTTATTGCTTTTTTTTTTTTTTTTTTTTTTTTTTTTGAGACGGAATCTTACTCTGTCGTCCAGGCTGGAGTGCAGTGGTGTGATCTCAGCTCACTGCAAGCTCCGCCTCCCAGGTCCATGCCATTCTCCTGCCTCAGCCTCACGAGTAGCTGGGACTACAGGCACCCGCCACCAAGTCTGGCTAATTTTTTGTATTTTTAGTAGAGACAAGCTTTCACCATGTTAACCAGGATGGTCTCAATCTCCTGACCTCGTGATCTGCCTGCCTCAGCCTCCCAAAGTGCTGGGATTACAGGTGTGAGCCACCGCACCCGACCACATTTACTACTTTTATAATGAAAACTTAATTTGTTAAATGGTTATAATGATAACCATTTGGGTAATATTTATGATAGATATAGGTATGTGATTATTAAAAAATGTTTAAAAAATTGTGCCCAGGCTAACAAATGGGGGGTGGGGTGTAGGAGTTATGATGAGATTATATGTAACTGCTACTTACTTGGCAAAAGTCTTATATGAGTGAAGTTTCTGGTTAATTACACACTGAACATACAGCTGAATTGTTTAAATCATTTCTTTCCCATTTGAGTCAATTTGTTAATAAATAACCCTCCAGTTTGGCATGTAATTTCCTTATTGGTGTCTTTCTAATTTACTAGTATGGATCCTTGGAAACCAATAATTTTGATTGCTAAGAGAGCCTCAAAAGTTAATTTACAAGCCTGATTAGGATCATACCTTTAACAAATGAATTTTTACTTTTCAACAAGAGGTCTGTGTAGGTTTACAAATGACCCATGTCAACTCACCACATCTCTGCTGAGGGATAAAGAAAGCACTCTTGATATTACTCCAAGTGGACATCTAGGGGAAGGCAATAAAGGCTTGAACTTTTCAAAAACAATTTCACGATTTGTCTAACATTTAATTTAATTTATGCATAAAAGATGGCAGCATAAAACCTTGCTTAATCAGGATTCAAACAGAAGATATAGGCAAGGTGAAATGAATCACCAGTTTTTCTAAGGATTCACCAGAAACCCCTTTCTTCTCCTATCCTTTAAGAAAGCTTTTCTAAAGGGGGATTGGTCACAATGGTGAAAAGTCGGCTTGTCTTTCTGGATCTTCTTTTGACTGCATACTGGGCACCCCGTCTCCTCCTCCTCCTCTATTTTATTCATTGAAAAGAGAGAATGGTATCTTGCAAGTATGTGGGCTGAGTTCAAATCCTGGTTCTGCTACTCACTACTTTTGGATATATATTAATTGGCCATTCTGAAGTTGATATTCTGTGTTTAAAATAAAGATGATAATATTACCTGGCAGCTTATTGAGAGTTTAAAAAAGCAAAGGCACCTAACAATTTTTGTCTGCACCTAACAATTTTTGTTTTCATTAATAGATATTCAGTAGGTACTCCTTATACTCTGCCTCCTCAACTTGGTATAGATATGCATTTCTCTGAAAGATGGAGCACATTACATTTTATATGTCATTTTATCCTTCAATATTTGTTTTACCCTAAAGCTTTCTCAGCTCTTTTTTTAATTTTATTTTTTTGAGAGCACACTTCACAAAGAAGGAACGCCTAGGCATCTTTTGAGATGAGAATAAACTGGCAAGGGAGAACTTCTTGGACCACTATGTGCTGTTGTCTTGCAGTAAACTTAAGTGAAGTTATGTCCTGGCCTATTTCAGAGGTTGCTAGGGACAACATTAAAGACATTTACAAAAAATGCCCTAAATCATTGGTCTTAGGTAAATAGACAGGACCATTCAATAATTCATTCAGTTAAGCACCTTTTTTGTGTTAACCACTGTTCTAGGTGCTGGAGTGTAACAGTGGGAAAAGCAGAAAAAAAATCTCTGCCTTGTGTAGCTTTATGTTCTCAAAGGCAGGCAGATGACTTGAGTCCAGGAGTTCCAGATCAGCTTGGGCAACATGGTGAAACCCTGTCTCTACTAAAATTATAAAAATTAGCTGGGCATGGTGGCATGTACCTGAAGTCCCAGCTACTGGAGAGGCTGAGGCATGAGAATCACTTTAACCTGGGAGGCAGAGGTTGCAGTGAGCTGAGATCGTGCCACTACACTCCAGCCTGGGTGACAGAGTAAGACTCTATCTCAAAAAAAAAAAACAAAAAAGAAAAAGAAAAAAACTAATTGGCTCAAAAAGTGAAAAGATACTTTTAAAATATTTTTTAACTTAAAAAAATTTATTAAGTTAAAAAAATTTTCTTTAGATTGAATTTCATTCTTAATTGAACACAACGTATATAAAACTCAGGTTCTGTTGAGGATATAAACATGACTGAGACAAGGTTCCCTTCTTGAGGAAAACATCCTCAGGGCTAGACATAATGTATACGCTGAGCACGCAAGGAAGTGCTGCAGTTAAAAGTAAGAAGTGCTTTGGGAACACTGAGAAGATCGTAATTAATTCAAGGAAAGCTTGATAAAAGAGGTCTGAGGTCAGGGCCAGCTTCTGGGATGTGCAACCAGTGTCGTCCCACAGGAATCACACTTGGGGTTTCTTGAAACCTCCTTGAAATTCCTTTTTTTTTTTTTTTTTTTTTTGTGACGGAGTCTTGCTCTGTCGCCCAGGCTGGAGTGCAGTGGCGCGATCCGGGCTCACTGCAAGCTCCGCCTCCCGGGTTCACGCCATTCTCCTGCCTCAGCCTCACGAGTAGCTGGGACTACAGGCGCCTGCCACCAAGTCTGGCTAATTTTTTGTATTTTTAGTAAAGACGGGGTTTCACCATGTTAGCCAAGATAATCTCGATCTCCTGACCTTGTGATCTGTCAGCCTCGGCCTCCCAAAGTGCTGGGATTATGGGCGTGAGTTGAAATTCTTAATAACAACTTTTGAATTTGTGTTTGATAAGCAAAGTCCAATGGGACAATGAAGCACATGCTGGGTATTTGGAGACTCAGCTCATGTGTAATCACACCATTTGCCCTCTCCTTACCTTCTCAGCCATGGTTTTAAGGGGCTTGCTTTCAAGCACGTTGGCCCTCTGGACCCACGCAGCCTTCCCCTCCCTGGTCTTACCTCACCACCACTACTGCCCTTTGCCCAGAGTCATGACCAGGAGGCATGGGCTTTGGGGGGAAGCTCATATTCTGCTGCTACTCTCCCCTAACCCTGGGAGATCTGGCAGGGGATTTGGCGGGTGATTTGGCTTCAGGCAAGCCTCTTTTCCATTCTCCAACCAGAGGTTACAATTTCTTGGGGGATAGCTCATCACTGTGGTTGGTGCAGCAGGCCCACGGAAATGGAAGATGGATTTCCCCATCCTTGGTAGGGGCTTGGCTGTCAGCCCAGCCCTGGCTGGAGAGGGAACCCAGCAGTTAGAAGGCCAAGGTGCCCACGGGAGGAGAGCACAACTAAATGGCAAATCAAAAACACCATAACAGGACATGAGGAGACCACACAAGAAAGGACAAAGTTATATATTTTAGTACTTTTAACAGCATTGTTTCCTGTTATTGAGGAAGAGACCCCACGTTTTCATTTTGCACTGGGCCCTGCAAGCCATGAAGCCCATTCTATCTGGGGCAGTACTGAATAGCAGTTAAGAGTGTATGTAGGTTCTAGACTCAGAATGCTTGGTTTAAGTGATTTCTTCAGTATTTACTAGCTGTTTGACCTTGGGCACATTTACCTAACCCCCTAAGCCTCGGTTTCTATCTCTGAAAAATGGGGGCAGAAATAGCTCCTACCTTATGCTGTTTTCATAAGACTGAATAAGATCATGTCTATAAAGCTACCATTTACTGAGATAACCTCTCATGCTCTGCCTTCCCTCCCCAGCTACTCAGAATATTTGCTTCCTCTTATAGATCCTAAAGGAGGCACTTTCTCTTCCTTACAACTTCTATGTGTCCCCCATCTTCCTCCACACCCATAGTGCTGAGAACATCATAGGTTTTCACAAGGTATCTAATCGTATCCAGTCATGCCCCAAAAGGATTTGTTGGTTGCATGCCCAAACACACTAAGTACTAACTATGTGCACAGCCCTGACCAATGTGCTACCCCTGCCTCCCAATCAGCTGGAGAGGTCACAGGAATCTTAGTATAAAGCAATGCATTTTCAGGTGGGACAAAATCCCAGCAAAAATATTAGCATAGTACTCTGGAGGAATCTGGATGAGGAAACCTATTTGGAGTTCTGTGAAGTTTGGCTGCCCAGAAAACAGCCAAATCAACATTTCCTAAACTCTGTTCCGAGATGTGAATACATGTTCTTAAAATAAAAAGGATCCACAGTCAAGTAAGTTTGGAAAATGATACATACATTTCTCTCTTTAAACAACTTAGTATAATTAGTTTTAGAGACTCTAAAAGTCCTATAATAAAGAGATCAGGTAAAATAATATGCCCAAGTTCCCCAAGTTTATTAATTATGGAACCATTTTAATCATAAGACATTTACCAATGTCTTGAAGAACACTAGCTATTTTCTAAAATATAGTTTTGGGTTAAGCTGCTTGAAGAAAGGGACGGTGTCTTGCATATTATTTTACACTTACACATAGAAGACAAACAATATTAATTTAGTGAATAAAATAATATTTATTTCTTGTTTTGTCTAGTCTTTAACTGTAATCACATGTAACACATGTAATTACATGTTATGTGAAATGTAATCACATGTGTCACATGATTATAATTAATCATGCCTAATCACACATATGATTAGGCATTTTACAAAACACATTATTTCATTACAAAGTTCCTGTTGAAACTGACAAGGCACATATTATCAGCACTATATTATGAATGGAAAAACTGAAGCTCAGAGAGATTGAATGACTTAGCTAAGGTCACACAGTTGGTTAATGTAAGAACTTGAGCTCAAATTCAAATCTGCCTGTTCCAGATCCTGTGTGCTTTTCATTGCCTCTAACTAGAAAAGAATATGGAAGTTTGCTACGACATTATCCAAGACAAACATGATTGTAGCACTGACCTCAAATAAGTGCAATACTTTGGCCAATGCACCAACTTCTTCTTTGAGTGAGAATATCAGTGATATGGCACCATTTTGATTGGAGTTGTCTTCAACATAGCTTGTTTCCTACAGAATAAGATGCATTTGGTTAAAACATTTTCCACAGTTTAGCAATTCATTCCTATGAAACCTCCATGGACAAAGCAAGCATGAACTCTTTCTTCTAGTTAAATCTTGCAATACAACGAGCTATATATATTCTATACAGAAATATGTAGTGTGGTAGAAAATAAGTAAGTCCAGGGCAATTAAATGATCAATGATGCTACTGGGTCAGTTATCAACTTAAGGAATCTTCAATTATTCATTGATGTCAGCATTCAATCCTGTAAATTCAATGCCTTTTATTGAGCACCTACTAGGTTCCAGGCACTATTTGGGCTCTGAGAAATTTAAAGATGAATAAGACAATGCTCTATCTTTTAGGAGCTCACAATCTAACTTAATAGACACATATATAACAAACTGAAAGATCCTTAGAGGTGATATAATATGGTTTATAAAATGTCCCAGAAAGACATTGAGAAATACAGTGTGGAAAGTACGAAAAATGGAACATGCACAGGCTTTTGAATCCTAAGACCTAGATTGGAATCCTCTCGCTTTCATTTTCCAGGTGGACTACGTTGGGCAAATCACTCAGCTTTCTTAGTTTTCTCATCCGTGAAAGCATGCTCATAACAAGCTCTGTC
The DNA here is from genome assembly GCF_006542625.1 of Nomascus leucogenys. Taxonomy (NCBI): domain Eukaryota; kingdom Metazoa; phylum Chordata; class Mammalia; order Primates; family Hylobatidae; genus Nomascus; species Nomascus leucogenys. Next base: position 70,060,181 of record NC_044390.1, read on the forward strand.
AAAACAGTATTCAGAGGATGAAAAAAGGAAAAGAACAGTTTAAAAAGAATATTGAGATATATATGAAAATGATGGAAATATTATAAATACACAAAAATGACCTCTTGACCTTTGGCAAAGATCTCAGGAAGCATTAACTTGCTCCCGTATGCTGAGATCTAAGACATCAAATTGTTGAAAAAGAGTCACAAAATCCATGAAAGTACACAAATAACCTATCGGAAAATAAACTTAGTCTTAAACTAAATCTCAAAGAATGTCCAGGATCTAGCACTTACTACATGCATGTGACAGAAAACCAAGGCCGGGGTTAGGGCTGACATTCCAGAGTTTGCTAAAACATTAGCCTAAGTTGAAAAATAATACATAAAATTCTATGTGTGTCCACAATAAGCAGCAGGTACCTAAAACTGGGAAGAAAAAAATTTGCAGAACAATTACTCTCTTGTAAGCAAGTTAATGAAATTAATGGAATGGATGTTACATCATCGCAATGAGAGAAGGCTGTGTTAGGAAACTCTTAGTGACTCAGAATAACAAGCCCTGCATGAATACTGATGACCCTTAGCAAAAAATTCTTTCAATTCAGAAAATTCAGATTTTTGCCAAAACATCCCATGAAACTGAGGTGTGAAGAAAAAAACAAATTTATCAGCAAGAGTAATTTTAGGGAGCTTCAAATGAAATGGAAGACTAAACTGTTAAATATCCCTATTTTGATCATGATGTTATCTTCCTAAAAAACTGTTAATGTACCATTTATTTACAGCCTATAATTTCTGGGTATTATAATAAGCACTTGATTTAGATTATCTCATGTAATTTGGCAACAACCTAAGAGGTAGGTTTTATTAGGCACCAAGTGCCCCCTTTTATTGATGACGAGATTAAGGCTTAGAGAGGTTAAGTGACTTGCCTATAGTTACACAGTTAGCAGTGGAGCCAGTATCTGAACCCAGGTCATTTGATCTCTGCATACTGTCCATGAATCACAATGTCCTGCAGCCTCTATTCCTCTTCCCCCTTTTAAACCCTGCCAGAGAGGTACAGATGAGCCTCTGACTTAAGTCTTCTTCCTACCAAAGAATACTGAGCCTTCTTCTTTCTAGTTTCCTTGAAATGACAAAAGATATTCCTGTTTCTAGTTCACTTGGCAGCACTCTTTTCTCCTGTTGGCTTCCAAGAAAAGTAAGATATTTCTGATACACGTCCACAGATGCTACCTTTGACTAGGGCAATTCAGACTTGAATGTACCTGGGCTTGAAGTTGAGTCACCCCCCAACCCCCACCCCACTCCAGTGTGTGTTCAGCCAATCACGAGTCTGATCTCGTCTTCTCCAGAAATGCCTCTGGGCATCAGGTCCTTTCTTCCCACTGCCATCACCTGAATCCATTTCTTAGTGGCCTGCATCGATCCAGCCTGACATTTTTACTCGTGTCCTTCAACTTAGAATCCCTCAAATGCTCCATCCCCATGGCTTCTTGCTGATGTCTGGCAGTTTCTGTGGTACCGAATCTCTGGAGGCCCACCTACAGGAACCTCCTTTCCAGCCAAGCTGCTTTCTTTCTTGCCTTTTTAGCTCCTCATTAGAGTATTCACGAAATTTCCCTTTCCAAGATCTCACCTTCCTTAAAGGCTCTTTTGGGTCTCACTTCTCTTAGGAAATGTTTGTTCCCCTCAGCCCAGGTGCACAATCACTTCTTTATCTGTGCTTTCCGCTTGGCATTTGATGCCCACATGGTACTTCATAATAATTGACTCACAGAAATTGATTTGTCCTTAGTGCTCATCTAGTTAAACTCCCTCACATTACAGATGGGGAAAACTTAGAGCCAAAGGGAGAAAATAACTCACCTGAGGCCACATAGGTAGTGGAGGTTGGTCAAGAACTCAGGCTCCTAATTATCAATTGTTCTATATAATTCCCTTTGCTATGGACATAATATGGGAATTTAGTCCTCCGTTTCTTGCAAAGTAAAAAGATTTACTCTGGTCCAGTCACCAGACAGTTAGTCAATACCACTCCTAACAGCCTATATTTCACCATGCTGATCCCCCTTCACTTGCTCCATTCTCTCCATACACTTTGTAATCAGTGTTTCTCAATGAGTGTTCCTTGGATCTTGACTCCAAAATTACAGGTGATTCCTTCTTATAATGCAGTTCTCTGGGCTTTACCTAAACCTATTGAATCAGGTTGTCTTAGAATCTGCCATTTCAAAACCATCCCAGGTGATTCTTAACCATAGAAAATTTTGGAACCATTGATATATATACAGCCTATTTTTTTGAATTATAACTTTTCCCTAAACGTGTCTGCAAATTCACATTTACTATATAACAAGACATTACTTTTGTTATTAATACAATTTGTGGATTCTCAATCTTCTAAGTGCTCTATAAAGAACTTTAAACCCCTATGCTTTCCTGATGAGATCCCTACCCCTAACCCCTTCCCACAGTTGTGGGGACCCTATTGCCAGCAGCACCAAAACTATGTGGAGGATGGAGCCAGGACCTGTTCTGAGATCACTCCGACTCTCACGCTGTTCCTCTGTACAATAAGTTCTGTCTCCTAAGAGCCATGCACCATTTTCATAAGAAGTTTTTTTTTCTTAAGGATTCAAAAAAAAAATCAGTCCAAAGTTCTGCAGTCTTTCTAGTTATATTAACGTTAACATTAACCATTCTTTTCTCTCCAGCCTCCCTATTCTCTACTGAGAACTCTTTTCTCTAATCCTACAGATGACAGGGGCCTGCAGACTCACATTATTTCCCGGGCCTGGGCTTTATGACTGAATCTCAAGAGTCCAGGAGCAGACTTCCTCCCATGGGTAAATATATAGGTCACATTAAAGAATGTATTCTGGAATTCTTCACCTCAAGAAAATGCCAACAAATCCTGGAGAATGGAATATACCTTGGGCATTATTTCCAAGTCACATTTAGGGTTCTTTCACATTCTGTGCCCAGGGCTAACTCTTGGTCATTTTCCTCTCTGCTTAGTTTCTGCCTCGCCTGGTCTGAGTAAGTTTCTGTCTGAATTCTCTTCATGCCTCATCTTCTTCCCAAAATGAAAGGAGGATAGTTACTCACAATTTTGCCATTTTGATACCTTGCTGAGAGCACTTTATAAATATTACAAAAGAAATCTAGAAGGACTCCACATCCCATCCCAGATCATTAGGGACCAGCCCCTTCAGTGTACAGAAGAGTAAACAGACAACAGAGAGGGACAGTAACTTGTCCAAAGACACACAGCTAATTGGTGGCAGTTCTGGAGGCCAGATCCCCAACCCTCTAAAGCCATGGTCATTCATTCCTGTGAAAGCCACCGAGGACAGATGTTCTCCCACTTAGAAACAATTGTTGAGGACATTTGTCTGTTGACTTCCTGGACATTCTCATCAGCTTCCAATGAATTCAGACTTCTTACTGAGCTTATGAAACCAGGAAGCACCAGCAGTCTTCAGATCTCTTTTTCTGGAGGCCCAAATTCCCCTAACTGAGCAGCTCAGGCTGCCGTGGCTCACCTGTCCAAAGTCAGAGAGTTTCCTGCCCAAGCCTGGGTTTTCCAGGACCGCAGTGGACATGCTGGCTCCCCGGGAGTGAGGTCTCTGGCTTTTTAGGGCCTCAGGTACAGGCAGGTTTGCAAACAGCACGTGGGGCTGAAGGTTTTAACCTCGCACTAGGGAGGAGATGAGAGTTACAAAGGGTGTCTCTTGCGAGGTGCATTTCCACACAGTAACGCCCCTCGTGGGCGTTGTCTTGACGCAGGAGGCCAGAGCAGCCTGCCCGATGCTCCAGGTCACCTGCCCAGGACTGGCCGGAGGGGAGGGGCTGAGGGAGGGTGTGGGGGACGCAGGAGTCACCACTTCGCTGCCCGCCCTGGGTAATGGGAAGAAGCCAGGGAGCGACGGGCCACCCAAGCCCCGTCGATTAGACAGGTTGAGGCACTTCCGGGACTCTCAGAAGCCTGGGAAGCGGGTTCTCTGCAATTGGACTAAGGCTGCGACCAACTGGTATAACAACTATATGAATAATCCGCCCCCCTTACCCCCAGCTGAAAGTCAGGATTCTCATTTAGATTTTTGTTGTTGTTTTCCCTTCTGTTAACCTCTAAGCACACTGCCTTGCTGTGCGCTGACTTCAGAAAACTACAGCTAGAGGGCACGTGAACGCTGAGCACAGCAGGTAAAGAGCAAATGTAAAAGTGATCTGGGTTTAAATTCAGCCTGGTGTTCTCCAGCTATTCGCAAAACTGCTCCTGAAGCTCGGAAAGAGGGTGGTAGAGCCACCTTGCTGGAAGGTTTTAAGAATAGGAATAAAGAAATGCATTAAAATATAGTACAGTTCTTCCACATAAACACTCAGTAAATGGAAGATATTGTTTAAAAGCAAATCCACATAAATTTGACAATAATTACTGAGACCTGTACCGTGTGCTTGGTGGTGTTCTAGTCTTTGGGAATACAGCAATGAACAAAACAGACTCTGCCTCCCCAGCCATGCTGCCATTCTGGTGGGCAGAAAATAAATATATAAATAAGTTTAGGTAGGGCTAAGTCTTTTGAAGAAAGTAAAGTAGGGGGATGGTCTATGAGTGAGTTGGTGGGTTTTGGCCAGTGGTCTTCAAATAGTCAGGAAAATGTCATTGACCACACTTTTAGAGAAGACTGAGGGTGAGGCATTACTGACCAGCAGGTAAAACAAAGTATAAAAGAATGCTGGAAAGCAGGTTCAGAGGTTCAGAAAGGATGTGAAAACTCAGGGGCCTCAAGCCTTGAGTGCCTGCTTAATATTTTCCCAAGAGAAATTAATGGGCTGTAAGAAAGTAAGCCAATAATAAAGGTTGCTGGAAGCCCATCCCTCTCCTCCCACTGTTCTTTGACCAAGCATCTGACAAAAAATAAATAAATAAATAAATATAAAACAAAACTCAGGTTTAGGATTCAAAACAAGTGGTTTAACTCTTGGTTCTACCACTGATTTGGTCAAGCCCATGCCTCAGTTTTGTTTTTTTTTTTTTTGTCTTTAAAATGAGAATTTTAAGGGATATTTAGGATTCCTTAAGCCTCTATGATGTGCCAGGCTGTCTACTGTCTGCTAAGAATACAGATATAGCAAGTGCAATTTCTGTACAAAAGGAACCATTAGGGGCCTGATGAATATTTCCCATAATAAGTTGGAAGCTCAATGTTGTTAAATATTGAAGGCGAAGATCTTGATTTCCATCTTCAGGAGAATCTGTATTCTTTATCTGACTCCGGTATTTTTCAGTGTAGTAGACATAAAACATGTTGTATTCCTCAGCCTCAGGATTTTCTTACAAACATCATTTCATCCCTTGATGCTATTTGAGGGCAATGAATGTGACAGCTCCAAAAATATTACAGGCATGCAATAAAGAAAAGCAAAGAATGTTATATACTTATTTGCATGCACACTCTGTCTTAGACACTGTGCCATGCTCTCCACGTGCATGGTTTCACTTCTTCTTCTTAACAATCCCGTGAATTATGCACTCCCTCTTAATAGGCAAGAAACTGAGGCCCAGGAAGTTTAAACAAATGGCCCAAATTCAATCTATGTTTCACCCAACACCAAGGCACTGCATTGGCTCTCAAATACTTTTGCTTTCCTGTTTGAAATGAGGACAACATAATTTTTAGGACAACTAAATGATAGCTTTTCTTTCTTCTCCCCATAACAGCTGAAAATGCAATTCTTTTTTCTAATGTTTAATTTTTTTAGGAACATAGTAGATGTATGCATTCATGGAGTATGTGCATTATTTTGATACAGGCATGAAATGTGTAATAATCACATCATTGAAAATGGGGCATCCATCCCCTCAAGCATTTATCTTTTGTGTTGCAAACAAGCCAACTATACTCTTTCAGGTGTTTTTAAATGTATAATTAAATTATTTTGACTATATTCACCCTGTTATATTATCAAATACTAGGTCTTATTCATTCTTTCTATATTTTTTTGTACCTATTAACGATCTCCACCTCCCCTCCAGGCCCCTACTACCCTTCCCCACCTCTGGTAATTAGCTCTCTACTCTCTAGCTCCGTGAATCAAATTGTTTTGATTTTTAGGCCCCACATATGAATGAGAATATGTGATGTTTGGCTTTCTGTGCCTGGCTTATTTCATTTAACATAATGACCTCCAGTTCTGTCCACGTTATTGCAAATAACAGGATCTCATTCTTTTTTATTGCTGAATAGTACTCCATTGTGTATTAAAATACCACATTTTTTTAAAACCCATGTTGATGGAGACTTGGGTTGCTTCCAGATCTTGGCTATTGTGAACAGTGCTGCAACAAACATAAGAGAACAGACATCTCTTTGATATACTGATTTCCCTTCTTATGGGTATATACCCAGCAGTGGGATCACTAGATCATATAGTAGCTTTATTTTTAGTTTTTTGAGGAACTGCCAAACTGTTCTCCATAGTGGTTGTACAAAAATGGAATTTTTAATCCTATCTCACATAAAAATGCCCTAAATCTAGGCTGAGAGGAAAGCACATCATTGCTACCTCAGAGAAGAAAAACTAATCGCTTCTTTAAAAAAAATTATTCTGGCAAAAAGGAAAAATCTATTTATGCACTAAGATAAAAATAAGAGATTGCTTGTGTCTTAAACTTGCAGATGATTTTCAAGCTACCTTTTTGTTCAATTTGGTTGGAATGCAGTGTGCTTCTATAATGAGAGCAGTGCTGGGTGCTAAGGAAACTGAGGAAAAAAAGGCACTCTGGAAGAAGGATCCACAGTCAGTCAGTAGACCACTGAGGTATTTTTTAACGTTGCACAGAGGTGGGGAACATGTCGCAAGATGAGAAATTGTGTACTTGGCAAACTTAGAGCTGACCTTCACTGATTTGGAAGTTGAAGATTACCCAACCATTGCAGGTTTATCAGTTCTTTCTTGTTTATCTTCATGTGCAGAAGGTTGAGTTAATCATAATCCATGAGTTCATGGCACAGAAACAGAACCTACCTGACCCTTCTCTTGCTTTTTTATTCATTCTCTTTTATCATAATTCCTCACTCTCATTGCCTTTCCCCAGAGGCAACTTCTCTAATATGGTGTTTAGCCTTGAACTTGTAAAATACGTAGAAATGTTTGTACATATATGTATTTTTCATGGATACGTGATGTGGCACTATAGATTTACTATTATCTATGGATGTAGTATAGATTTCATAGTTTCTTTTTTCTTTCAACTGTGTTCTTAGGATCTAGCCATGCTGCTGAATATATATATCTAGTTCTTTGCTTTTCTAATTGGTTCAGAATATCCCAGTGTGTATCTGCCACATTTGAATTCTTTATTTTCCAATTGTGGACATCTAAGTCATTTCTAATTTTTCACCACCCCAAAAAATACTGTGATAAATTTCCTTATCTTTCTTCTCTTATAGGCCTGGGGTAGAAATTTTCTGGGATAGAAGAGTGGGGCTATTATGAATCACAGGGAATATGCACTCTTACTTTAACAAAGTGCTGCCAGATTGCCCTTTAGAGTGGCTTGGACCAGTCTACACACCAACCAGCAGGCAAAAGAGTTCCTATTGGTGGGTATACCTAATATGTGGTATTCTCCAAAGGTCAGAATTTTTGCCAATCTGATCAGCATAAGCTGGTGTCTTGTTGTTTTTAATTTGAATTTCTCTCAGAACTCATGAGTTTGAGCATCTCTTTATATACTTATACCTCTTAGATTTCCCATGCTATGAATACTTTATCATCATATTCTCTACCCACTTTCTACTAGGATTCCTGTCTTGTAGATTTGTTGCAATAATTTCTGTTAGCTCTGTGTCCAAATATTAGCTCTGTGCCCTTCTCAGTCACTGAACACATTGCCTCCCAATGTATCACTGTCAGTTAATTGTCAACTGGTGTCCTTCCTTGATTAAACAATAAAACAAGTAATTTTGAAATAATAAGCCCATCCTTTTAAAAATGTTTGTGGTTTTTACTATATTGTTTAAGAAGTCCTTCCCCATCCCAAAGTTCCAAAGAGGTGCTCTTCTGTCTATCATCTAGATCTTTCATATCTAGATCTTTAATCTACCTGCATTGTAGATATACCTGTACATGCCTTGGGGATTTCTTAGAGGCTTTTCAACATGGTCCCACAGTCCAGGTAATACCACCTAACTTAAAGAGGCCCATCCCACAATCAATTGTCTTTTGGGATTTTCTCACCATAGAGCCTATTTTAACTTTCTGCTAGATATAAAGGTCAAATTTTCTTTCTCTGATTTGAAAGTTATCCCTTATATTTTATTTTTTTTGCTATATTTTTTTTTTGCTCCAGGTTATATAATTTTTTCCTTTTAGATATATTTTTTTCATTTACTTTTGAGGAGGTGAGCACTCATATGGCTCAAACATCAAAATGTAAAACCTAGTGAAAATTATTTCATATTCCCCTGTTCATCAGGCACCTGATTCTCTTCTCCAAAGATAACCAATGTTGTCAGTTTCTTCTAGAGATTTTTAAGCAAATATTTATGATAGTGTATATGTATATATTCCTTCCCTCCTTTTCTTACACAAATAGTAGCATACTATACATGATTCTAAATCTTACCTTTTTTTTTTTTTTTCTTTTTTGAGATGAAGTCTTGCTCTGTTGCCAGGCTGGAATACAGTGGTGTGATCTCGGCTCACTGCAACCTCCACCTCCCAAGTTCAAGTGATTCCCCCGCGTCAGCATCCTTAGTAGCTGGGGCTACAGGTGCGCACCACCATGCCCAGCTAATTTTTTGTATTTTAGTAGAGACAGTGTTTCACCATGTTGGCCAGGTTAGTCTCGATCTCCTGAACTCATGATCCACGCACCTCAGCCTTCCAAAGTGCTGGGATTACAGGCGTGAGTCACCGCGCCCTGCCCTAAACCTTGCCATTTTAAACTTTAAACTTAATGATATCTCTTGAGGTCACACTGTTTACTACATGAAGACCTTATTTATTCTTTTGTAATGGCTCCATTGTATTTTTATGTGGATTATCATAATTTATTTCATCAGTACTCTGTTGGTAAGTATTAACATTTATGTTGTTTCTAATTTTTCACTATTACAAGTAATGCTCTAATGAAGAACTTCGTATGTATCATTTCACACATATGTCAGAAGATATCTATGTGAAATAATACATTAAGTTGAATGTATGAGTCAAAGGACATAAGAATGTATCATTTTAGTAGATACTGACAAATTACCCTCTAGAAGGATGACCATATAATTTATTATCCATGTTGGAATGTTTTGATAGTGAAAGGAGGTACTAGTTATAATTACACAGAAAAAAAAACAGATATAAATTGAACTGTCTCCGTTAAACGGTTATGTATGGTCTATCAATCCATATGAGTTCTACCAACTTACACTTTACCAACAAAATATAAGAATGTCCACTTTCCCTATAGTTTTCAACCCAATGTGACATTGTATACTTCACCACTGGGCAAATATCAACAAGTAAGTTCAGATTTACAGAAAGACCAGACATCACTTGAGTAAATCAAGAGGTCTGCTGAGTCAAGATTCACAGCAAAAAGATCATCAGTATCACCTACGAACAAGCAGGATATGTTTACAGCAGGGGGTACACACTTGTGGATGATAATGCCTGCGTGAATGAGAGATATGCTAGACCTTATGGAAGCTCAGCTCCTCCTTCACACACAGCCTGATGAGCATGAGACTAAAGCAGTTCTGGACAGGGGCTTGACTGTATACAACACACTTGGTTTCAGCATAACACGTTAATCACACATTGCACAGTTTGGTGAAATGGATATAGCACAGGGTACGCTTATGCCTGAACAAATTTCTCATTAATCATATTCAAGCTCTTCATGCTAATGTAAACTGCTTGAACCAAGAACATTTATAAATTTATTGCTGTGGGACCAGAACAAATGTTAGGTACCCAGGCATGTGGCCTATAGACCATCCATGAGAACTTACCAAAATTTTTGATTCTCACCATTCTAGAGGGGGAAAAACCTATTATAGTTTAAATTAGAATGTACCTTATTTTGAGCAATGTTTTACATATTTAAAAGTAATTTCTATTGTCATTTCTGTGAACCATGTATACCTAAGATGTCTAAATTCTGATTATTTCTCTAATGGGATATTTTGTACCTGTCTTGGGGATTTCCCAGAGGCTTTTCAACATGATCTCACAGTCCAGGTAATACCACCTGACTTAAAGAGGTCCATCCTGCAATCAATTGTCTTTTGGGGTTATCTCACCGTGCAGCCTATTTTAAGAAAAACATACCTTTGTCCTGCCAATGGTGGAGTCCAGCTTCTTCTCTGGACTTCTTCTCTGTCTATGCTCAATATTCAAAGAAGTTATCCAGTTTCTTGCCTTTATACATGAGTTAGGCAGTTTCTACACCTGCAAAGTCCACAGGACGTAGGCCAAGCTCTCTGGTAGGTTCTTTTTAACCTCCCTAACTTGGTGTAAGGTAAAGAGGAGGGAACCCTTCTCCCCTTCCAGTGGAAACGAAAGAGAAATGTCACAGCACATTGACACATCTCTAGTGAAATTCTCTTTCCAGCCATTTGTTTTAGTCTTCTGGTTTGTCCTTATAAATCCTTACGGTGAGTGTTGAATCTAATGCTGCAAAATGGGATTCTCCATCTCTTAGCGTGCATGTCCTGTATAGAAAGTCCCAAACTCCAAAGCAGCAAAAACAAAACAATCACATTCAATGTACTATTAGCAGCAACTAGACTGATGGGTTTTTTTTTTTAATTAAGCTGTTTCCTTAAATATTTAACCAGTTTTATGCATTTGTACAGAATTTAGGAAATGGGGATGTTAGAGACAATTTCCATGGCATTTCTACATGTCTTGGACTACCTTTTCAAGGATATATGCACAGCAAAGAGCTTTAGAGGCTAGTCTGTCCCTTTGGGCCAGACAGCAGAATTATTTATTGACCAGTAAAATAATTAGAGAGAACATCTCCATCTCTGAAGACATTCCATAATAATAAAGTCTTCAACCTCTCACCAGAAGAAAACTTGTTTCCATGCCGAGGTAAAGATAATGCCTATCTTTGAAGAGGAGGATGAGGAAGTTGCCATCAGCTTCTGTATGGATCAGAATGTCCTAAGCTCAGTGTTCCTCGGCTGTGAAACTGCATGCTCAGCATCCACCTGGATCCACTCTGCATTACCCATGGACTTGGGGGACAAGGAGAATCAATGAAAATATAGACCTCATGTTGCCTATTGTGCCCTGAACAATAAACTGTGTAAATTCATTTGGATTCCTGGTTTACTCATTTACCAATGTTATGAAAGTGTGGAAAGTCTGCCTAGAAGTTACACTGATGTTCAGGAATTGCTTGGCAACTTGACAGGAAAGAAAGGGACCTGTGGCATATACAGCTAAGTTCTCCATTTTCTTTCCTTTCTCATGGAAATGGAAACTCAATATTAGTTTTCCCCAATCCTTCATAGAAAAAAAACTGCCTTTCCCAGCCTTTCTTGCAGCTGAGTGTAACTACAGGTCTAATATTTGGCCAAAGAAATGCAAGGAGAAGTAGTCTGTGCAATATCTAAGTAGTGCCCATAGAGGAGGCACACTCCTCTCCTTTTATTTTCTCCTTCTTGCAGGATGGAATGCAGATATGCTGACTGGAGCAGGAGCAGCCATATTGGATTATAAGGCTAATTTAGGAATGGAGACATGTTTTTCAGAGCAAAGGAGGAAAGGTTCAAGATAGAAGAAGCATTTGTGGTTATTGATACCATAAAGCATCACTTCAGCAGCCTTAGATTGCTGACTTAGAATTTGATGAGAAAAATTAACTTCTACTTTTTTTAAACTCATTTTTTTTGACGTTTCTGTCACTCACAATCAAATCTAATCGCAACAATCTAAGAGACATGGATTGATATTTAAGATGGATTTACTTGTCCTAAAACTATTCTTTCTTCATCAGACTTCAGAGAAAAATGCAATGTCTCATTGCAAACACAAAAGGAGACTTCCTAAAAAGTCAGCATGGCTCACAAACTTCTTCAGAACCTTGTTTCTATGGCATCCTTCTTTTTAGTCTAACTTTTCCCTCACAGACAACCCAGAAATCTAAAGATCAGCCAAAGCCCACATAAACCCAATGCAATTAAGGTATGAAGTCATGGTTTTCATCAAAATAAGATTTCAGGCAGGCTATTCCAGGAATTCTTAGCAGAATTTAGACTTTACATTGAGTCATAATAAAGTCAGTTAGTAAATCAAGTGCATTTGATCCAAGTTTAAGTACAAACCAATATATATATATAATATACATTATATGTTCGATCTCAAGACTCTGAAGCCATTGCATTAGCATCCCTTCTCGGCAACATCAGAGTGAGATCACTGAGGTGCTGTCATTCATGCACACATTTATTCAACAAACGTTTGTTGAAGATGTAGTAAGTGCCAGGCACTGTTTGTGATAAACAGGACAGTCTACTCAAAGTAATTTCACATCCTATTAGGAAACATGAACATTAAATAAATAGACAAAAAAGGCAAGATAAACTCAGTACTTACAGTGACCAAGAAGACATTGAGTTTTAAAAAGAGGTAAGAGACTATTTGGGGGATACTGGTTTAAGTTGGGTGCTGAGGGAAGATCTATTCAACAAGGTAATGTTTGAGCCGAGAACTGAATTATGGAAAGGCTCCAAATGCAAAGAGCTGGGGGAAGGGATTTCTGGTAGAGGAAACATCTATACAAAATCTCTAATATATGAGTAAATGAGACTTTTTTGAGGAGCATACATAAGCCAGTTGTGGTGGGGGTAAAGAGAGTGAAAAGGAGAGAGGCGTAAGCTGAGTCTGGAGAAGTAGGCAGGACAAATTCATGTAACTGGTTCATAGCCAGTTGTGAGCTAAAAGTATTCGGTTGGTGCAAAAGTAATTGCAGTTTTTGCCATTAAAAAAATGCAAAAACCACAATTACTTTTGCACCAACCTGATAGTTCACATAGACATTCCAGAGACTATTTTTCAAGAACTTATCAATAATTTTGTGAGCATATTTCTAAACAGAACCACACTTAAAAACTAAATTATGTAAATTTGTGATTGAATCAATTGTATTAAAAACAAAGGTAATAAATACTCCAAGAAGATTACTTCTAATTATGTTACTGCATTTTATTACTATCTATGCTTTTAGTGTTATTTTACGTCCATTGTATCTATGTGGCAGAAATATGACATAATATGCTACTGTACCTCTCTTCCCAATTCTGTGTTCAGTCACATGATGTTGGTAGCTTGAAGTCAGTCATAGAGTGAGTCTTTTCATCATGATAATTAGCAAACACTGTTTGTTTGGGTGGGTGGGTTGCTAAACATTTACCGCAACCTCACTGACTATTATTATGGTAGCAAAGTCACAAATAGGACTGGATTGAAGTCTGATGGCTCAGAGGACAGAGCAACAATGTCATTAGGAATAGAAGACACTTAGGGGCAGAGAAGGCTCAGCCATTGATAACAGAGAAAGGGACATCAAATCCAAGGTTATCAGGGTATGCTTGGTCTGAAGAAAAATTCAAGGTGAAAGCTAGGGGAGGCTGCCAAAATGGAAGGCTTACGAGTAAGGATCAACACTCACCTGGTCAATTCATACACTACATGTTCAAAAAAGTTTTTTGTTTTTTTTTTTCTGACTCATTGCTCCTAGTCAGAGGTGGGCACCCTTCCTTGGCCCAGATACTGCCTGGCAGTTTTCTCTGCAAACTCACACACTCTCTTGTGATTTTGCTTCCACTCTTCTGTCTCCTCTCCTGGACTAAGAACTCTCAGGACAGAGATCAAATATTAGTATTTCTAAATCCTCAGGACTAAGCATGGTACCTGATGCACATTATGTGTTCAATGCTTACTAGTATAATCAGAAATGTAGAAAAATATGCACAAGTATGTTCAGGGCAACATGATTCCAGATAACGTGGGGAGAAATGAAATCTTCAGCACAGGGAAAATAATTAATTACAGTTTATTCAAATAATAGCTGCAGCCACAAAAAAATTAAGATTATAAAAGTGTGATATTTTACAATTTACACAATTAAGCTATGAATAATTACTGATAAAAGATATAAAGCCTTGTATTCCTCATTATGTAGGTACGTCAAGAAGCACACACCTCAACCCTATGCCAAAAAGCAAACAAACAAACAAAAATCAAAAAACAAAACCTAGAAAGAGGCAGTGTTTTGTTTAGATTGTGGAATCAGGAGTGATATTTTGTTTGTCACATTTATTCTTTCTCACTTACATGTATGTAAGGAAGTACAGTTGCAAGGAAAAATATAGTTTGCCTAAAACTATATTGGATTTCTAGTTGAACATAAATGAAATATCCTTCAGCTTTATTCTTTCTATTTCATTCCTTCTGGAAAGAGAGAGAAACAAAAATTAATTCAGCACTTAGTTATTCAGTACCAGGCACACTGGAAAGGTTATCTCACTTGATACTTTCTACAGTCCAATGAGATATGCTTTTATTTTAATTTTTTTAATGTTTAATATATGTGGGTACATTATAGTTGTATATATTTGTGGGGTACATGAGATATTTTGATAGAATCATACAGTGAGTCATAATCACATCAGGGTAAATGGAGTATCTGTCACCTCAAGCATTTATCCTTTCTTTGTGTTACAAACAATCCGATTATACTTTTAGTTATTTTTAAATGTACAATAAATTACTGTTGACTGATAGGTTTTTAGTATTCTCATTGTGTGGATGAGGAGTCTGAGATATTGTAGTCTTCTGGGATACAAAGCAAAATATCAGGTATGGTGATGTCAGGGCTGGAGAAAGTCCCCACTATCTTTTCCCTCTGGTTCTCAAGGGAAGCAAAATGTTTAGTGGAAGCGGCGTGGTCTAAACACTCCTATCGACTTAGAGACCCCTGACCCTTGCAGGGACTTGGTAGGTTTGACCATTTGAAAGCATGAGTTTTGGAGACTGCAGTCATTACTCACCTAATAAAAAATTTTGGAGGCACATATTCTGAGGTACACAGTCCATTAGGCCATGGGGTGCTCAGTTTCCTACTAAGACACAGACCTGATCGTGGATATAAATTCTTTTGCTAATTCCTCTGTGTCTGTCTCACCAGGGGAAAAAGGTGGCTGAGGTCTAGGGCTAAGGAGACACTTGGGGGGCTAGACGTGAGATTCATCCACTCAATCTAAAAATATTTGTTCAGCTTTTGCCGCAAGAGAGCCACTCTTTTAGGTTCCATGGTTATAACTGCCTTCCTGAGTTTATGTTTCTTTTAGGAAATGGAGATTGATATGGTTTGGCTGTGCCACCACCCAAATTGGGGTGTTCTCATGCCCCCATGCTGCTGTTCTCATGGTAATAAATGAGTTTTCAGGATATCTGATGGTTTTATAAAGGGCTTTTTTCTCTTTTGCTCAGCACTTTTCCTTCCTGCCACCATGTGAAAAAGGATGTGTTTGCTTCCCCTTCCACCATGATTGTCAGTTTCCTGAGGCCTCCTCAGCCCTGCAGAACTGTGGGTCAATTAAACCTCTTTCCTTTATAAATTACCTGGTCTTGGGTATGTCTTTATTAACAGCGTGAGAACAGACTAATGCAGACATTAGTGAAATCACAGGAATAAATTCAAATTTGTAATCTTAACAAGTGCCATGAAGGAGATATACATAATGCTCTGAGAACTTTTCCTTAGGAAGTTTTCACAATCTCAGAGAGCAAAGTAGAAATATCTAGATGAAAAGGGAAGGGAAGAACCTGGAAACTTCCAGAACCTTCCAGGCAGAAGGAATAGCATGAGCAAAGGTCATGTTGCAGAAGCAATGGGGAACTTGGTTGAAGATGCAAGTGGAAAGCTCCTTGGGGTAGACCAGGTCAACCATGGCAAGGAACTTTTATCTTTATCCTGAGAGGTGGAGTGCCCTTGAAGTGTATAATCAGAGGTGGCTCCATTAAATGTGCATTTTGACAAGACCACTCTGGCTGCAAGGTGGAGAGTGGAATGGAGGGGATCAAAAGCAGTTAATAGGTGATTGCACTTGTCCAGGTGAGAAATGGCCATAATGCCTTGAACTAAAGTGGTACTGAGGGTGGAGACGAAGAAAATAGGATAAATTTGAGAAAAATTTAGAAATTTTAAAAAGAGGAGTCAGTTTAGATATGAGCCAGCATGAGAAACAGGTCAAAGATGACTCCTAGGCTGCTAAGTAGATGGAGAGAACGCCATTCTCAGAGATAGCTCCATCTCTGCTTTTGAAGGAACAAAGAGATCTACTGAGTTGTGCTCTTCAGTCTAATCATTGAGAAGATCCCTGTGGAACTGGGACTCATTGAGATATTAAGTTAGGGACCTTCTATTATGTGTTATGTTTCTAAAAACTATTTTTCTATTTGTATTTTACATTTTGATTTACAGAGTATTTTCAAATATATTATCTGTAAGATATAGATTGCTATCCCCATTTTGAAAATGAGGAAATAAAGTGAGTAGTTAAGTAACTTGCTCAAAGTCACACAGGCTCTCTGAGTCCAAATTCAATGCTCTTTTATTTTATTTCTGCCATTCATTCATTCAGTATGTGTTTACCACCTACTCAGAGGCAGCAGAGGCAGATTCATCATGTAGCTAATGAACTAAAGCTTTAGAGCCTCACATCTACATAAGCTCTGAGGCTCTTAAAGGAACCCTAGAAATGAGTTTGTCTGGTTACATATTTTCATCTTTTTTTTTTTTAATTTGCCAAAGATAGTTAAACCACAGTTAGGTATGACTGCCATCTCTTCCCACATTAACATCCTCTCCATCATGCTTCTTCTCATGGCCAGTGGCCACAGACATCTTTGAGATCCAGATAAGAACAAGGTAGGATGAAAATTAATTTGTGCATAGTTAGTGGTTATATTGACATCTTTTTGCACCTACCTTTATAAGAGTTGTTTTGCTGGCTGTCTAAGTGTAAGAAGAGATTCCAGGAACACCCCTGCTGTCCACTATGCTGAGTTACTGGGTCTTAAGGTCTTGAGAAGAAGTTTGGAGAGCATGTTATCATGTTATATGGGGTCTAGTTCTCTTTAATGCCTGATCAAAACAGAATTTCTCTCCTTGTCAGGAATATACTTGATAATAAAGCAAAATCACATACCCTTTCTTCCCCATTTCTGTTGAGAATTGTGTGAAATCAATTTATGAGAATTCCTGTGTTTGTAAGGCACAAATCTTTAGTAGTTCTACAACTACACATTGCAGTATATTTGGGTGTGAAGTGATATGTCTTATGTATCTATGGTATCAATAATAAAAAAACAAATTTCAATCATGTTATAGAAAAAAATTATCTGTTTATTCTCTCTGAAGATAATGAAAGTAAAAATTATGAGATAATCAGTGTACACCAAAAATACAGAAACAGTTACTCTAGAGGTTGATTAGATAATTTATTAATAAAAATAGTATATAATTTACCTGGAATTTGTGGCATTTTGCCAGCCTTCAATAAGGTGGAATTTACTTGGGTTTTTGTTCTAAAGACATATTCATTTTTCTATCAAATTTTATATTCAAAATTTTGTATTCCTTTCCTTAAATAGAGCCCCAAAGTTTTATAAGCCACAGGCTTCCAAAATTTGTATGTACTCCCACACAGGAACTATGTGAATCAGACAAAATACCCTGCTCCCCCACAACTTAAAGCTTATGAGAGGGAAATGGCAGTGGGGTGGGTAGGTGTTAGAGCTTGGCTATGTGGGGCCAAGTGCTGTGGGAAAGCACCACAGATGCCCCTGACTGCCTTAAGGGTTGATGATGATGGTTAGGAAAGGAAGATTATTCCCAAGTGGAAAGGAGAGGTAAGGATGTCTTAGGTAGAAAGACTAGCCAAAGCCTCACATAAACATAGTTTTAATCCTCACTACTTGATCTAAGGTCCATGAATTGTTTCTTATG
This sequence comes from Nomascus leucogenys, assembly GCF_006542625.1. Classification (NCBI taxonomy): domain Eukaryota; kingdom Metazoa; phylum Chordata; class Mammalia; order Primates; family Hylobatidae; genus Nomascus; species Nomascus leucogenys. The sequence goes on from NC_044390.1 coordinate 70,078,205, forward strand.
CAAAGCTCTGATGACTTCATTTTGCACGCTCTCCTTTCATTGCTACTTCCCTCAATCTCCTTGCCTACCTTCCCTGGGGAGAGTCAGTTGCCCCTTCCATTGGTCTTGGTCAGCACCCTGTTGATATTCTGGTTTTGCATTCAGCCTTTTTCCTTGCCCTCTTGCAAAAAAGAATATTATGTTAACTCCCTCAATACAGAGACTGAGTCTTTTTTCAATTTTTGCATCCTAGAACCCACTACATTGTTGGTACATAGTATCCAATAAATGTTGATGCAGTAATATTTATTGAGCTCCTATCATCTGGCAGCCCCTGTACTAGACACCAAAAAACCACTGGTAAAGGAAGCAGACACAGCTCCTGCCATCCGGGGGCTTACATTCTAGTGTCTGTTGAAAGAATAAATGAATGGTGGTGTGTGTGCTGAACAAGCTCAGAAAAAGTGATGTTAGGAAAGGGGTTTGAGGTAGTCAGAGTCTGTCTCCTCCAATCCCCCTTCCATTGCTTCAGACTTATCATCTGTGTTACCTCTCTGCTTAAAAATCTCCCAGGACATCCCAACCAAACCATTTGTCTGTCATTTAAGGCTTCCCAAAGCCAAGCCCACCCTGCCCAACCATCCCAAACCCTTAGGACCCACCAGTACAGGGCCTCTGCTCTTCCCACTGTGCCCTTCTTATACTTACAGCTTATGAGAAGGAAATGGCACAAGACTTTGACAAGTTAACAACCTGATTATGTGAAACCATCAATATCAACTACAATGAACATTTATTAAATGCCTGCTATTCAATAAATAAGCACCAAACTCTGTGGGCTCCTTGGAGAGAAGACCCAATTGCTTGAGGCTAGGAAGATATTCACATAAAAAGATCGCTGGTGATCCTAGAGAGCCCATGCCAAGGAATAAATGAGGCTACATAGATGACAAGAGGAGAAGGACAGTTTTTCTGAGACCATTAAATTAAGTGTTTTGCATGCCACTTCCTGTATTACATATACATGTATCTTACATTATGTAAGCAGCTTTGGTACCACCAACTCAATTCACTTCTTCAACAAGTGTGTATAGAACATCTGCCTTTTTTGAGACACCACAATGAGTGCTGAGTTCATGAAAGGAGGCAAAGCAGGTTTTTCACTCCTATGGGAACTTCAAAGGCAGTGGGTTCTTATAAGAACAATGGGAGGCTACTGAAAGGTTTTTCATGATTTTAATTTTTAATTTTTGTGAGTATGTAGTAGGTGTATATTTATGGAGTACATGATATATTTTGATACAAGCATGCAATGCTTAATAGTCACGTTACACATTGCATGCTTATACTCATGGAAAATAGGGTATCCCGTACCTCAAGCATTTATTCTTTCTTTGTGTTACAAACAATCCAATTATGCTCTTTTATTTTAACATGTACAAGAAATTATCATTGACTATAGTCACCCTGTTGTGCTGTCAAATACTAGATGTTTTTCATTCTATATCATTATATTTTTGTACCATTAACCATCTACGCTTTCACCACCACACTATCCTTCTCAGCCTCTGGTACCCATTGTTCTTCTCTCTGTCTCCAAAAATTCAATGTTTTTAATTTTTAGCCTCCATAAATAAGTGAGAACATGCAAAGTTTGTCTTTCTGTTCCTGGCTTATTTCATTTAACATAATGACCTCCAGTCCATCCATGTTTTTTCAAACAACAGGATCTCATTCTTTTTATGGCTGAATAGTACTCCATTGTGTATAAGTACCACATTTTGCATATCTATTCATTTGTTAATAGACATAGGTTGCTTGCAAATTTTGCCTATTGTGAATAGTGCTGCAATAAACATGGGCATGCAGATTTCTCTTCAACATACTAATTTCCTTTATTTGGGGTATATACCCAGCAGTGGGATTGCTGGATCATATTGTAGCTCTATTTTCAATTTTTGAGGAACCTCCAAACTGTTCTCCATAGCGGTTTTACTAATTTACATTCTCACAAACAGCATACAAGGGTTCCCCTTTGCCTGTCTTTTGGATATAAGGCATTTTAACTGGGGTGAGATGATATTTCATTGCAGTTTTGATTAGCATTTCTCTGATGATCAATGATATCAAGCATCTTTTCATATACCTGTTTTCCATTTATATGTTTTCTTTTCACAATGTTTATTCAGATTTTTTGCCCATTTTTCAATTGGATTATTAGAATTTTTCCCATACAATTGTTTGACCTCTTTATATATTTCATTATTAATTGGTTGTCAGATGTAGAGTTTGCAAATATTTTCTCCCATTCTGTGGGTTGTCTCTTCACTTTGTTGTTTCTTTTGTGGTGCAAAAGCATTTTTAACTTGATGTGATCCCATTTGTTCATTTTTGCTTTGGTTGACTGTGCTTGTGGGATATTACTCAAGAGATCTTTGCCCAGTTCAATATTCTGAAGAGTTTCCCCAATGTTTTCTTTCAGTATTTTCATAGTTTTAGGCCTTAAATTTTGATTTGATTTTTTAATATGATGAGAGATAGGAATGTTGGTTCATTCCTCTGCATATGGGTTTCCAGTTTTCCCAGCATCATTGATTGAAGAGACTGTCTTTTCCTGAGTGTATGTTCTTGGCACCTTGGTTAAAAACGAGTTCACTGTAGATATATGGATTTGTTTGTGTGTCCTTTATTCTCTTCCATTGCTCTATGTGTCTGTCTTTATGCCAGTACCATCCTGTTTTGGTTACTATAGCTCCGTATTATAATTTGAAGCCAGGTAATGCAATTCCTCCAGTTTTGTTCTTTTTGATCAGAATAGCTTTGGATATTCTGGGTGTTTCATGGTTCCTTAAATTTTAGGATTTTTTTTTCTGTTTCTGTGAAGAATGTCATTGATATTTTGATAGGGATTGCATTGAATCTGTATGTTGCTTTGGGTAGTATGTACATTTTAACATATTATTTTTTCCAGTCTATGAATATGGAATATCTTTCTATTTTTTTGCATCCTCTTCAATTTCTTTCATCAATGTCTTATAGTTTTCATTGTAGAGAGCTTTCACTTCTTAGGTTAACTCCTAGATATTTTATTTTATTTGTGGATATTGTAAATGGGATTATGTTCTTGATTTCTTTTTCAGATTGCTGCTGGCATATAGAAATGCTAGTGATTTTCTATGTTAATTTTGTATCCTGAAACTTCACTGAATTTGTTTAGCCAGTTCTGTTATTTGGTTAAGTATTTAGGTTTTTCCAAATATAAGATCATATCATCTACAAATAAGGATAATTTGACTTTCTCCTTTCCAAATTGGATGCCTTTTATTTCTTTCTCTTGTCTGATTGCTCTAACTAGAACGTCAGTGGTTAAAGTAGGCATCCTTCTTATTTTCCAGGTCTTTGAGGAAAGGCTTTCAGTCTTTCCCCATTCAGCATGACCCTAGCTGTGGGTCTGTCATATATGGCTTTTATTGTGTTGAGGTATGTTCCTTCTATACCCAGTTTTTTGAGAGTTTTTATCATGAAGGGATGTTGAATTTTATCCAATGCTTTTTCAGCATCAGTTGAAATGATCGTATGGTTTTTGTCCTTCATTCTGTTGATATGATGTGTCACTTTGATTGATATGTAAATGTTGAACCATCCTTGTATCCTGGGATAAATCTCACGTGGTCTTGATGAATGATCTTTTAAACGTGATGTTGAATTTCTTTTGCTAGTATTTTGTTAAGGATTTTTGCATCAATGTTCTTTAGGAATACTGGCCTGTAGTTTCCTTTATTCATGTGTCTTTATCTGGTTTTGGTATCAGGGTAATAATGGCCTTGTAGATGAGTTTGGAAGTACTCCCTTCACCTCTATTTGTCAGAATAGTTTGAGTAGTATTGGTATTATCTCTTCTTTAAATGTTTGGTGAAATTTAGCAATGAAGCCATTGGGTACCAGGCTTTTTTTTTTTGCTGGAAGACTTCATTATGACTTAGGTCATGTTACTTGTTGTCAGTCTGTTCAGGTTTTGGATATCTTCATGGTTCAATATTGGTAGGTTTTATGTATCTAGGAATGTATCCATTTCTTCTAGGTTTTCCAATTTAGTGGTATACAGTTGCTCATTGTAGCCTCTAATGATCCTCTAAATTCCTGTGGTATTGGTTGTAATGTTTCCTTTTTCATATCAGATTTTATTTAATTTGATCTTCTCCCTTTTTTTTCTTAGTCTGGCTAAAGGTTTGCTGATTTTGTTTACCTTTTGAAAAAATCAAATTTTTGTTATGTTGACCTGTTGTATTGTTTTTTGTTTGTTTGTTTTATTTCTTTCTACTCTGATCTTTATTTTTTTTCCTTCTATTAATTTTGGGTTTTGTTTGATCTTGTTTTTCTTGTTCCTTAAGATGCATTGTTAGCTTGTTTATTTGAATTTTTTTTATTTTTTGATGTGGATGCTTACAGGTATAAAATTTTCTTTTAGTACTGCTTTCACTGTAACCCAAAGGTTTTGCTTTGTTGTCTTTCCATTATCAATGGTTTCAGCAAATTTTTCAATTTCTATTTTAATTTATTCATTGACCCACTGGTCATTCAGGAGCATATTGTTTAATTTCCATGTGTTTGTGTAGTTTCCAAAATTCCTCCTGTTACTGATTTCTAGTTTTCTTCCATTATGGTCAGAGAACATACTTAACATAATCTCAATTTTTGAACTTTTAAAGATGCTTTTGTGACCTAAAATATGGTCTATTCTTGAGAATGATCCATGAGCTGTGGAGAATAATGTATATTCTGCAGCCATTGAATGAAATGTTCTGTAAATATCTATTAGATTCATGTGGTCTATAGTGCAGATTACGTTGATGTTTCTTTGTTAATTTTCTGTCTCAGTGATCTGCTCAATGCTGAAAGTGAGGTGTTGATGTCTCTAGCTATTATTGTATGGGAATCTACCTCTCTCTTTAGCTCTAATAATATTTGCTTTGTATATCTGGGTACTCCATCATTGGGTGCATATATATTTACAATTATTATATTGTCTTGATGAATTTACCGCTTTATTATTATATAATGATCTTCTTTGTCTCTTTTAATAGTTTCTATCTTGAAATATATTTTGTCTAAATGTAACTACTCCTTCTCTTTTTCGGTTTCCATTGGCATGAAGTATGTTTTTCTATTTCTTTATTTTTATTCTGTGTGTGTCTTTATAGGTGAAGTGTGTTTCTTGTAGGCAACAGATCATTGAGACTTATTTTTTCTTTCCATTTAGACAGCCTATGTCTTTCGATTGGAGAGTGATATGGTTTGGCTGAGTCCCCACTCAAATCTCATCTTGAATTGTAGCTCTCATAATTCCCACATGTAGTGGGAGGGAACTGCTGGGAGGTAATTTAATTATTGGGGGTAGTTACCCTCATGCTATTCTTGTGATAGAGTGAGTTCTCAGGAGATCTGATGATTTTATAAGGGGATTTTCCCCCTCTTGCTTGGCACTCCTTCTTGCTGCCACCATGTGAAGAAGGATGTGTTTGCTTATTCTTCATTATTGTAAGTTTCCTGAGGCCTCCCCAGCCCTGCAGAACTGTGAGTTAATTAAATCTCTTTCCTTTGTAAATTACTCAGTCTCAAGCATGTCTTTATTAGCAGTGTGAGAAAGAACTAATACTGAGAGTTTAGTCTATTTATATTCAATGCTATTATTAAGTAAGTACTTACTCCTGCCATTTCTGTTGCTTATTTTTCTGGTTGTTTTGTGGTCTTTTTCTTCTTTCCCTCCTTTCTGTCTTTCTTTTAGTGAAAGTGGTTTTCTGTGGTGGTATGTTATAATTTCTTGCTTTTTACTTTTTTTTGTATCTGTTGTATGGTTTTTTATTTGAGGATACCAATGAGGCTTCCACATAATATCTTATAACCTATTAATTTAATCCAATGACAATTTAACACTGATTGCATAAACAAACAAGCAAAGAGAAAACTAATTTTAAAACTCTGCAGTTTAACTTTGTTGCCCTGATTAACTTTTTATTATTTCTATTTATATACTATTGTACTTTCAATGTATTGACAAGTTGTTGTAGTTATTAT